>NC_066585.1:329589559-330198934 GCF_024323335.1 Lathyrus oleraceus | reverse complement strand
TTTACTCAACATTTTGATAAAAAAAAAAATGAATAAATATTGAGCGCAAAAATGCTCAAAAAATTAAAATGAATGCACTAAAATGATCAGCACGGAATAATTTTTTTGAAAACATACAAGTTTTGATCAAATTTTAAAATAAAAATTTATCAGATAAAAGGCCCAGGTTAATCAAAATGTGACCAAAAAATTAGTTGAAAAATTAAATTCAGCATACTAGGTTAAACTACGCGAATTGTATATTAAAAAAATTGACGCCTGCAGACTCGATTTAGATATTTTTCACCCTCTAATTTCACTTACATTTAAAGATTAGTTTGACCAGTCTATTTGTAGATTCCAAAAATTATTTTGATTGACATTTTAGACATTATGCAAGATGAAATGCATGGTATGCTATGTAGATAATATGTATTCCATGATGCATGTTTCGATTTATTGAATGAGGGACAAAATTAGGGTATAACATCAAATCTCCAGCAGAGTCGCCATCTGTCGCACCTCGGAAAATGAGAACTCGACGCTTGCGAAGCTCAATTGCACGCTCGCAGGATGGACTTAACAAAGTCGCCACGAAACTTTATTTATTCCTAAAAAAGAAAGGGGAAATATCGATAAACCCAAGAAAGAACGACAATAAACTTGGTCGTTGCAACCAAATCAGGGTTCGAGAGTCGATTACTCAAGGGGAAAGTATTAGCACCCCTCACGTCCGTTGTACTCAATGGGAACCATTTAGTTAGTTTTGATTTGGATTTTAGCTTATGTTAGTTTGCGATCTTCTACTTATTTAGGATAGAAAAAGATAGAAGAGAAATATTTTTGAATTTGTATTAATGAGAAAGGACCTGTTTTGATTATTTCGGGGCCTGAAAGAGAGGAACTAAACGTATTTTTTTATTAATGGGCTTGACAAGATTTACAAATCATGCTCCTATGTATCTCCATGTGCATAGAGAATTCAAGACATACATAGTTCTGGGTAGAAAATATTTGTTTGTTGGTCGATTTTAGCGAAAGTTATCTTGTGTTAATTGATAAAAAACATTGTTTTACCCAAAACAGGTGAGGAGAGGATATTTGCATCACATTGAATGTATCACTTATCTCAACTCAACGATTGTGGATGAAGCATTGATTTGCATTATCTTAAGATAAAATGGTTTTTGTTTTAGAAAAGGTTTTCAAGATTAATCGCACGGCGGTGAGAAAAGAGTTTGATTGGTTGTATGTGTTTTAGGTGAATGTCGAATGTTTGATGAGAATGAGATAATATCCTCAGGATCAATCAATTAGGGTTCCACCAGAATGGTAGATTCCAACGATCATTTTTCATTCAAATTATTAAGAAAATAATTTGATGGACAACTAACGCATGATAATAATCAATTTTCCAAAGAATAACGCCATAAAGCTTGATCCCAACTGCCCTTATTTTGTCCAAGTTAATTTAAGTGTTTTAAGAACTAAAGAAAAGAATTAACAGTTAACCCAAAATATGTGGCTCCAGACCGATTATTCAAGGGTTTCCACCGGAATGCTAGATTCCAAAGGTTCTCTTCTTTCATGTTTGTTAAAAAAATATTTTAGAACAGAAGGAGAAATCAAGGTTTTAATAGAACGCGAGACTCTAATGTTTCTTTCTTTTAATTGTTTATGAAAGGTCTGACTCATTTTTTAAAAAAAACATGGAGGATTAGAATTAGAGTTCATTTAGCAATAAGATGCATATCCAAAACAGCTAGAAATGGGCTATGCCCAAAATTACTACCAAAAAGAAAAAGAAAGAAAAAAAAAGAATTAAATTCAGATTTTGGGTGGTGTAAATAGAAAGAGGACTTGAGCCCAATCCAACATTTTAAAACACATTAAAAATTAAATAATAAAAAAATAATAAAATTAATGTAACAAAGAGTATAAATAATAATAATAATAATAATAATAAATACAAAAATTTAAATCATGATGATCAATATTTATTTCACGGAACCAATACAATGTCTTGTTTTTTTTCCTTTTTTGTTTACCATAAAATTCTAGAGAATAATAATAATAATATTTAAAAAATTAAATTAACAATAATCAAATGATTGTAAAAAATAGTAGAATATTTCCATAACACAACTCACAACAGAGGCCCATAACTAAAAGGATTTTAATATCTAACATTAATGAGTAAAAAAAAATTAACCAAACTAAATTATAAAAAGAATTCTAGTAACAGATTTTTAAACATGAATATGATTTTTGTTTTTTTTTAAGAAAGAAAAAAATCCAACGCCAAGTATCTTGATAAACAAACATGCTTTGTTACATGTGTTGTTTCACCATACAATACTATCTCAGCAAAAAGAGAGAGAAATGTACAGAGAGAAAGAACGAACAAAGGAAGAGGAAATGTGACTGAGAGAATGTATATGGAGAGTTTCAACAATAATAAGAGTGAGAGATTTATGAGAGGTTTGTTGTGTTTTAATAAAGCATGAATGATTGGAAGAGAGAGGAAAATAATATGGAAGTTTGTGTTCTCAGTAGCAGAAGAATGAAAGGGAGTGGATAGTGGTTGGTGAATTTGGAGTTTTTAAATCTGGTTTCACTACGCCAAAAATGACTTTTAACAGCGCATCTTAGACAGCGCTTTTAAAAGAAATCGCTGTCTAAGGTTAAAATTAAAAACAAACACGGAAAATGTTCCAAGAAAATAATAAAAGCGCTGTCTAAGGGGGGGTCTTAGACAGCGCTTTCTAAAAGCGCTGTCTAAGACCCCCCCTTAGACAGCGCTTTTAGAAAGCGCTTATAAATATAGACTTTAGACAGCGCTTTTGGTAAAGCGCTGTCTAAAGTCTTTAAATTAAAAAAAAAATTAAAACCAAAAGCGCTGTCTAGGGGGGGTTTAGAAAGCGCTTTTGGAAAGCGCTGTCTTAGGCATACCTTAGAAAGCGCTTTCCACAAAAGCGCTGTCTAAGGTCTTATTAAAATAAAATTTCAGGATTCTATTTTCGTTCTCAGTCTTTTTGTTTTCCCTCTTCTTCACTCACCTCTCAGACACCCAAAACACGACATCCCCATTTTCCTTCAACTTTCGAAAACCTATTTTCCGCCTTCGAGGGTCCCTCCGCCGTCACCCAAACAAGCGACCGCCGCACTCGCCTCTCACCTCCGAACCTCCACCGTTTCCGCCACCGCACTCCTCATCTCAACAATCTCAACCGTGCCGATATTCCCAAAAATTTTTGTGTGTACTGTATTCTTGATTTTTTGTGTGTACTGTATTCTTGATTGAGTAAGATACTGGACACAATTACACTGTTCCTGTTTTACCTGCAATGTTCCATTGCTTACTGTATCATTTAATATCATTATATATTGTTCAGGCCAACGCCAAGGCAAAGTTTGACGAAACTGTTGAAGCACATATAAAACCGGGCATCGATTCCAAGCGAACAGAACTGGTATGTTTCAAGATACTTCTTTTTTTTTTTATTGTTTTTCTTGTGTTTGTGTGTTTTTTCTGAGCTAGGGTGATTCTATGAGTACCATGTAAATTTTAAAGCGCATATTCAATGAACAGAACTGGTGTGTTTGACTTGTGGACTTAAGTTCTTTAGGTTTGGCATATTCAATGAACTACATCCTATCTTCATTGATACTCTCAAAACTTGAGAGTCATATGCCCTTTGAAGACTAATTGTGTTAGGAGAGTTAGATTAGTAGTCAAAACAGTTAGGAAAATGTGTTATGAAAAATGTTAGTTAATAAGCTGTTAGTAATTAGAGGTGACATGAGTTAGAAGTCCATTGATCATGTTAGTTGAGGTTAGTATGGAAGTTAGAAATCATTATTATGTTGATGGACGTTGCAATGATATGCTAAAGTTAATGATGCTTTGAAATCAATTTGAATGTTCATTGAAACTACTATGGAATATGGTTGGTTTATTGATTTTGAATGTTGATGTTAATTGAATTAATTCTAATTTTATTATGGTTAACTGTTTGTTGAAAATGCTATGCTAATCGGTTAGTTGTTGGTGTTACAAATGCAATGTTTAATGATAGTTGGTGATTTGGGAGTTGTTAGTTTGTGTATGTATGTATATTGAGTTGTGTATGTATATGTGTATGCAATTTGATTTTCTTTATACTTGCTTGGTATGCATGATGAATTTTGAAATGCATTGCATGTTGGGGCTGTCATGACTAGGCTTGGATTTAGATGTTCAATATTGTTCAAACTTCATGTTTCCTTAGTGATTATACTTGAAGATTGAATAGGTAGTTTTTTTTCTTTTTAACTGTGAAAGTGTTGTTCATCTCACTTTCATTCTAAAGGAACAAGATTTCTCCCATAAAATGATTGAACGAACTCTAATATAGTTATAGGTATATTGTAATAGAAAAAGTTTGATTCTTGTAATATAAAAAATGAAAGTGATGAGGTAATTAAAGTTGGTATATTGGCGTATCGGATACGTTATTGAAGTTTATATTACATTGGTTATGTATAGGTTTTTGAAGTTTAAAATGAATTAAAGCTTATAATTGTTAGGATATTCAAAGATACTACCTTAGTTATGTATTTTCGTCTGGATTAATTGTTTACTTAATAAGTAGGAAAACCATGGATAAAACATGGATCTGTGCCGATCGAATGACCAAAGAGTACGAGAGTGGGGTTTTGGAATTCGTTAAGTATGCTGTTCAACACGCTGAAAACCCCAGACGAATGCATTGTCCTTGCTTGCGTTGTTGTTATATTGGTAAGGTTGACGCACATGGATTGAAATCGCATTTGCTGAGGCATGGAATTGATCAAAGTTATCAGTGTTGGATATTTCATGGTGAGAAAATTAACGAGAATGTTGAATCGAGTGGAAAAAGTAATACGACCTATGCTTCATACGACAAAGACACGGAAACATACGATTGTGATCGAGTTGAAGAGATTGTAGAAGCACTGGAAGAAGATCTTCATGATTGTCCTGAAATGTTTGAGAGGATGGTAAGCGATGCAGAGAAACCGTTGTACAAAGGTTGCACTAAATTCTCAAGACTTTCTGCGGTATTAAAGTTGTACAACTTAAAGGCGGGCAATGGATGGTCGGATAAAAGTTTCACAGAGTTGTTGGCCCTTATGAGAGAAATGCTACCGGATGATAATGTTCTTCCTAATCGAACCTATGAGGCAAAAAAAATGTTGTGCTCTATTGGCATGAGCTATGATAAGATACATGCTTGTCCTAACGATTGCATTTTGTTTCGTAACGAATATGCAATGTTAACTGAGTGCCCTAAATGCGGTTTGTCTCGATATAAGAAAAGATTATCTCCCGCAAAAGTCTTATGGTATTTTCCGATAATTCCGAGATTTAGGCGCATGTTTCGTAGTGAAACCGATGCAAGACATCTTACTTGGCATGCAGATGAAAGAATTATTGATGGAATGTATCGGCATCCGGCTGATTCACCACAGTGGTCGAAGATTGATAATGATTATCCTGAGTTTGATCAGAAGCAAGAAACCTTCGATTGGCATTATCTACTGATGGAATGAACCCACATGGTCTTCAAAGTATCTCACATACCACATGGCCTATGATTCTTATGATTTATAACCTACCTCCGTGGCTATGTATGAAGCGTAAGTACATGATGTTATCTATGTTAATCTCTGGGCCTAAACAACCAGGGAATGACATAGACGTATACTTGACACCTCTGATCGAAGATTTAAAGATTTTGTGGGAGAACGGTGTGGAGGTTTATGATGGATATAGGAAAGAAAGTTTCAATTTGAGGGCGATGTTGTTTGGCACAATTAATGATTTTCCAGCATACGGGAATCTATCTGGGTATAGCATTAAAGGTCAACGTGCGTGTCCTGTTTGTGAAGACGGAACCGATACGATTCGATTGGAACTTTGCCAGAAGAATGTGTTTCTCGGTCATCGTAGATTCTTACATTCTAAACATCACTACCGTGGGTGGAGAAAAGCATTCAATGGAGACACCGAACATCGTAGAGCTCCACCCGCATTGTCAGGTGAACAAGTTTTTGAAAAGGTGAAAGATGTGCGTACTGAGTTTGGCAAGCCTTTTGCACATAAGATTGTGAAAGGTGGGTGGAAGAAAAGGTCGATATTTTTTGAATTGCCATATTGGAAGTCTTTGTACGTGAGACATTTTCTCGATGTTATGCATATTGAAAAAAACGTATTTGAAAGTGTTATCGGTACATTACTCAATATAAAAGGCAAGTCTAAGGATGGCCTTAAAGCAAGGGAGGACATGTTAAAAATGGGAATGAGAACTGAATTAGCACCCGTGAAGAAAGGAAGACGAACATATCTACCACCTGCTGCTTTTACTTTATCTAGAAAGGAGAAAAAAAATTTGTGTAAGTCTCTGAGTGAAGTTAAGGTTCCAGAAGGATACTCATCTGATATCAGAAGACTTGTTTCTATGAAAGACCTCAAGTTGAAGAATTTGAAGACACATGATTGCCATGTTATAATGGAACATTTTCTACCGATAGGTATACGTTCTATTTTGCCAGAAAAAGTAAGAAGTGCCATAACTAAATTGTGTTTTTTCTTTAGGTCAATTTATAGTAAGGTGATCGATCCCGAGATCTTACCAACACTACAAAAAGAGATTGTAATTACCTTGTGTGAGCTTGAAATGTATTTTCCTCCGTCTTTTTTTGACATAATGGTTCATTTAGTTGTTCATCTTGTGAAAGAGACACAGTTGTGTGGACCAGCTTATATGAGATGGATGTACCCTGCTGAACGGTATATGAAAATATTAAAAGGGTACGTGAAATCCCGAAGTCGACCAGAGGGTTGTATTGTTGAACGATACATTGTTGAAGAAGCTGTTGAGTTTTGTACTGAATATTTGTCTAACGTTCAATCGATTGGACTCCCCAGAGCTCAGATTTTCGACAAAATGGAAGGTAAAAAATTAATTGGGAATAAAATTGTGACAATATCAAGGGATGAACGGGATCAAGTTCATTTGTATGTTCTGCACAAAAATAATGAGGTTGAGCCATATGTTGAAATGCACAAGGATGTACTCCGAAGGTTAAATCCGAACAGAAATGAAAATTGGATAGTTATAGAGCACAATCAAAGTTTCATACAATGGTTGAAGGATCATATTTATTTGAAGCGCTCTTCAGATCCTTCTTCGGTAACAGAAATGTTGAGATGTTTGGCATATGGTCCAAGTTTGCATGTGTTTTCTCATAGCGCATATTCAATTAATGGATACACATTTTATACCAAAGAACAAGATGATAAGAGTACTATGCAAAATAGTGGTGTCACCGTGCTAGCTGAAGCAATGCATATATCAAGTATGAAGGACTTAAACCCCAAATATGCAAATTTGTCATATTTTGGAGTTATTGAGCACATTTGGGTGTTTGATTACGAGAAGTTTCAGATTCCCATCTTTGGTTGCAAGTGGGTGAATAGTAGTGGCATACGAATGGATAAGTCTGGATTTTTGCAAGTTGATCTTACTAGGGTGGGGTACAAAGATGAACCTTTTATTCTAGCATCTCAAGCTAAACAAGTGTTCTATGTGAATGACCCGAAGAGTACAAAATGGTCTATAGTGCTTTTCTCTAACAAAGTGACTGATGATAGCGGTGTCGATCAATGTGATATTGATGTTGAGAATGAGTCATGCATTAGACGGAATGAGTTGAATAGAAATGATGAAGTTGAGGATCTTATACCGGATGAGTCATATATAAGAAACGATCATAATGAGGGAATTTGGATCAATTCATCCGTACGCATTGCTAAGAAACAAGTGATTAATATTCCAACAAAGAAAAGAAAGAGATGTTAGTGACTTAGGTGAATTATCCATGGTTTCTTTATTTTTTTTTCATTTGTTTTGATTATAAGTTATATGTGATAATGCATGATTTCATTATATTTTGTTTTCAATTGCTTTGATTATAAGTTATATCTGATAATGCATGATTTCTTTATTTTTTTATTTTCAATTGCTTTGATTATAAGTTATATTTGATATTTGATGGTTTCCTTGGTTTATTACAGGTTAGACATGGCTGATGACCAACATGAGGAAGTTAGTAAAGTATCCGCGGAAGAAGAAATTCGAAGAGGCATCACAGTAATGCGAAGGGTGGTCCAAGGAAGATCTCGAGGCATCATACTAGATGTCTCTTGGAACAACCAGGGACAACTTATAGAACCTAATGGGCATACCTTAACTAGTTTCATCGGTGCACTAGTAAGGAATGAAATTCCCATTACATGTGATGATTGGAGAAATAAAGAGTTGAAAGAGTCCAAAGAAAAAATTTGGAGTGAGATAAAGGTACAATCATTTGGCCCTTAATTATACGGTATCAATTATGTTTTTTCAATTACCGATACTAACTATCAATCTGTATGTTTTTCTTAGCGATGTTTTAACATCGAAGAAGAAAGAAGAGGGTTTTGTATGAAATTGGCCGGAAAGCTTCTTAGAGGGTTTCGGACATTTTTATCATCCAAGTTCCTTAAGGATGCGGATGGTAATTTTGTGGATGCGGAGCTTCCTAGAAAATATGAAAGTTTGATATCGGCTGAAGAATGGGAAGCTTTCAAATCCAAAAGACAAGACCCGACTTTTCAAAGAATAAGTGCTACAAATCGGGAAAGAGCATCAAGTCCCGCATATCCGTACCGAAAAGGACGTGTCGGATATGGACGCTTAGAACAATCCATGGTAAGTATTTATAAATTGCGAAAACAAATTTGTTCATCATATATTAGTTTTATCTGATCAAATTGTATGACTTAATGTGTAGCTGCAAAAGGAGGAAAGTTCAGAAACATCTCTTCCTGCACATGTTTTGTGGAAGGAAGCCCGTGTGGGCAAATCTGGAGTTCCTCAAGAAGAAGTTTTAAACGTATACCAGAAATGTGTAAGTATAACATTTTTTCATTAATTGAATAACATTTTTATACACAAATATTTGACAAGTATACGGTATTCATCTGATTTTTCAGGAGGAGCTATCTCAGTCTCTATCTCCCGATGATACTAAGAGCATACTTAGTCGGGCATTAGATGTCCCTGAGTATTCTGGTCGGGTGAGGGGTAAGGGATTTGGAGTCACTCCGACCTCCCTCAGTGTTAAAAAAGGAAAGGCTCCTAGTAATCGGGAGCTTCATGCAAGATTGGAAGCCATGCAAGCTGAGCTTGATGCATTGAGGAGAGAAAGAGAGGCTAGCGCCTCAACGGTATACAGAGATGCTTTGGACAAAAACAGTATCAACTGTACCTTTCAGCCGAACATTCCAGAGGTAATTACATATAATTGTCTTAAATTGAACTATTTGCTTAAATTATGTATTTGACATATATACACATTAACGATTTCTTGTTATTATTGGTTTTAGGGCATTTCCCATTGTCAGCTGTATTTGTCGTCACCATACTATCGGATGGTTGGCAAGGGAAAAGTGCATAACGTTAGCGGAGTATTACTCCACACTAGAGAGCTCCCTGCTGGATGTTTGAAGGTATCAGTTGATATTGCAGTTGAGCCGAATGCAGCATTACCATATCCTAGCGATGATTCGGATGCAACAACGGTGCACGAAGCAGTAGGTTCGTTTGTTGCATGGCCGACAAACCTCATATGCGTAGGATATGAGGTATGCTTAAAACTTATGTTAACTTTAATGTGTATATTCAAAGTTTAAAATTTATGCTTAAAATTTTACTTACATATTTTCCTTGGTTATGTTAAATAGACTCCCACAAAATCCAAATCAAAAGAAAATGAGGTTAGCAATGCCTCCGCACAACAAAAAAAGGAGGTTAGCAACGCCTCCGCACGGGTAAAAAGTTCTGGTGCTAAGAAGACCGTAGCTAGGAAAAAACCTACCACCAAGTATAGGTCGTGCCTCAGGACATTTCTAGAGATGACCGATATACCGACCGGAGGTGTTCGGAATGTACATATGGAGGTAGGGATTTTCGGCTTTGATTACGACCAAATGATTGGTAATGAAGACTTCATGCAAGTTTTTGGTCATGAAGAAATCGGCGTCAACGTTGTCAATACATATATTAGGTAAATCCGGTCTACTTTGTTTTATTAATTAAACAACTTATGTTAATGATGTTTACTTTATGTTAATCCGGTTTACTTTATGTTTCAAAAGAGGTGTTAATGATGTTTTTATATTAGGTTTTTGTATGACAAATTGATGCGCCCCAATGATTTGGACGAGTCATTCGGATTCTTAGCACCCGCGACCGTCAACTTAGGTTTAATCTTAAGTAGACCGCATACCGTGACGGAGTATGTTCTTCGGATCCTCATGGACAATAAAGATGCGGAGAAGTTGTTTTTTATACCGTTTAATACCGGGTTAGCATTTCATTCTAAATTCATCTATTATAATTATTTTCCAAGTTACCATCTAACATTTGCCTAATCATTACAGTGGACATTGGTTGTTGCTCGCAATCAATCCTATCCGAGAAATTGTGTATTATCTTGACTCGTTAGGAAATGATTGGACAACATACCCGGATATGAAGGTCCTAATTGACACGTAAGTGAGAATGTTCAAAAATTTCTTAGTTTATGTGAATTGTTCTAATTGCTTCATTTTTATTTTATTAGCGTCCTACAAGCTTTTCGGGCCCAACGAGATATCCAAACCTCAAGGAGGGGCGCCAACTGCACTACATGGATTAAAGTGGCGGTATATTTTTAATTACCACATTTTTTATTATATTAGTGATGACACTTGATAAAACTTAGGATTTATAATCCATATTTTTTTTTCATGTAGTGTCCTCAACAACGTAATCAAATAGATTGCGGGTATTTCGTGTTGAGGTTTATGCGAGATACTCTCGCTTTGGGCCGATTAGTGATTCCCACCGATGTATGTATTTCTAACTTATGAGTTATTTTTATATTTACACATATCTCATATAATTAAATAGTTGGAATTAATTCAAAATATGTTATATTATTATGTAGTACTTTGAGGAATTCAAGTGTGCATTTTATACAAAGGATCAAGTGGACGAAATCAAAGAGGAGTGGTGTCAATTCATGATAGAGCTCAAAGTTTTTTCATAAATTTGTGTAATTAATGTGTACATTTGTAGTATATGTAATGACTTGTAAATGTGTACATAAATTTGTATATATTTTGATACATTTAAGGCAAAATTGGTTTGAATTGGTATATATATATATTTGTTAGCCAAAAATTGGTAGAAAAAAGGCCAAAATGGCATGTATAAAATGTGATAACTGTCTGTCAAAATCTGGTTGAAAACAGGTAGAAATTCTGGTTTATAAACCTGGAAAAAATGTGGTTTAAAACAAAAGCTTCAAAAAATTTCGTATACATTAGACAGCGCTTTTGTAAAAAGCGCTGTCTAAGGGGGGGATTAGAAAGCGCTTTAGGCAAAAGCGCTGTCTAAGGGGGGGGGGGGGGGCTTAGACAGCGCTTTTTGAAAAGCGCTGTCTAAGCCCCCCCCTTTAGACAGCGCTTTTGCCTAAAGCGCTGTCTAAGGTATACCTAAAAAAATTAAAATAGGGGGGGCTTAGACAGCGCTTTTGCCTAAAGCGCTTTTGCCAATATATATAATACATATATATTAGGTGCTTAGGATTTTAAATTCAAAAAATACCAATAATATCCTTTAAATGCTATTTTATGTAAAAAATACGTTCAAAACTATTAATTGAAATAAAATCTTTTTTTTATTAATGAAGACAAATAAGAATAAAATGATCACATATTTGTCGCTATTTATTTTTACTCAACATTTTGATAAAAAATTAAAAATAAAATGGATAAAAATTGATTGCAAAAGTGCTCAAAAAATTAAAATGAATGCACTAAAATGATTAACACCAAATAAAATTCTCGAAAATATACAAGTTTTGATCAAATTTTGAAATAAAAATTTACCGTTTAAAAGGCTCAGACTAATCAAAATACAACTGAAAAATTAGTCGAAAAATTAAAACGAGTATGCCAGGTTAATCTACGCGACCTGTATATTAATAAAATTGACGTCAGTAGACTCGATTTAGAACTTTTTCACCCACTAATTTCACGTACATTTGAAGATCAATTTGACAACTCTGTTTGTAGATTCAAAAAATTATTTTTGTTGACAATTTAGGCATTATGCAAGATTTAATGCATGTTATGTTATGTAGATGATGTATATGTCATGACGCATGTTTCGATTTATTGATTAAGGGGGAAAAGTGGGGTCTGACATCAAATCTCCAGCAGAGTCGCCATCTGTCGCACCTCGGAAAATGAGAACTCGACGCTTGCGAAGTGCAATCGCACGCTCGCGGGATAGACTTAACAGAGTCGTCACCGAACTTTATTTATTCCTAAAAAGAAAAGGGGAAATATCGATAAAACCCAAGAAAGAACGACAATGATATTGGTCGTCGCAACAAAACCAGGGTTCGGGAATCGATTACGCAAGGGGAAAGTATTAGCACCTCTCATGTCCGTTGTACTCAATGGGAACCATTTTATTAGTTTTGATTTGAATGCTATCTTATGTTAGTTTGCGATATTATACTTATTTACGATACAAAAAGATAGAAAAGAAATATTTTTGAATTTTTATTAATGGAAAATGACCTAAAAAGGTTTTTTATTATTAGGGGTCCTGAAAGAGAGAAACTAAACCTAATTCTTTTTATTAATGGGCTTGACAAGATTTATAAATCATGCTTCTATGGATCTCCATGTGCAATAGAGAATTCAAGGCTTACGTAATTATGGGTAGAAAATGTTTGTTTGTTGGTCGATTATAGCGAAAGCTATCTTGTGTTAATTGACAAAAAACATTATTTTATCCAAAACAGGTGAGGAGCGGACGTTTTCATCATATTGAATGGATTTAAAAATCAACATTCACGGGAAAACATCACTTATCTCAACTCAATAATCTTGTATGAAGCATTGCTTTGCATCATCTTAAGACAAAATGTTTTTCATTTTTGAAAAGGTTTTCCCGATTAATCGCTTGGCGGTGAGAAAAGAGTTTGATTGGTTGGATTTGATTTAGGTGAATGAAGAATGTTTGATGAGAACGAGACATTATCCTCAGGATCAACCAATCGAGGTTCCCCCAGAATGCCAGATTCCAATGCTCCCTTTTCATTCAAATTATTAAGAAAATTATTTTGATAGACAACTAACGCTTGATAAGAATCAATTGTCCAAAGAGTTACAACAAAATGCTTGATCCCAATGGCCCTTACTTTGTCCAAGTTAATTTAATTGTTTTAAGAAGGGAACAAAGTAATGAATGGTTAACCCAAAACACGTAGTTCGGGACCCATCATTCGAGGGTTCCCACCGAAATGCTAGATTCCAACGGTAATCTTCTTTCACATTTGTTAAGAAAAGATTTTATAACGGAAGGAGAAATCAAGGTTTTAATGGAATGCGAGACTCCAATTTTTATTTTTTCCAATTGTTTATGAAAGGTCGGACTCATTTTTTAAAAAAACATGGCGGATTAGTGTAATACCCCAATTTTGACCCATAAGATCCCTCATGCCATCTCATAGCTTGGCATTAGCATTGGGATCACCTTGGTATCCTCCTCACCTATCATTCATTGGGTTTTCATTGGGAGAGATCACCAAGAATTTGTGATTGTATCATACTTTATTTTTCTTTGTTTACTAACCAAAATCCAAAAATATGTCTAGTGTAGCTTTGTTTCTTTTGTAGGTAGTGTGTGTGTCCACTTGTGCCTCATTAAGCTCACAACTAGGGTTTGAGACCCTCAATGCAAGAGATCAAGCAATAAAAGGTCCAAATAAGTTCTAAGCATTATATATGGATCCCCATGTTCTTTATTTGTCATTTTGATCAAGAATTTATCAAGAGTTTGAAGTTTGTTTGTCAAGGAAGCCTTAATCCATTTGGGTATATTATATGCCTTCCTCAGAAAGTTTCTTAAACATTTGGTCAAAGATATCAAGGGATACTTTATTATACATCATCTTAAGCATATATGATCCTCCATGATCCTCTAAGAGCAAAGGAACTGCAAGTTTGCAAGTTGGTTCAAGGAGGTTGACCAGAAAAGTCAACTAGTCAAATCTAGGGTTCCCTAGACCCCATCTCCTACAATATTTGTCATACGAAAATGATTCCAAGAGAAAAATTACTCTTTATGACATTACAAAAAACTTTCATGTTGGCATCAAGAGATAACTTTTCTTGGAAAGTCTCTTTTTATGGTGAAATTACAGGTCATTTTGTTTGTGCCCTAGATAGAAAGTCAACTTCCAAAAACCATAACTTCCTCAATTTTTTTGATATGAATATAATCCAAGTTTCATGATCAATCTCAAGATATCTTATCCATCTTTTCTTCTTTTAGAAAGGTCAAATCCCACTTGCAAGGGCATGTGCCATGAGGAAACATTATAGGTCCATTTTGGTCCTCATCATTGAACAAGTAATTTTCTTCAACTTCTAAAATCCAAAACTCCATCATGAAAGATCCAAATGGTGTCGAATTTGAGATAAAATTGAATATGATTGAAATATCTACAACTTTTAAGAGTAACCAAAGTCATTAGAAGCTCATAGCAAAAGCTATTCAAGGTGGAAAAATGGGTCATTTGAATTTTAACTTAGAAAATATTCAAGTATGTTTTATTCCTACAACTTCATGGTCAGAATTCATCATGTTACAAGCTTCAAATGGAAAACGTCCCAACATCAAAGTTGTTCCCTATGATGGTAGCTTTCCAAATAGTCCATGATCATTCCATTTGGGCAAGAATTGAGGGACTTGTGCATAACTTCTTTGTATGGCTTAATTTGGCAACTTTTGAACTCAACTGTTACACTACTTTGCATGGCCACATGTTATGATATCAACATCATTTGTGCGTGAATTTTGTTGGATTGAAATGATCATTTGAGCCTGAACACATGTACATGCACCCATGCACATTGAATTTATATTTTTGGTTCAAAATTTGAAAGGCGTAGAAATCATTTTCCATTGCCTATATAATGAAGCACATCGCCTCAAAATTGAAGAAAACCCTTGGCCAAGCTCTGTCAAGCAATCCCATAGCCAAATTTGAGAGAATACCTTGAGGATTTCATTGAAATCGAGCTTCTAGTTCAACTTCTATTTGTGAACTAAAACTCCAAGGATTCATAACTTTTTTTACTCCATTCATCTCCTGCAAGCTAGAGGAAGAAGAACCAAGTGGAATTGTATCAAGATCGAGCTTCAAAGTTGCTATCCGAAGGTGAGTTTTATCAAATTTCAACACTTTGATTCTCACTCATTTCATGAGATCTTGACTTGTTTTATGCATGTTTGAAGTCATATCAATATAGGCATTGATACTAAGTTGCTTTGAGATTGAATCGAAGCAATTCAGTTTGAACACCTCAACTTTCAACTCCATATTTATCATTATAGAGTGAGAGTTGAAATATTTTGAGGTCATCTTTGGAATCCTTGTGATTTTGTCTTCAAAATAGTGTATGATCCATTTATTTTTGTGAACTTTTCATCTGGACCAGTCCGGTAAGGTGGTCGGAGAAGATGACCGGAGCTAGGGCTCCAGTGGTATGCTGAGGCGGTCCAAACCATCTGATCCTATGACCATGTTCTAATATGATCCCTTGATTGTGATTACCATTGCTACGTGTGCATTGACTAAGGACCATCGTGGATGACATGTGTGTGGCCATCAGATCTGCCACCTCAATTAATGAGGGAGATCTGATGGACCTTGTTTTTCTGATTTCTTTTAATTTTACAAATTATTTTTTAAATACCATTTTCTTATTAAATTCACTATAATTTCAATTTTAGTCCAAAATTTATGGGACCACTACCAAAATTTCACAAATAAGCCCCTCTTCTCATTTTTAAATTAAAATTAATTTTTGGGTTGAGTTTGATATTTTTAGTGAATTTTATGATTTTTGAATTGTTTTAATTGATTTTTAAATACTTCTTACTTTCAAAAAATGCCAAAAAAAATTAGTCAATGGTCATTTGACCTTCTTTGACCTATGATAAATTCCTTGGCCATTTCTTTGGTGATTTTAAGGGATTTTAGGTTTTTGACCTTTTAAAGTGTATTTTCTTCATTTTAAAAATTGATTTAAATTGTTTTAATTGCTTTAATATTTTGTTAAGCTATTTTATTGACTTTGTGTTGACTCAACTTCTGTTTGGCCTTGGTCTTGGTTGAATTGGACCTTTACTTGGTCAATACCATTGGATTTAGGGGGTTGCTGAAGTTTGAACTTCATCCCTTAAGATGAATGAATGTTATTGATCTAGTGAGGTTCATACCTTAATCAATTTGGGATCCTTTTCACTTCATCTCATTTCTTTCCCAATCCATTCATGGCCAATGATTTCTCATAGATCAAAATTCTAGTTAATTCATCAATGACCTTGTGTCAGATGAATCAATATGAGCTTGATTGAGATAGGAGCTTGGTCTTTGTACATTGTCTCTAGCATGAATTAACACCAACATTATTATTGCCCGACCTCAGATAGTTGCGACTTCTACATAAGTCCAATTACGATTGCTTAACATAGAGCTAAATTTGTCCCAAAAGCAATAGCATTTTTGTAAGTGAGATTGTAAGTCTCCCATTCCTCATGGTATTGTGTGAAGATTTGGTATCTTTTCCTTTTGTGAGAGCTAGTCGCATACTTGTTGATTTTATCCAAGTTGGATCCCTTCTCATGAATGATGTCTAGGTTCATATCTTCATGCTTATGAGTGGATGGTTGAGTGCTCTCCAAAAAATGACTTAAACATTTTTTTCTTCCACTAACATTCATTAACATATCTTTGTACTAACTTTATTTTTAGTGTCATTTACTTTAATGCAATTTAAATTCTTGAACTTTATCATTCATTGTCATTTACATTTATATAAATTGTTTATGTTTTAGTCATTTTCGCTTTGCTCACTTGAGCCATATTGTATTTGTGCTTGTGATACATTTTGTGCTTGTGATTTTGTTTTGTTTGTGGTCTTAGGACCTTAAAATAATTAATAAAAAAAAACCCTAAAAAATATATTGGTGGAATGTTGGACTTCTGTCTATGACTTGATTTGGACCTTTGGACTTATAGTAGACAACATCCCTGAGCTATCGAAGAACTTGGCCAATGCCATTAACTTGAGGCCATTTCTTAGCCAATGTCATTCATCTGATACAAGCCTTGAGAGACTCCTTTAGTTTATTTGTTATATTCTCTCTCTTTGTCTGAATTATTATTTTAATCTTATTGGAATCATTTAATGTTTTCTCTTTGAGTATGTTTCAAGGGACTTTTCATCCGATACATCTAAAAGGCATTGAAGACTGCTTGCTTTGGAGTGCTTGCTTGGATGTTTTGTTATCTTTATTTGATACCACCAGTCTTGTTATTAATTGCTTGGATGATTATGATTTGTTGCTTGCTTAACAATTCAAAGGAAATTGGTTTCTATATGACACTATTGTGTTGTGGATGCTTCCCATTGGTTAGATAATTTCAACTCTAAACTTTTAAATATTGTCTAGGATAGGACCTTCATCTCTTCCTCCTTCTTTAATTTCAAAATCTCTCTCTCATTTTCAAAACTCTTCTGTTTGTTGTTTTCAACTTAGACTTGTTTTAGTGAGTAGAAACCTTGGCCTTATGCCATTGATTTTTCAAAATATTTTCTTAAATCAACCTTGTGAATAAACTTAATCACATTGACTTTATTTTCAAAAAGAAAAAAAAGAACTAATAACCTCATCTAATCATTTTTGACCACTTTGTGCCTTTTCCTTTTAACTTTTTCAAGAGAGAGCATTTAGATTTGAGTTATCTTTGGTTGAGATATAATTATCCTATTCCATGATATACTAATTGTAAGAGTTTCCATTTATTAGGGGTTAGTGGCATACTTGTTGATTGAGTCCAAGTTGGAGCCCTCCCTCTTAAATGTTGTAAAGCCCTCGTTATCGATGTATGTTTGATTGAGTATTCTCCCTTTAATAACAAAAGATCTTTAAGGTTTTGCTAAAAATCAATCCACCCACTTTTGAAATTTTTACCACGAACTACGAGGTTTTGATCCCTCATTTTATGTTGGTACGTAGGCATAAGACCAAAGGTCTTGTCAAACACAAAATTGTAAATAATGAATTCTTTTCTCATCCTCTCATTCTAATTTTTTTAGAAAACACCTTTTTCAACTAAAACACTTGCACACAAAAAAGGGCTCCCTAGGAGTACCTAGGAAACTTTAGGTGCTAATACATTCCCTATGTGTAACCAACCCCCTTACCTGTAATCTCTGACATTTTATTAGTTTTGATTTGAAAACTTCTTATCTTTGGGTTTTCTTCGTACTTTTCCCTTTTCTTTTGGAAACAATAAAAGCGCGGTGGCGACTTTTGTTTTATTGACGTTGAGCTAACCAGCAACTCAGTGGTCATGAATTTACCGCTACGTAAAGAAAATGGAGACTCCGCTGGGGAGTAATCCTCAGTGGGTTTAGCCTACTTTTTGTGTGTATTATATTTATTGATTATTGATGTTTACGTATTTATATATATTGTATGTGTGATACTTTCTGTCTGTTGTGCTTGGTGATCTCTGTGTGGTGAGATAAGTTCTAACCCAAAATTAAGTGCAATCTAATATAGGAGGATGGTATATTCATGTTCGACTCGTGTGGAGTAGTCCTTAACAAGTTGGCTTGAGATTTAGCCACTCAGTGGAGACCCCTTTGGAATTACTGATGTCACACGAGTAAGTCGTGTATATGCATTACTTTTCCGACATGGGAGTCCGATAAGCTGAGGACCGTAGAACATTTAACCCAACTTGGCCTATTTAGGACGTAGTGCAGAGAATGTTCAGGTGTAGACTTGATAACAGTTGTTACGCGATACTACACTCAGACGAGTTTCTCTTGAGAATACTATGGGTTGATGAGTTAGTCATCCTAACCTATAGTATCTGATAGATGGGATCACGACTTTGGGAACTTTTTAGAACATGATCTACAGGTTTTTATCCTTAGTACACTCCTTTGTGATGGTTCTTAACCCGACTCTATGCTCGTGACTCATAATAAACCGTTTGATTCTTGGTCGATCCAATCGATTATCATCAATATCAATGGAACTTGGGTGTTGATAAGGTGGAAACCATAATCCACCAAAATTGATGATTAATCTTGATGATGACTTGATCCATCCCTTGAGCTTTGTTTGTGTTTGCCTTGTGTATGATCCCTTGTGTGTGATTGTTGCATTCATGCAATGCACATCATAACATTCATCACAGAAATAAAATTTCAAGGAACTAAGGTCATATTTGCAAATATTTTCAGACCATGGATTATGGACGAAGGAACACTAAGAAGTACAATTTCAGATGTCCAGATTTGAAAGAGTTAAGGAAGTTAACATCCTTTGTAGTTGATTCCTTGGATTTCAAGGAACGTCATGGGAAGCTTTTATCCGTGTTGTCTACCGATGTGGTTGATTGACTCTTAAGTGTCTTAATTCAGTTATATGATCCTCTTTATAGGTGCTTCACTTTTTCTGATTATCAGCTTATTCGACGTTTGAAGAGTATGCCTATCTCTTGGGTATACCCATATCTAACAAGGTTCCCTTCAGTGGATTATGGGAGATTCTGAGATCTCAAGTCATAGCTAATGCTCTTCATTTGAATAAATATAAGATTGATGCTAATATGACGAAGAAAGGAAGGATCTGAGGTCTGACTTCTGAGTTTCTCATTGGGAGAGCTACCACTTTTGCTTAAGTTGGTAGTATGGACACTTTCGATGCCATATTTGTCTTTCTCATCTATGGTTTAGTATTGTTCCCTAACATTGACAACTTTGTCGATATTAATGCCATTAGAATCTTCTTGATTGTGAATCCTGTTCAGACTTTGTTGGGTGACACATATTTCTCTCTACATCTAAGGAATTCTAAGGGTGCTAGAACCGTTGTGTGTTGCATCCCTCTTTTGTACAAGTGGTTTATTTCGCACTTGCCTCGGACACCAGTCTTCTTGGAGAACAAGCAATGTCTACAGTGGTCTCAGAGACTTATGTCTCTCACTAATGATGATATTACTTGGTATGATTCTGCATATGATGGCTTGGAGATTATTGACAGTTGTGGTGAATTCTCTAATGTGCCTTTAATAACATTCAGTTAGAAGGTTTGTTCTATCAAGAGGGTAAAGATCCCAAATTTTTGAAGAGTAGGATGGTGCATGCTTGACATAATGTTCATATAAAGGGAAGAGCCGAGCTTGGACCGTGCAATTGTGTAACTTTGGAGCTTTATACTAGTTAGGTGAATAAGAGAGCTTTGGAGCTTAAGATGTTGTACGCCTACGAAAGACCTATGTATATGGTTGTGGATGAGCCATTAACTCTCCCAACCAAGATGTAAAGGAGTTGGAAGACGCACTCGCCAAGATGAAGAAAGAGAGGGACCTTTGGGAAGAACGGTTCCATGCTTTGAATCGAAATCAAGTGGAGTTGCAACTTGAGTTGAAAGAAAAAGATGAACTCATATAGATTCTTGAAGAGTGTGTAGTGAATTGAGAGAGAGAGAGAGAGAGAGAGAGAGAGAGAGAGAGAGAGCTAGAGGATTTATTTTCCTCTAGTATTCCTCAGCCTTCTGGTGCTTGGAAGAAGATCGTCGATCAACTCGTCATCGAGAAAGGTCATATGAAGACCGCTTTTGAGTCAGAGATCAGACGCATCCGAAGGAAGTACACGCCATTGACCAGTTCATGTGACGCAGTTGCTAGGGATCCTTAGGATGATACTTTTCTTTTCTCTTGTATTTGTATTTTTGGTTTCTGAAATTGTACTCAGTATAATCCTTCCAAGATTTTATGAATAAAAAAATATTTTATGGTCAATTCAAAAATGTTATTATTGATTATTATTATTGAAATATTTGCAAGTAAGACTTTGTATGTTCCTTGAAAATAATAAAATAAAAACATTACATTCATTCATCATTTGCATTGCAGGTTTCTTGCCTTCTAGCCCTTCGGCCATATGTCTCATTGTTCTTCATCTTTGTATCAGATAAGTTGACTCATCAGTATAATACTCGCGCTAATCATCAACGAAAGATGGATCATTTGGAACAAGAGAACCGAGAGATCAAGGAAGATGTTGATTGGAAGGGAGAGGAAAATTATATGGAATTTTGTGTTCTCAGTAGCAGAAAAATGAAAGGGAGTGGATAGTGGTTGGTGAATTTAGAGTTTTTAAATCCGTTTTTATTTCTCTCGGAGTGCATCGCGGCTAATGAAAATGATCATCGACTGAGTTTTTCCTTCATTTGCCAATACATATAGTACATATATACTAGGTGCTTAGGTTTCTAAATTTAAAAAATACGAATAATACCCTTTAAATGATCTTTTATGAAAAAATAAGTTTAAAACAATTAATTGAAATAAAATCTTGATTTTACTAATAAAAACAAATAAGAATCAAATGATCACATATTTGTATCTATTTATTTTTACTCAACATTTTGATTAAAAAAAATAAAAAGAATAAAAATTGAACGCAAAAGTGCTTGAAAAATTAAAATAAATTCACTAAAATGATCAGTACAAAATAAAATTCTCGAAAATATACAAGTTTTGATCAAATTTTGAAATAAAAATTTATCAGTTAAAAAGCACAGGCTGATCAAAATATGACCGAAAAAGTAGTCTAAAAATTAAAACGAGCAAGTCAGGTTAAACTACGTGAGTCGTATATTAATAAAATTGACATTTGCAGACACGATTTAGAAATTTTTCACCCTCTAATTTCACATACATTTGAAGATCAATTTGATCGGTGTGCTTGTAGATTAAAAAAATTATTTTGGTTGACATTTTAAGCATTATGCAAGATGAAATGCATGTTATGCCATGTATATGATGTATATGTCATGATGCATGTTTCAATTTATTGAATGAGGGGATAAATTGGGGTATGACATCAAATCTTCAGTAGAGTCACCATCTGTCACATCCTTTTTCATTCAAATTATTAAGAAAATTGTTTGATGGACAACTAACGCTTGATAAGAATCAAGTGTCCAAAGAGTTACACCAAAATGCTTGATCTCGACGATCCTTATTTTGCCCAAGTAAATTTAAGTGTTTTAAGAACGAAAGAAATGAATGCACTCGGGACCGACCATTCGAGGGTTTCCACCGGAATGCTAGATTTCAACGGTCCTCTTCTTTCACGTTTGTTAAGAAAAGATTTTATAACGGAAGGAGAAATCAAGGTTTTATTGAATGCGAGACTCCAATGTTTCTTTCTTCCAATTGTTTATGAAAGGTCGAACTCATTTTTTAAAAAACATGGTGGATTAGAATTGGAGTTCATTTAACAGTAAGACGCATATACAAAACAAATAGAAATGGGCTATGCCCAAAATTACTACCAAAAAGAAAAAGAAAAAAAAAGAATTAAATTCAGATTTTTGGTGGTATAAGTAGAAAGAGGACTTAAGCCCAACCCAACATTTTAAAACACATTAAAAATTAAATAGTAAAAGAATAATAAAATTAATGTAACAAAAAATATATATAATAATAATAAATACAATGCCTTATTTTTTTTTACCTTTTTTGTTTATCATAAAATTCTAGAGAATAATAATAATAATATTTAAATAATTAAATTTACAATAATCAAAAGATTGTAAATAATAGTAGAATATTTTCATAAACACAACTCAAAACAGTGGCCCATAACTAAAAAAGATTTAAACATCTAACATTAACGAGTAAAAAAAATTAATAACCAAACTAAATTAAAAAAAAGAATTCTAGTAATAGATTTTTATACATGAATATGATTTTTTTTAAGAAAGAAAAAATCCACTATGCCAAGTATCATGATAAATAAACATGTTTTGTTACCTATGTTGTTTCACCATACAATACTATCTCAATAAGCAAAAATACATGATTTTGAAAAGAACAAAATATAACAAAAAGAGAGAGAGAAATGTATAGAGGGAAAGAACGAATATAGGAAGAGGAAACGTGACTGAGAGAGTGTATATGGAGAGTTTCAACAATAATGAGAGTGAGAGATTTATGAGAGGTTTGTTGTTGTTTTAATGAAGCATGAATGATTGGAAGGGAGAGCTAAATTATATAGAATTTTGTATTCTCAATAGCAGAATAATGGAAGGGAGTGGACAGTGGTTGGTGAATTTGGAGTATTCAAATCAGTTTTTGTTTCTCTCGATGTTCTCCACGGCTAATGATCATTGGCTGAGTTTTTCCTACATTTGCCAATACATATATACTAAGTGCTTAGGATTTTAAATTAAGACAAATAAGAATCAAATGATCACATACATGTCTATATTTGTTTACTCAACATTTTGATAAAAAAAATAAAAAATAAAATGAATTAAAATGAATAATAATTTAGCGTAAAAGAGCTCATAAAATTTAAATGGATGCACTGAAATGATCTGCGCGAAAGAAAATTCTCGAAGTTTTGATCAAATTTTGAAATAAAATTTTATTGGTTAAAAGGATCAGGATGATCTGAATGTGACCTAAAAAGTAGTCGAAAAATTAAAATGAGCACGTTAGGTTAAACTGTGTGAATCGTAGATTAATAAATTGACGTCTCCAAGCTCGATTTAGAAATTTATCGCCCACTATTTTCACATACATTTGAAAATAAGTTTGATCGGTCTGTCTATAGATTCAAAAAATTGTTCTGGTTGATATTTTAGGCATTATGCAAGATGAAATGCATGTTATGATGTGTAGATGATGTATATGTCATAATGCATATTTTGATTTATTGAATGAGGGGAAAAATTGGTTTATCACATTAAATCCCCAGCAGAGTCGTCATCTTTCCCACCTCGAAAAATAAGAACGCGACGCTCGTGAAGCATAATTGCACGCTCGCGGGATGGTCTTAACAGAGTCACCACAAAAATTTATTTATTCCTAAAAAGGAAGTAGAAATATTGATAAAACCCAAGAAAGAATGACAATGATATTTGTCGTCGCAACCAAATTAGAGTTTGAGAGTCGATTACGCAAGGGAAAAGTATTAACACCCCTCACGTCAGTTGTACTCAATGGGAACCATTTAGTTAGTTTCGATTTGAATGTTAGCTTATGTTAGTTAACGATCTTCTACTTATTTAGGATATAAAAAGAGAGAAGATAAATGTTTTTAACATTGTATTAATGAGAAAGTACCTGAAAAGATTTTTATTATTAGGGGACCGGAAAGAGAGGAACTAAACCTAATTTTTTTTATTAAATGGCTTGACAAGATTTACAAATCATGCTCCTACGTATCTCCATGCGCAATAGAGAATTCAAGGATTACGTAGTTCTGGGTAGAAAATGTTTGTTCGTTGGTCGATTTTAGCGAAAATTATCTTGTGTTAATCGATAGAAAATATTGTTTTACCAAAAACAGGTGAGGAGCGTATGTTTGCATCACATTGAATGAATTTACAAATCAAAATTCACGTGAAAACATCAATTATCTCAAATCAACGATTGTGGATAAAGCATTGTTTTACATCATCTTAAGACAAATTTTTTTCATTTTTGAAAAGGTTTTCCAGATTAATCGCACGGTGACGAGAAAAGAGTTTGATTGGTTGGATGTATTTTAGGTGAATGACGAATGTTTGATGAGAACGAGACATTATCCTCGGGATCAATCAATCGGGGTTCCACCGAAATGCTAGATTCCAACGGTTTTTTTTCATTCGAATTATTAAGAAAATTATTTGATAGACTATAAACGCTTGATAAGATTCAAGTGTTCAAAGAGTTATGCCGTAATGCTTGATCCCGATGGTTCTTATTTTGACCAAATTAATTTAAGTGTGTTAAGAATGAAAGAAAAGAATGAACGGTTAATCCAAAATGCGTGACTCGGGACTGATTGAACGGTTTACCATAAAATTCTAGAGAATAATAATAATAATAATATTTAAATAATTAAATTAACAATAATCAAATGATTGCAAATAATACTAGAATATTTCCATAAACACAACATAAAATAGTGGCTCATTACTAAAATGATTTAACCATCTAAAATTAACGAGTAAAAAAATTAATAACCAAACTAAATTAAAAAAAGAATTCTAGTAACAAATTTTTATACATGAATATGGGTTTTGTTTTTCTTAAGAAAGAAAAAATTCATTATGCCAAGTATCATGATAAACAAACATGCTTTGTTACCTATGTTGTCTCACCATACAATACTATCTTAGCAAGCAAAACTACATGATTTTGAAAAGAAAAAAATATAACAAAAAGAGAGAGAAATGTATAGAGAGAAAGAACGAACAGAGGAAGAGGAAACGTGACTGAGAAAGTGTATATGGAGCTTTTCAACAATAATGAGAGTGAGAGATTTAGAAGAGGTTTGTTGTTGTTTTAATGAAGCATGAATGATTGGAAGGGAGAGGAAAATTATATGGAATTTTGTCTTCTCAGTAGCAGAAGAATGAAAAGGAGTGGATAGTGGTCGGTGAATTTGGAGTTTTCAAATCTGTTTTTGTTTCTCTCGATGTGTGTCGCGACTAATGCAAATGATCATTGGCTGAGCTTTTCCTTTATTTGCAAATACATATAGTACATATATACTAGATGCTTAGGATTTTAAATTAAAAAATACCAATAATACCCTTTAAATGCTCTTTGATGACAAAAATAAGTTAAAAACAATTAATTGAAATAAAATTTAATAAAGACAAATAACAATCAAATGATCACATATTTGTCTCTATTTATTTTTACTCAATATTTTGATAAAAAAATAAAAAATAAAATAAATTAAAATGAATAAAAGTTGAGCGCTAAAGTGCTCAAAAAATTAAAATGATTGCACTAAAATCATCAGCGCGAAATAAAATTCTCGAAAACATATAAGTTTTGATCAAACTTTGAAATAAAAATTAACCAGTTAAAAGGCTTAGGCTTATCAAAATGCAACTGAAAAAGTAGTCAAAAAATTAAAAGGAGCACGTCAGGTTAAACTATGTGAATCGTATAAACTTCCCCATGAAGATCACCATTCAGAAATGCATTTTTTACATTCATTTGAGAAATATGCCACTGGTGAATAGATGTAATAGGAATAAGGGTGCGAATAGATGTAGAGATATACCCTACACATGCCACTGGCATAGAAGTACCATTAACAATCAAGACAGACATGGATGCTGCAAGATTTATTGATGCAAATGACTTATGATCATATGACATATGATGTGATACACCAAAATAAAAAATTCATATGGAAGAAGATATACCTGACAAGTTAGACGAGGTCAAACCTTTAACAAATGAGGCAGACATGGCATGTGGTTAAGTGCCAAGAAAATTTTGAAACTGCTCAGCAAGGTCAAATACCCGTGAATTAGTCTTAGATGGATATACATGGCCAATAACTTAACCATTAGGGAGAGGAACAATTATAGAAGGAGCGACAATAACAACATGGAACGATGAAGTCTTAAAATTCTTTCTCCCCGACTTCAACAATTTTGGACATTCCAATGCCCCTTTCCTTAGACAAAGAACATTCATCAATACCAACTATGCCTTGTGGTTTTTCTTTATTAAAAGGAGAAGCAAAGACAAATAGAGAAGGCAAGAGATTTCCTCTCATCAATATAAATCTCTAGTTGATATTGTTTGGCAATATTAGATGTAACATTCAAATGTTTCAAATGATTGGAAACATCATTAGCAGTATCATATTTTGTATGTTGCATGCTTATCGATAGAGAAACTGAATTAATAATTCAAGTAAGAATATTCGAATTATTAACATCCTATATGTTTCTAAATCATTTTTATATTTTCCATCCTTTTTATCAATAGGTTTAACAGAGGTTCCATCAACATAACTCCACGTTCTCTTTTCTTTCAAAAAAATTATTACATAACTCTAATGAGAATAATTTTTTCCATTCAATTAAACACTAATAGATTGAAGAGAGTAGTGGAAGAACAATATTATATAATCAAATAATAATAATTAACACCTTCTAAGAAAGAACACTTGAGAATGGCAAGGAAGGTCACTCACAGTAGAAACAAAGGTAAATTGTTTGTTAAAAAAAATTATCCTTTAGGATGATGATGTGTAATTGAGAATGGCAAGGTAGTAGCTAACAAAGTAGAAATACACTTTATCACTCCTTTTATCACTCTTTGCCACTCATGTTGAAAGAAAAGTCACTCACATTGACAATAACAAATCCAAAGGCACTCATGTAGGATAACCAGATAATGATACATATGCAAATATGTACCCACCAATAATAATCGCAAACAAAAGCAAAAAAAAAAAGAGATATAACGTAATCGAGTCTGAATCAGACCCACGTTATCTTAATTTTGCACTATGATAACATGTAAACATTAGAAACAGTGGAAAGAGAAAGTGTCTAGGGTTTTCATTAGGAAAGTTTACCAAGTCAATATATACTAAAGCATTACTAGACAATAGTATCCTTAACCTAATTATAATAAAAAGTCATTATCTAACATGTTAGAAAAGCTCAATGCTTTTCGAAGTGAAATGCGGGGAATCGTTAGATAATACGTATCTGTGAATAACTGTCTATGATATATATCAAATATGTTAGAATATTTTATAATTTAAATAATATTTAATTATTATATTCAAATAATTATTACGTGGACATATATATTTTAATTATATAAGTTATTTATCAAATCAAGAGCCTTAGTTGATTAAGTGGTCAAATAAATTTATAACTTTAATTAGATTTCTATTTAGTAACTAATTAATTAATTAGATATGAACTCAAATATGAGTGGATGTCAGGATGACCCATTTTAGAAAAATGGGAACCCTAATTGGTCATCACCTTATATAGCATTAAGAGTATCGGTTGAGGAAGATCCACAAGCCAACAATAATAGAACAGAATATTTTGTTATAATTAATTTCCTATAATTATCTTGTATCATAATTAGATAGTTGACCAAATGTTACACATTGATGTATATATATTCTATTCAGATCAATGAGAAGGACACGATTTCCATTATATCAAACAAGTGTTAGTCACCTGTCTCTACAATTTTTACATTTTAGGATTATCATTATCACTGCCTATAAAGCTTTCTTCTTGAATTCGTCCAGGTATTCCTATACTCCTTAATAAATCAATATGTCGTAGTTCATAAAGTTATGTGTATGCATGTTTATATATTTGTTTTGCTTTCGCCTTAAATTATTTTTATAGATTTGATATTCGTATTTAAACATGTTTTATATAAATCAATTATTAAATTAATTCTAATAGAATACATGCTTCAAAATCGTGAGTGTAGGGTATCTTTAACTCTTTACGACTTTAGACCGATGACTGAATCTTCTCGTCATTAGACATCTGATCAGCTCAAGAAGAATTTTATTTTATTTTAATTTAAATAGTAAAAGTTTTTTGTGTGTTTGTTTATCAAAACAAAAGTATCTTTATTTTGAAGTTAATCATTTATAAACTAAGATTTTTAGGAGAAGTTACTTAAAACAATTTCTTATTTATAGACTTTTTGTTTTAAGAATCTATAACAAATATTTAAAATTGATTTTTTTTTCTGGAAGAAATTTTTAGTAAAATAAGTTGTAATAACATATGATCTAAATATATTTGGAATACAAAAGGAGAGCAAACATAATTATGCCATGGGAAATTGGTGAAGAAAAAGAGCGACACGACTATCACATTCAAAAATAATAATGAAATTTATAATAAATCCCTTTCCATATTCGTCCATAATTAAGAATTAAAAAAAATGATTTTATAGTAAAATAAGTGACTAATTTAAAAAACTTTTGACAGAGATGTCGAAAGTTCGAATTCACATATGTTTTTGAATCTTTTATTGATATGTAGAAAAACTTTAGCATAACATATTCAACAATTAATCACAAATGCATTTTGCAAAACACCATTTTTTGATGTCTTTTTGAAAGTGTACAAATTACTTCATACTTATTCCATCAACAGCAAAATTGCTCTTATAAATAAGCACAAAGAATAACTAATCAAAAAACCCAATTCAGATTTTCAGAATTTAGAGCAGCGCTGTGGCAAACCAGTATGATGATCAACCGCAACAATCTCAGTAGCATTATCACATTTAAGCACATCCTGTCCCAACTTAGCACCAGCAGCTTTAAGGCCCTTCAGAGAAACTGCTTGATTGAAAAGATTCAAAGACGGTAATCTCGACGCCGAAGGCATTTTCATTCCGGGCAACAAGTTTCTGAAATCATCTTTCAGTAATGGAACCTCAAAATCCAATTTATTATGGTTAACCACATTGTCTTTTGCACTTATATGTGCACCAGGTTCCATATGGTTGGTTGAAAAGCTTGCTTGGTTTGGAAAATTTGGATAAAGACTTACATACCCTCTTAGATACATCATGTCTATGAGGAATTTTTTCCATGAGGCTTGCCAGCCGTTTGTTCTTGATTTCGGAATTTGAACCGGGTTTTTTTTAGCGTCTTCGGTGAATCTCATGTTCATGTAAACGTAAAACTCTCTCCAGTGTTTAGGGAAAAACACTGCTCCCCAACTGCATGGGAGTTGGTGAAGGTAAGGTGTGTTTGGATGGATTTGTTTGAAGAAGTCTGTTGCATTCCATTTTGGTCTCTCTTTGACAACTTCAACGATCTTTGGTGTGTAGAGAGAGATTGAAGAGAGTTGTGGGAGAGATACTTGAGGGTCATAATGGTAATTCATGAGTGCATATTTGATCCATAGATAGTAATAAGGGGAGACTTCAATGTCATCTTCAAGGAGTAAGCCAAAGTTGTCATCTGAAGATGGATACCAACTTTCACTTACTGCTCTTATGAGTCCACCTTGGATGATTCTTCTTCTTAGTGTTTTGGGTCCATGTGGCCATTCGAATGAACCTACTAGTTTTATTGTTGATTCATCAACTTTGCTATCCATGTTGAAGGTGATTGGAATTTCATCTCCTAGATAGTATGCATTGGTGAGAGATTTTAGAAGCCTTGATAGGGAGTTTACCCTGTTTTGGGTTATGATGTTGATGGAAAGGCTCATCTTGTTCCAATCTGATAGAGAAAAAATATATAAAATTAAACCCATTAGTACTAATTCAAGAAGCTTATATGATATTTTCTCCCGATTAAGACTAATTAATGATTGTAGAGTACTATATTTAACTAGATGATTTATGATTGTGCAATATTACTAGGTATACACCCCCTCGTGCTCAACACTGTTGGACTTGATGCGTGATGGGTGACCAATATTCCAATTGATAGACTCTGATACCATATTACAATTTGAATTTAACCTAATTCATCATTACAAATTCGGTTTTTTTGGTGGGGATTGCTCTCACTTATAAATACATGTCATCGTATTCTTTTCAATATGGGACTCTTCAACAATCTCCTTCACGCCTAGGACTCAACGTTAAATGGTAGGTGATCGATAACAAAAATTTGATAGCATATGGCCTAATGGATACATGGATATAAATGACAGGTGATCGATAGCAGAAATCCGATATCAGATGGCCTAATGAATATTGGATAGACTTTGAAACCATCTTAAAATGCATGAGTTGGGCCGAACTCATTTCTTAAAAATCGATTTGTAGACTGATGATTGTCCCCATTTAAAAACACGCGTTGAGACCATATCTTTTACAACGTGAAACTCGCGACCCTACTCATTTTAGGTATATACCACATTATTAATAATCTAATCTAGAGTGACGAAATGTAATTTAGAAAGAAAAAAAAATAGACTTTCTTACTTGGCAATGCTGTTGATCTAAGATCAGCCATCCAAAGAACTTTAGAAACAGAAGCCCTAGGCAAAAGAACCAATGTAGTCCCATTTGAATTAGCTTCAGAAGCCATCTTCAAAGCCTTTCTCACATTAACATCAATATCATCCACAGTTATAACAACACTTGGGTTATGAATCTTAATCAAACCCTTCAAACTAGAATACACAGCTTGTATAACCGGTGCCTCGGAGTTCGACACGCCAGAAAGCGATCCAACGCCCAAATCAAAGATCTTAAACCTACGTTCTTTGCAAACCATTAAAGGCCATTTGAGAGCTGCTGCAGCATGCTCACAAGGACAGAAGTTTCCACCAGAGACAACAATGTAGGCCTTTTTGCCAACTGTGGACCTGAATTTTTCGAGAAGTGGTGAAAGTGCTTTTACTTCATCAACTGAATGAGCATAAAAGAGTGCATCAATTTTTTGTGGATACATTGCTGCCCATTGTGTTATGTAGCCTGATGAAAGTGCTTTCCACCATTGATCATCTCTTACTTGAACTATGTCTTTGAAAATTACTGTTGTTTCTGATACATAGGCTAGCCTGTGCTCACTATCACCCCATGTTTCTTTGTCTTTTGGATCTACTGGTAGAACAAATGACCCTGCATTTCTATACTTCTGAAGCTGATAGCTGCAATAAAAAAAAATCGAAGACGTGTCCGACATATGTCAGTGTTCAACATCGACGACACCAACATATGTTTGTATCACTTAATTATTTATATCAATGTGCTCTGCAACACCGACCCCTTTAAAAAAGGTGTCTCAGTGTTCATGTCGTGTCTGATGTTTGTGTATGTGTTAACAACGTCAAAAATATGCAAGTGTTTATGAACCTAGAGAATATGCAATGGTTGACACTAGAGAATTTATTTTTTCAAATTAAAAGATTCTCATTGCAAGTGTTTATGAACCTAATGGCACCAACTAGTTGAGCACTACCAAACACTTTATGGTGTTCAAATAAACAAGTCATGACTTGTATGGTCAATGATCAAACACACTATTTCATAGCTAATTTGTTATTTTATCACTAAATAAACTATTTTGTATATGTTAGCAATATATGGCTAATCATATATTGATAATTTTCGACAATTTATAAGGTTTATCGTTAATATGATATCAGAGTCTCTGGTTTAAGATTTGATGTATTATCTGCTATCAAGTTTATGTTAATGGATCATCTATAATTTATGTTCACGCTCCAGATATTCAATTCTAAGCGTGAGATGATGTGTTAAGAGTCTCATAATGGCCGAGTATAGGTTTGTAAGAGAAAAAAAAGCAAACATATGTAAAAAAAACTGAGAAGTTGAAAAAAAGATTGTACCTGAGGTGTAGATCTTCACCAGTAGAGAAAGTAAAAGGTGTTTCAATGAAAAGAGTCTTAACAAGTTCAGCAGATAAAAACCAAGAGCTTGAAAGAAAATCAACCTGCACAATTTTATCAATAGTGATATCATAAGCAGGATCAGGCAAATACAAACCAGCTTCTCTAGACTTAAATTTCCTATAACTTGGAAAAGTAAAATCCTTCTGTCTAAATGGTAATATCCTTCCAATACTTCCCAAAACTGAATTCTTATACTTTTCCGTTCCCGCAACATGCGCCAAAATCTCCAACATTTTCTTTCCAGGTATCATATCATCATCCACAATATAAACCAGATCAGCTTCTGTTTGTAAAGCCATTTGAAACCTTCCGTAGTACTTGAAATCGTAACTCGAACTTATGAAACTGATTCTCGAGTCGTTGTAGCTTTCCACGATTCTTTTTAACGACGCCTCGTTTGGACTCCCGAACGACAGCACCCAAACTTGATGAAAAGGAAGTGTTTGTTGAAGTAATGAATCAAGTTGTGCACAAAGTGTTTTTCTCTTGAAGTGGTTTAACAAAACATTGATTTTCGGCTTTTTAGGATTCGGACCGTTTGAATCCCATTTGGATTTCATTCTCATAAGCTCTTCAAGAGTCTCAGTTCCAATGGTTTTGTTTTGGAAACTCAAAACCTCTTCATAAAGCTCTCTCTTTAGCTTAATCATTTGAACATCATTTGACTTCTTTTGCAAGAAATCGATTTTCTCGCTCTCGCAAACAAGCGATGGAAGTTGATTGCTGTTGTCTTCTTGGATGAGTGAAGAAGATGATTCTTGGTAATGTCCTACAATGCGTGGTGTGATCATGAGATGCTTCCATTGTTGCGCAATTCTTGTGAAATCGGGTTTGGTTCTTAAATCAATAGAAGGACCCATGTAATACAATAAAAATGTTGCATAAACTGCAAAGAAAAATTGAAGACATGTTAGTGCTGCAACAAATTTTGAGGAGACAGCTTTTTGAGGCTTCATTTTTGTCTTTCCAACAACATAGTCATTCAACATTCCATCCAAGGAATCTCCACTTCTCCCCGTCGAATTTCGACTAAAACTCATGTTACAAAATTTGCGTACAAAACAATTCAATATCCCCTAACCTGAAAAACAAAAATGCATATAGAAAAAATTAGTTAATCAGATTTCTAACTTAAGTTACAACACAATCATGGTTTAAAATTGCAGTTATCGTATTGAGGTTACAGACTATAATTTAAAATCATAACTGCATTGATAAATTCGCGAAACAAAACTATAGTTCGACAAAATCTAACCAAATATTTGAATGACTAATATTTGTGATTGTGATTTGAATGAACTAGAAGATGAATAGAGAAAACCAAAGGAGAGAATGATGGTATCTTGAAATTTGAAGAGTAACATTTTGTGTGCCATTTTATTGTATATATATACAAAAATGCAAGTGGAAAAGTAGGCAGGAAAATTATAATGCATGTCACGTGTATTTTCCATAAGGAAGTTAAAGATACCATTTAAAAGCCAAATTTGGTGCCTTAGAAAAAGGTAATCCTGCGTTTTTGGCACTTAACTCATATTTTTAACCCAAACTATAAGCAATAATTTCATTTTATATTGAGATTATAAAAAGATAAGAAAAGAAAAGCATGGTTTAAGGGGATTATGTCAAAAGGCACAAACTAACACGAGAAAAGAACATGGGGTAGAATGAAATGGAAGTGATCATATAAATGAAAAGATATGGTGGTTAAAAAGATAAATTAAAAGAGAGAAAACAATCAAAGCCTTTGCTTCTTCAGCAAAATAAGGTTGCATAAAACAAGACGCATATATATGATTCATACCACAATTAATGTAGCTTAAATTACAAGAAAAATTATATAAGTTTTTTTTGTAATAATATATAAAGTTTTTTTCTTTAATGCTTGATTTTTTTATAGAACTTATTCATTTAATTTTGAGTTCGATTAGAGATAACTATTTTAGATTGGATTAAACTCAATCATTCATCTAAACAAGTCTTCAAACTTGTCTTTAACTATCAATGTGACGTTGAAACAAAAATAATACTTTTGACAACATGAAAAAAATTTAGAATCCGTTAATAATTATAATGTTCTCCTTAACTCTGATCTCTGTAAAACAATTTTATAATACTTCTGAATTAGAGTTTAAGGTACACAACTTCTTAATTCAATACCTATAACTTTGTATTCATTTATTTATCTAAGCATTAGAGTGTTTGCAAGACTAACACCCATCAATTTCAATTGAGAGCTATCTTACCACTCGGTTTTCTTTCAAAGTCTAACACCCTTCAATTTCAATTGAGAGCCATCTTACAATTTGGTTTTCTTTCGGAACCATTCATTTGGCCCAACTTCGATCAGTGGGGTGTGAGGTTAGGGTTGAACTCACACTATGCTCGAGAATCAAATATTTAACCTCTATCGATAGACTATTGTTTCGATAAACTAAAAAGTTTCTCATTATTTAAAAATTGAGACCAATAAATACAACATCCACACTCATCAACCCAACAAAAGGTCTTTTATAAATGACAAAATTATGAGGATCACACAAAGGCTAAAAACGAACGATACCTTGTAGATCTAGTATTATAAACTTAAAAAGTTAGAATAGTAAAAACAGTTAAAATTTGTTTAATTTCAAATTAATATTTTGTTTGTTCTAATAGTTTAGTATTCAAAATTTCGCTCTTTAGTGGAATGTCACAAGTTGAGACCTACCTTTCTATAATTGATATTTTGTATAACTATCAATTGAGTTAATTTAACCAATCAAAATTATTTTTCTTTCAAACAATAACTTATTCACAAGTATAATAATTTAGTTACAAATACTATATAGTGTGAACTCATTGATATAATTATAGAATATAAAATAAAAGGGGGTATAGTATATGGCGTGTGGTTGACCTAGATTAGTTTTGAAGGAAGATACGAAAATGAAATTAGTAGCAAACTTTTTCTAATGGTTGATTGCCAAACTTGCGGGTTTGACGCAAGAAAACTCATGGCTTGCATGGCTAATCAGCTTTTAGAAGAGAGAATTCAAATGCATATTGGTTGCTTATCTATCATCAAAAAAGGGATGGTATTGGCAGAATAATGGTAACACAGCGTTTACCAGCTATCAAATTTGTCATTATTTTCTTTAAATTACGTTGTCCAAAAACATGAGTCATATATTTTTAATCTATTTTTTCTTCTTATTTCTGGTCAGTTTCCATTGAAGTTGCAAGTGGATAGAGGGATAAAGAGACGATGAAAGAATAGAATAGATAGTCACCCTTGATGTTTGTTGATTGCTAAAGATATAGATATGGGGTATATCCTGTAGTCACCCTAGGGCATTCACACAAAATTAAGAGTAGGTTTGTAACTTCTTTTTTTGAATTTTTAAAAATAAAATAACTATTTTTAAAACTTTTTATTAATTTGTAATAGATTTTTGTAAAAATAAAAATCCAAATTTTTTTTAAAAAATTGTTTCGAATAAGAATATATTCTTACTAGATTATCCATAAAATCAACTGGAATGGAATTTGATTGAAGGTGGCATCGCTCATAGCGTCCTTTTGATGCACACCACTCATGGCATTTGGGTGGAGCTATGTGACCGTTACCACCAAGGTGACGTTTTTAGGATTTCAGGTCTTCAAGAAGAAAACTTTAGCCTTAAGAAATGAGATCAAACTATTACTCAATATTACACAAAGAAACTTTGACAGGAGCTTAAGAATTTTTGCCCTCTTCCATCTTGTTCCTGCATAGTGAAATCCCCACGTACTCTTGTTCTAATTATTAATAAACAAACTGATTATGTTATTAGGTTTCTCAAAGGCCTAAACGAGCAATATGCTTAAGTTAGGTCTCAAATCACAATGTTAAGTCATCTTCATCCTATTAATAAGGATTTTCTAATACATCATTCCTTATGAACACGGGGACAAGCTCATTGCCAATTTATCCAAATTCAACAACCATCCTCTCCCAACAAGCTCAACAAACAAAACTCCTTCATACGGTCGTGCAAAAAATTCAAATGTTTATAATTTTTTCAAAAAGCATGAATTGCCACCATATCTCAAGAAATAAAATATCAACAATACCTCCACTTCACCTAAAAACATAGACAACAATGCTCCAAATCAACCAGATACTCAAAATTCTAGTCCAGGTATCTTTCCTTTCATAGTAGACCAACATAAAGCTATCCTTGCTCTCCTTCAACATTTCCATACCTCCAGCTTAGCCAATGTTCATCACTTCTAATTTGAAATTGCATTGTAGTCGGTATCGCAACTTTGATGTTTTGTCAATTATTTAATCCCTGTGTGTTTGTAGTTTGATTAATCCCGTTTATATTACTTGTTTATAATTTGCATGTAACTTTATGTTTCATTTGTTAGATATGTACCATAAAATACATCTCCATTTAATATATCCATGAGATTTGGGTCCATATAAATGTGTTTTTAGCCTTTTGCAATTTGATGAAGTTAAAATCTTGAGTGTTACTTTAATCTCAAGTTAGAAGTCTTAAATCAAAGATTGAAAAGTCTTTGTTCGAATCATACATGTTGTGATTTGAATCATGAACTTGCTTGTAAGTGAAATGTTTGCCTCTGCCATTCAGATTCGAATCAGAGAAGCTTGTGATTTGAATCACAATGCTTCTTGACTCAAATCAGAGTATTGGTGATTTGAATCAAAGTCATCCAAATTTCTTTAAAACAAAGTGTGATCTGAGTCTGATGCGTGTTTTTTGCAAGTGTACGAACGCGTCAGAGTAATATAAAAGATTGTCGAATCCACAGAGACCAAGTGTCAATCTATCGTTATCTATTGTTATGATGTTTATCAAAGGCAATCAAAATAGGTGTTTTTGTAGTGTGCAATGAAAAGTAAAGTGTTGAATAAAGATTAATTAATAAAGACAGGGTCGAATGTAATTCACGTAATTAATTGATAATCCAAGTACTTGCTAGTAGAGCTACTTATGGGCAGTGTTTCCTACTTCGAAAAGAACTAATTTAACAGGAACTGTCGCTTTCGCGTATTCAGAACCGAGTTGTACTCCTTAATCAAACCCTCTTATTGTCACTTATAAAAAGGCGCGCATTGCGTTAGAGTAGTAAACCTATTTTTAAGAAATATAGTATCTTGACTAAGTTGAAAAGTATTATAACCTGGATTTCTTAACCAAAAGAGGTTCTTACGAACCAGACTCTAAACTTATAAACGCGTCCAAAAATAGTTTTAAAATCTCTTTTCTTCTTAATGTTAAAATCTCCTAATGAACTAAACAAAGCGTTTTCGCTGTTTTTGAAATAGTTAAAAACAATTAAGTTTAAAAAGACGTTGGACGGCTTTCGATCTTACCCAACGGAATTGAAGTGCGGGAAAACTTAATTTGAAAGTTAAAATAGCCCTTAAGTGTTTCTACGAACAATTGTACGGATTATCGGTTCAATTATGATCCTTACATTCTAACCTTATAAATTTAGCTAGACATGGTAAAGTAAAATTGCATTAAAATAAATAAAAGTAGTGCGAGTGCGGAAAGTAAATAAAAGTAGTGCGAGTGCGGAAAGTAAATAATTTAAAGCGAGTGCGAGGAAATAAATAATTTAAAGCGAGTGCGAGAAATAAATAAAGTAAAAGCGAGTGCGGGAAATAAATAAAGTAAAAGCGAGTGCGGGAAATAAATAAAGTAAAGGCGAGTGCGGGAAATAAATAAAGTAAAGGCGAGTAATAAAAACCTGCTCCAATCGGAGGGCTGAGTAAATTGCAATGCGGAAAAGAAAATGGCGGCAGGATTAACTTCCTTCCAAAGTGCTCCAAACTCGATTACAGACTCTATCACAGACTTGATTACACAATTGTGGTAACACTCCAATGCGAAGCGATTACCACTATAAAATACTGAATATAGGCCTAAGTGAAACAAAGTTGCTTCTGAGTTTGCCTCTGCTCTAAGTTTGGATGATTGTAAAAGTGAATTCGCGTTTCTATTTATAAGAAAGTAAAAAGATGGAAATGACTTGGATGCCCTTCAACTTGAAAATAGGAGGGAACCGTTTTTTCTCTTGTGGCGCCCGCCACGAGCACAATATGGGGCGCCTTAGTGGAAGTAGTGGGAAAACGTGGGAGTTGATGGAAGTTGAATTTGACACGTCATGACTTGGTCTGTGGCGCCCGCCATTGGGTAGGCCATAAGAGCAAAATGCTGAATTTTAGGGTTTTTGACTCTTTTTCGCTCCTTTTCTCGATCGGGGCTCCGATTAAAGTAAAAACCTGAAAACAAAGGAAAACATACCAATAACACAACAAAATGATAATAAAACAGCTAGAATGCATGTGAAATCGGAGTCGAAAATACGTAAATTTTAGTGTGATCAAACTCTCCCACACTTAAACCTTTGCTTGTCCTCAAGCAAAACATTAAAAAGCTTATAAAAGAAAAACTGGTGTAAACGAGTGCTTCAGGTAAAAATTCTAAGTTCTAGTCGGGATGCAGTGATAGGTACTAACTGAGTGAACTAAGGGTATCATGATGACACTAATCCGCGAATACGGACATAAACTTCATTCCTATATTAACCAACCCATATTATCCCACAATACCTAGGCCTGCCTCTTCATCTCTTCTGTGTCCTTTTCATTCCGGCGCAATCACATTAAGCCTGTTATCCGTACATGCTTCATAGTAGAGTGGCCTGTTAGTGATTATGATCAGAGCTTGGGGTTTCTGACACATAAACATATGTAAACCCTTTTATTGGACCCAACTGTAGTTGTGGGGGATCGGATCGTAATCTGCCCTACCGAGTTCAGTGTCAGATACCTCTGAACCAACTAGTAGTGGGTATTGCTTTTCTTTTTCTTTTTCTTTTTCTTTTTGTAGCAACTTTTTTACAATTCTTTGGTTTAAATGACTTTGTGAGGGTCACCTATACCGGAGTTGCCTTTTTGCTTTCTTTTATTTTTTTGTTTTTTTCTGGATCATTCACTTATTTGCATCGGTCCCCTACGTAGAGGATGCGTAGGCCGGAGTTGACTACTGAGATAAACTACTAAGGACTTATACGGAAATGATGATTAAGGCCATGGTATATGGGGTTTCGGGAATGATTCCTATATTTACGAAGCTTATGGTGCTAAAACAGATACTGATGTTTCGCAAAGTTCTCCCAAGTCACCGCATCCTTACTCAAAGCATGTCCTTAAAACCTGAAAACTTTCGAAATAACACTATTTTCTTTTGCAAAAAATTTTGGTGGGGCTAAAGGTATGGGGAGGTAGGATTGTACTAAGGATCTACTATATTTGGTGACTCGTCAGACTCATGCATTTTGCTAAAAAGCAAAATAGACAACTAAAAGGAAATAACAATAAATAAACTATCTAAAAACAGTAAAGAAAAAGCGATAAAGGAAAAACGAGAAAAGCAAAATAAAGAAAAGACAATAGAGTCTCCTACCACACTTAAATCGAACATTGTCCTCAATGTTTCGAAATAAGATAAGGAAGAGTTACCTGGAAACCTATTGCTGACCACTAGTGCCCTCGCCATCCTGAGGTGGACGACGTGATCGGGTACGACGACGGTCTCTCTGATCCATCCTCGCCTGCAGGGAATCCTGAGCGGTCCTCACGTCTCGAAGGTTACCTATAATGGAACCTTGAGTGGCTTCAATTAGTGCCATGTGTCTCTGGTGGTATTGTTGCTGACGGGCTTGTGAATCTGTGATCGTTTGCAGAGACTGTAGAACAGTGTCATAGGACCTGTCTGTCCTCCGCTGTAATTCTTGCATGAAGTTCATATTATCCGTCATTTGTTGTTGGAGGGTAGAGAGTAGGTGGTCACGCCTTTGCTCTCTAGCCAGGTGGTCACGCCACATATCCTCTGTAATATAGAAGCCAGGAGTGGTACCTGCAGAAGAAGAAGATGGTGCGGTGTGTGGTGGTGAAGGATGATGGGGGGACACATGTGGTACGGGAGATCTCTCTCTCCGATCATATTCATCATCGGTGTCATGTCCCGCCTCATCAGGAATGTTAGGAGGAAGAGGACCCAAAACAGGTGGAGCATCTAAATCGTAGGTCCAATTCCTCTCATCACGTATATCTGTACGTCTAGTGCAATGTAGAATAATAGATGGGATGGCTACACCATGAACCATAAGTGTATAACCTCCTTCTCTCCTTGAGCGGCACAATTTCATGTCTCTTAGAAATTTTAAGTTAATTGTGCGAGGAGGCAAGGGGTCTAGGGTAGCCATCTCATTATTCAGGTTAAGTGCCCGAGCAATAGACGTAATCAATCCACCAAAAGAAATCGGTCCCGCTTTATTCAGAGTTAAAATCATATGGGCGAGCATGAACGGAACCGAATTAATTCGCCTATTTGTGAGGCTTCCTTGCAAATATAGAAGCTCTCTAGCATTAACCTTATTTGGATTCTCCCGGCCAAAAATAGTGCATGCCAACAGATATCTAAAAACTCTGATGGCCGGGTTATGGATAGTTGAGGCAAGAACTCCTTCAAAAGAGTTTATGGAAGTGTTTGATAAATGCTCCCAGAAGGAAAATACCTCAACAGACCATTCGGAATCCAAAGGGGCCTCACAAACAGCACCTTCCCCATGAGGGATCCCTAACAAGCTGGCTAGTTCGTCGGTACTGAATTGGTATTCAACAGCAAACATTCTAAATTTGACAGTACCAATTGTGCTAGCAGTGTTAGGGTTGACAATATAAATTAAGGAACTTAAAAATTCGATTGTCAACCGCTCATAGGTGGGTTCTTTGTTGATAAAGAAATTATGCAAACCTAAGTTGTCTAATAAATGAAAAATGCTATGGTAGATACCTAAAGTGTAGAGACAATTTTCGTCAACATACCTTGTCGGGAGGATTTCCCGATTTTGCAACCGTTCAATAATTTTTCTTTGTCTCTCCCCCGGTTTCCCTCCTCGAAGAATGAATCCGTTAAACTCCATTTGAATGCTCTTACAGAAGATGAAGTGGTTGGTGAAAAGGTTGGATTTTTACAAAATCCGACAGATGAAATTGAAAATGGAAAGTGGAATAATGATTTGTGTGGTATGGTGGTTAGGAAAGTATGAGCTTTTTGTGCGTTCAAGGACTTTTTTCCAAGGTGAAAAAATGGGTTTGGGAGGTTGTAAGTTGCAAAAATGGTGAAGAAAAGAGGTCTGCCCCGATCATTTACAGACGCTGTGGAGGGCGCCACAGGTCCAATGGCGGGCGCCACAAGGCAAAATCTGGCTGGGCCAGATTTTGGTCCTTTGGTTTGGGCTTCTCTTGTCTTTTGGCTTTGAGGGGTCTGGATAACATTTGTCTTGTGATTCTCCTAGTTTCTTTGACTTGCATAATTTTATAAAAGTAAAAACGAAAATAAAAAAGTGAAACTGAAACAAAAACAAAAACAGAAATTAAATATAAATAAATAAATAACTAAAAAATTAAAATGCAAATAAATATAAATATAAAACATATATAGATAAAAATAGAAATACTAAAGTATAGTAGTAGTTTATATAATATTCAAATGCGATAATATAAAATGAGTAATGCAAATACGAGAAATATATAAAAGAGAAATAAAATGAAATGAAATGGTGAGATCAGGTAGTAGGGATGTCGTCTGCCTGAGTGGATCCACGGAGCACGGCTATCTCCTGCCTGAGCTCTGCGATCTCCTGGTATAGACAATCGGCTTCAGTAGCATGGGTGAGATCAGACACTCTCATCTGTAAAGTTAGGTCAGCCACCTCCTGTCTAAGCGCTGCGATCTCTCTACGACACTCAGCAATCTGGGTGCGTATGTCGGGTGTCTGCAATGAATGATTATTAGAGAAAACAGTGATTCTAGGAGATGGTGGTGTAGGCGTGTATTCAGCAACGGGTGGCGATCTTGGTGCCTCGACGGTCTCTCCCTGGCCCTCTAGAGCATAACTCCAATTCGCTGGATCATGCACACTGGTCATCATAGGGTCTGGCAGTGTGAAATAATGGATAGCCTCACTGTCGACTAGCAATCGGAACTGACATGGGTGGAAAGAGGCTCTCCTCATCAATCCTTTGGTCAAATAGAAATCGATGTCCATGGTAGTGTATCCACAGTAGGTCCGAAGATGCAACAACTTGCGAGACAGACCTAAAGCGACAGCAATCTGTGTGATGATTCCACCAACATGGATGACTCCTTCGGTGGATCTGGAGATACCGCTGAGATTGTCTAATAAAAAGTTCCCACATGCTACTGGGCGAGACTGGGATGCACAAAATAATAGGAAGATCTCCTCTTCACTTAGTAGTGCCTCTGCATCCGGTCTTCCCAAGAAGGAATGTGCTAATATCATCTGAAAGTATCTGAAGGCGGGGTTATGTATGACATGAGACAGCTGCAAAGATGGATCCTGGCTTCCGCCACCTGATATATCACTCCAAAACTTCTCCACTTCCTTACCCAGGAAATATCCCATAAGTGTCTCCGGGATAGCATCAGGAGTAGTCTGGAAACCCAATAAGTCGCCGAACTCTTTCTGGCTGAAGGAGTACTCAACCCCGAAAAGGCTGAAAGCAGCATACCCATCTGGTCCAGAGTATGGGTCATAGTCGAATGAACTCAGGAACTCCAAAGTCAGGTTCCTATATGTGTTACTCAAATCATCAGCAAACTCGTCCCAGTGAAGCTGGTGGCTAAGGAATCAGATACTAGGCTTGATACCCAGTGCCTCCATACAGTGCTGGCCAGGATAACGTGTGGGTGCCATAGGGCGCTGATACAAAGCAATGTAACGCTCCCTCTGAGCATTATCTCTATAGGCCACATGCATGTCATCAAAATCCTGCATCCTGGTAAAAGTTAAGAAAGTGATCCTGAAAATACAAACCATTCAAATCTTAGTCTTAATGCAAAATATGATAAAATAAAATAAAAATAAAAATAAAATTAAATAAATGCGAAAAAGTAAAATGAAAGAAAAACCATGGGTTGCTTCCCACACAGCGCTTGTTTAACGTTAATAGCTTGACGATTAGAATTTATACACCTGTAGTAGTAGGAATTGGCGGATCAATCAGGGTGTGGCTCGAGTAGTATGCTGGAATGTCTCCTCCTTCGTAGAGCTTCAGTCTTTGTCCATTTACAATTAATGGACTACATGTATCGTTCTTGATTTCTACGGCTCTGGATCTCAGAATCTTGGATACTTCGAAAGAACCAGTCCATCTTGAACGTAGCTTTCCAGGGAAGAGTCGTAACCTAGTGTTGAAAAGGAGAACAAAATCGCCTATATTGAAGTTTTTCTTTACTATTCTTTTGTCGTGATATGCTTTTGTCCTCTCTTTATATATTTTTGCATTCTCGTAGGCAGATTGCCTAAGTTCTTCTAATTTATGAATGTCTAGGATACGCTTTTCTCCAGCAGCTAAGTAATCTAAATTCAAAGTTTTAATGGCCCAATAGGCCTTATGCTCTAATTCGAATGGTAAGTGACATGATTTTCCATAAACTAGTTGATAAGGAGTAGTTCCTATAGGGGTTTTGAAAGCGGTTCTATAGGCCCATAACGCTTCTTGAAGCTTCTGAGACCAGTCTCTCCTAGAAATAGAAACAGTTTTCTCTAGGATTTGTTTTATCTCCCTATTAGATACTTCTACTTGGCCACTAGTTTGTGGGTGGTACGGTGTTGCTACTCTATGCCTAACTCCATATTTTCTTAAAAGTTTGTCAAATATTCTCGATATAAAGTGTGATCCTCCATCGCTTATGACTAAACGTGGTGTTCCAAATCTAGGGAATATATAGTTTTTAAATAATTTGATTACTACCCTAGTGTCGTTTGTGGGTGCAGCTATAGCTTCAATCCACTTAGACACATAGTCTACGGCTACTAAGATATACATGTTTCCTAAGGATGGTGGAAAAGGTCCCATGAAATCTATACCCCATACGTCAAAGAGTTCTACTTCCTGAATGTTTCTTAAGGGCATTTCATCTCGTCTTGAAATGTTTCCAGTGCGTTGGCATCTATCACATTTGACAATGCAAGCATAGACATCACGCCACATGGTAGGCCAGAATAGGCCAGCTTGAAGAATCTTGGCGTATGTCTTAGAGGTGCTCGCATGTCCACCATAGGGTGCAGAATGACAATGCTCGATAATACTATTTACCTCTTCTTCTGGAACGCAACAGCGAAAAATGCCATCTTTACCCCTTTTGAAAAGGAGCGGTTCGTCCCAGTAGAAGTTTCTCACATCGTGGAAGATTTTCTTCTTGCGGTGGTAGTCAAGATCAGGGGGTACTATATCAGCGGCTAGGTAATTAACGAAATATGCATACCAGGGTATGTTACTTATTGCTAAGGAATTTTGGGGGTGCTCATAAGGATCTAGGTTATTGTCTTCAATGGTTTCGACTCTAGCGATCAGTCTATCATAGGCGAAATCATCATTTATGGGTACTAGTTCTGGTTTTAGATGTTCTAGCCTAGAAAGGTAATCGGCCACTACATTTTCAGTGCCTTTTTTTATCTCTTATGTCTAAATCAAACTCTTGTAGTAATAGAATCCATCGGAGTAACCTGGGCTTGACATCTTTTTTACTTAATAGGTAACGAATGGCAGCATGATCGGTGTAAACAATAATTTTTGCTCCTACTAGATAAGATCTAAACTTGTCTATAGCGAAAACTACACCGAGTAATTCTTTTTCAGTTGTTGCATAGTTAAGTTGGGCAGCATCTAGGTTTCTACTGGCATAATAAATGGCATGTAATTTTTTATCTTTCCTTTGTCCTAGAACGGCTCCAACTGCGTAATCACTAGCATCGCACATTATCTCAAAAGGTTCTGACCAATCGGGTGGTTTCATAATGGGTGCAGATACTAATGCTTGTTTTAAAAGATTAAATGCGTCATTACATTTTTCGTCGAAAATGAATTCTGCATCTTTCATTAAAAGTCTGGTTAAAGGTTTGGTTATTTTGGAGAAGTCCTTAATAAAACGCCGGTAGAATCCAGCGTGTCCAAGAAAGCTTCGGACTTCTCTGATGGTTTTTGGTGGTTTTAGGTTTGCTATAACTTCTATTTTAGCTTTATCTACCTCTATGCCTTTTTCGGAAACTATATGTCCTAAAACTATTCCTTCGGTTACCATGAAATGACATTTTTCCCAATTTAGCACGAGGTTCACCTCCACGCATCTCTCCAGGATTTTCTCAAGGTTAGCAAGGCAATCGTGGAAATCAAATCCGCAAACCGAGAAATCGTCCATAAACACTTCCATGATCCCATCTAGGTAATATACGAAGATTGACATCATGCAGCGTTGGAAAGTAGCTGGGGCATTACAGAGGCCGAATGACATTCGTCTGTAGGAAAAAGCTCCATAAGGGCATGTAAAGGTAGTTTTTTCTTGATCTTCGGGGTGAATAGGTATTTGGAAGAATCCAGAGTATCCATCTAGATAGCAGAAGTAAAAGTGTCTGGCTAGACGCTCCAACATCTGGTCTATAAATGGTAACGGGAAATGGTCCTTCCTAGTTGCTTTATTTAATTTTCTATAATCTATACACATCCGCCATCCTCCTTCTAAACGTTTTGCTACATGTTCGCCTTTATCGTTTTGCACGACTGTGATGTCTCCCTTTTTAGGTACTACATGCACAGGGCTCACCCACTTACTATCCGAGATCCGGTAGATTATATCTGCCTCAAGTAACTTAAGAACTTCCTTTTTAACAACATCACTCATTATAGGGTTTATTCTTCTCTTATGTTCCCTAGAGGGTTTTGAATCTTCTTCGAGCGAAATCCGATGCATGCATACGAATGGGCTTATACCTATCAGGTCAGAGATATTATATTCTAAGGCTGAGGGATATCTTCGTAAAATGTCTAAAAGTTGGTTCGTTTCCTCTTGGCTCAAGGTAGCACTAACTATAACTGGACGGTTCATCTTTTCATCGAGGAACTCATATCTCAGGTTCTTAGGCAGTTCCTTAAGTTCTAAGGTTGGTTTCTTAGGGCATGGCATAGGATCTGGGGTAAGGGATAAACATTCATAAAAGTTATCATCGATGTAAGGTTCTTTAAAGTCATCATCTTCCTTTATGGGGGTTGATGGTAACTTAATTGTTTTTATAATTTCTTTTTGTTCTAATTCTCTAACACATTCATCAATGATATCTAAGGCATAACACGAGTCTCCCATCACAGGTGCCATAAGAAATTTCGAAAGTATAAATTCTATTTTCTCGTCGCCTACCTCAAATGTCAACTTTCCTTTCTTGACATCTATTATGGCTCCTGCAGTCGATAAGAATGGTCTACCTAGAAGGATTGGTATATCATTGTCCTCTTTGATGTCCATGACAACAAAATCAATAGGGATAAATAACTGACCTATCCTAACAGGGACATCTTCTAAAATACCTATCGGATATTTAACAGATCTATCGAATAACTGAAGTGACATCTTAGTGGGTTGTAATTCTTCTAAGTTTAACCTCTCACAAACTGCTAAAGGCATTAGGCTCACACTAGCTCCTAAGTCTAGAAAAGCTTTTTCGATGACATGATTACCCAAAAGGCAAGGAATGGAGAAATTTCCAGGATCTTTATCTTTCTTTGCTAATTTGTCCTCGAAAATAGCATTACATTCCAAAGGCTTCGGATCGTCAAGTCTACGTTTGTTGGTAAGGATGTCTTTAAGAAACTTTGCATAAGAAGGTATTTGGGTGATGGCTTCTGTGAAAGGGATTTCTACATGAAGTTTTTCTATAACTTTAATAAATTTTTGATACTGTTTATTGATCTGGGTTTGTTTGAGTCTTTGCGGATATGGTATAGGTGGTTTATATGGCGGGGGTGGTACGTAAGTTTTATCTTTAGGTTCTTCTCCTTTATCTCGACCTTCCTGGTTTTCAGATTCCTCTGGTTCCTTTACTTCGTCCGGGGGTTTGGTACATTCCTTAGAAGTTTCGGGTTCACTCAATCTAGGGTTTGGTGGCTCATCATAAGCGTTCCCACTTCGTAGGGTAATGGAATTGGCTTGTCCTCTCGGATTTTGTTGAGGTTGTCCAGGGAATTGTCCTCCAGGAGTAGTCTGAGGGGCTTGGTTTAAAGCTACCTGAGAGATCTGGGTTTCAAGCATTTTGGTATGAGTAACTATTTGGTCAACCTTGGTTCCTAACTGAGTAATCAATTTGTTAACATGAATGTTTTGGTTCATGAACTCCTTGTTTTGTTGGGTTTGAGCGGTGATAAAATTTTCCATAATTTTCTTAAGGCTCGGCTTTGGTGGCACAGGTTGCATAGGTTGATTTGATCTAGGGGCTTGATAACTAGGTCTCGGAGGTGCATTATTTTAAATAGGGTTATTATTTTTATATGAGAAGTTTGGGTGATTCCTCCATCCAGGGTTATAGGTATTCGAGTATGGGTTCCCTTGGGTGTAGTTCACTTACTCAGAGTGGGTTTCGTTTAATAGACTGCATTCTGCAGATTGGTGTCATTTGGTTCCACATATCCCACAATCCGACGAAACTGCGGCTACAGTATTCGGGTTTATGCACATATGCTCGACCTTGAGGGCTAATGCGTCCATTTTAGCTTGCATCATGTCTATAGAGCTTAGTTCATGCACTCCTCCTTGGGCTTCCTTCTTCTCAACTGTCGCTCGTTCGACTCCCCATGATTGATGGTTTTGAGCCATATCTTCGATGAGGGAACTAGCTTCAGGATAAGGTTTGTTCATCAGAGCACCGCCTGCGGCAGCGTTGATGGTCATCTTTGTGTTGTAATGAAGTCCATTATAGAAGGTTTGAATGATTAACCAATTTTCTAAGCCATGATGTGGGCATGCTCGTAACAACTCTTTATATCTCTCCCAAGCTTCGAACAACGATTCTCCTTGGTTTTGGGTAAATCTAGTTATATGGTTTCGTAGAACGACGGTCTTACTCGGGGGAAAATATCTAGCAAGAAAAACTCTCCTAAGGTTATCCCAAGTCGTAATGGAATTGGGTGGATGGGAATCTAACCATGATAGGGCTTTATCTCTGAGGGAAAAAGGGAATAATCTTAAACGTATTGCCTCAGGAGAAGTTCCATTGGTTTTAAAAGTGTCTGCTAATTGAAGAAATATTTTTAAGTGCTGGTTAGGGTTCTCGGTAGCGAGACCCGCGAATTGTCTCTGTTGCACTAGTTGCAACAGGGATGGTTTAAGTTCAAAATTGTTAGCTGGTATGGTTGGGTTTACTATACTAGAACTAGGTTCTTCGTTAGATGGTTGAGCGAAATCTTTAAGAGGCCTTTGGTTTTGATCTTTGGCCATAGCTCTCTTAATTCTATGAAAGAATAAACGTGCGTGAGCGTAACGTTCAGGTTCCGCCAGAGGGTATACTAAGCTTAAACTTCCGGTGCTGCGAGTTATTCGCATTGACCGGCGGGAAATAGCCTAAGTCTAAATGATATAACAACAGGAAAATGAAATTTGACGAAATTGGTCCCCGGCAACGGCGCCAAAAACTTGATGCGTGCTTTTCGCAAGTGTACGAACGCGTCAGAGTAATATAAAAGATTGTCGAATCCACAGAGACCAAGTGTCAATCTATCGTTATCTATTGTTATGGTGTTTATCAAAGGCAATCAAAATAGGTGTTTTTGTAGTGTGCAATGAAAAGTAAAGTGTTGAATAAAGATTAATTAATAAAGACAGGGTCGAATGTAATTCACGTGATTAATTGATAATCCAAGTACTTGCTAGTAGAGCTACTTATGGGCAATGTTTCCTACTTCGAAAAGAACTAATTTAATAGGAACTGTCGCTTTCGTGTATTCAGAACCGAGTTGTACTCCTTAATCCAACACTTATATTTCAACCCACTCCTTTCCTTATCATTATATATTTATCAGTAAAAAGAGAAAGAAAGAAACAAGAGAAGAGAAAATAAGAAAGAAGAGAAAGAAGAGAGAAAGAAGAAAAGAGAAGAAGAAGAAGAAACTCATGGACAGAGCATCATCAATCTTAATCATCACAAACTTAATCTCAATTTCATCATCTTTTTCATCATATTCATCTCATCAAGGTGGGTTCTTAGATAATTGTAGTTTTGGGAAAATTGCATGAAAATTAGGTTTTAGGGTTTTTGTGACTTCTTTGTTTGTTTGTGGAATTGATGATCGAAACATGATTCTTGCTATATTTTGTACTATTGCGAATAAACTATGATGATATGTATTATATATGTATTATATATGTTATGTGTTATGATGCGTTGTTGTGTGTTGTTGTTGTATGGATGTTATGAGAATATGTGAAAAAACTATGTTGTTGTTGTTTATTGTTGTTAAGACTTGTTGAATATATGAGTTGTATTGTTTTGGTTAAAGATTCACAAGAATGAAATTAATATATGTGTTATGAAGTTGAAATGATATGTCTTGATGTGTTATAAGAATATAGAATTAGTTGTATTATTAGAGATTAATGAAGTTAAGAAGTGATTAGAACATAGTTGTTTATACATCTTTGTATGATATTGAATTCATGGTATGAAATGCTTGAGCATGTTATTCTATGGTTTGGGGATGGTTTGGCATTGTTAAGGATGGAAAAAGATATGCTTAGAAAGGGGTTTTTTGAGAAAAGCTACAGTGGCAATCAATTGCACCCCTGTGACAATCGATTGTCATGCCCAAAAATGCAGCTTTTGCATTGGCAGTGAGTTGAGGAAGTTATGTGCAGTCGATTGCAGCTGCAATGCAATAAATTGTTGCCCTATTTTTCTTCCAAAAACCTTTTTTTTCATGTTTTTAACCCACCTTAGATTTCCTATAACTTATGTCATGATATGTATGCATTAGATTAACATTAATTGGTCAAATTACATGAGATTCAGTGTGTTCTTAACTAGAATCTTATTTTGGTTAAAATGGTTGGTAAATGAGTTTTGTAACTCGAAATGAGGTGCGGACGAATGTGTTAGCAAGCTAACAAAAAAGAATATAATATAGAGAGAAGTATATATAAGTTATTCCACTATACCTTTCCCTTTGAGTCCAGTTAACCCCGCCATAAGATGACCGAATAGACGCTTACTATGTGACATGAAAGTGGAATAAGTTAGATTGAAGCGGGTTATGTGATAACTTTTCCTATGATCATTGTAACATGTTATATTATCATGTGTGCTTTATGTATTCTATAAAGCTTTTTATGATGTATACTAGGAATTATTGTTTGTGTTGATTTTGTAATAATATTACTAAAACCTTATGATGATGAGTGCGGAAATCTAGGAGTATAACTAAGTGAATGAACTAGAAAGATAACTTAGGTTATGAAAATGACTTAAGTGGTGATGCTTGGATACGAAGGTACCTCGGTGTGTACCATGAATAAGTAGTTGTTAGAATTGTAGCTTAGTCATGAGCTAATATGCTTTGTATGGAACATGAGTTGATGTTATTAGAATTGATGGTTGTGATCACCTAGTGATTAATGAGTAAAATCATGTTGTGTTTAATGGACTAGTCATGTATTCGAAAATAACCCCATTGTCGTGCCCGTCCCAAATTGTGATGCTTATGAAAAGTAATAATTGGGATACATGCACTATTACTTCACATCTACCGTATGGGTGGAGTTCTACATATGACATGGACCTCAAAGTGGGTTAGAGTCCCATTGTCGCTACCGTGAAAAACTGACCGATTGAACAAATGAGATGCTTTCTAAAAAGAAGAAAGCACTACAAAAGAGTCTCCACCGTATTTTATTTAATTTCCTCATAAGAGAGAGGAAAGGGAAAATAGTCGATAAAACCCTATAAGAGAAAAAAATAAAAGGATAACAATTGATCTCGCAACCAAATATAGGTTCGGAAGTCGGCTATGCAAGGGTAAGGTATTAACACCCCCCACGTCCATGGTACTCCATGGGAACCATTCAAGTTGTTTGCGTGTGTGGGTATTTATCTACAAAATTGCTTTATTTTGAAGAAAGTGTGAAAGAATGATATTTGGGGTTTACTATTATTGTACTCGCCAAGGGTTGTGGCCCTTGTGCCTATGTATCATTCATCTGGGATTGAAGAATTAGAGTTCCGTAGTTTGGAGTATAAAATGTTTGTGTATTGGTTGATTTTACCTTGAAAAAAGGTTTTCGGTGTGATGCCCTAAGGCGCAAAAATGAGTTTGATGAGTTATTGTTGTTTTTAGGCTTTTTAAAAAGATTGTGTGTGATTAGATTGCACTAAAGACTATGGGGCGAAGGTGAATATTTCATATAACAAGTCAAGCGTATTGTGTCCAAAATAATCAGAGTAAGGGTAGGAGAGTTCCATCCATACTGATTCCCCACCACTTAAGGCTCGTGGCACACAATACTAATTATATTTTTATTGTTTTTTGAGTTTGATTAAGAAAATGCCGCTTGACGTTGGATCAAGGATTTATTGCTTTTGATTTTGAAATAGTGACATACATGGATATTTACAAAGTAATAAAGGAAGAAAATAAAGGGTCTCGTTGTAAGGTAGCCCAAGAGAAAGCCTTGTGTATGCAAAGTGACCTAAGTTATCAAGTGGATAATGAGTTTACAGAGCATGTCTCCCAAGGGTGGTTCCATGATGACATTCTTATAGTAAAAGATTGCAAATTATAGATGAAAATCCGAGTTATAGCAAAGTGTCAAGAGATAGGGCAAGGTCCTCAAGCAAGGGTCCTAAATGAAATGACTTCGAAGAGACTTGTTGAGAATAATGATGTTGGGGACGCCTTTCTGAGGATCCCTGTTGAAATGAAACTCGTTCGTGGAGTTCACAAAGCCTTGTTGGAGAAAATTCCATAGGGAACTCTGTGGGGAGATATCTACTTGGGAAACCAAATAGAAATTCCATTGACAAAGATATTTTCAACCCTAATGAAACAATGTAACACCCTACTCTGCCTTCAAGGTTACTTATTGACCCTACAAACCAACACGAATCTTTTCAGCATGATTTGTCCTCACTCACATGCTTTCCAGGAAACTTTCCAAAAGGTCACCAATCCAAATACAACTCCAAGTCAAGTCTCCTTAACTATGGAGTTATTATTTGTTAGGCTACCGAAAAGAAAATGCATCTTGTTGGTATAGGTAGTACCAATCAATCCTTATAAGCCTTCCTCCAACCATGTAATCCATTCCCTATACAACCTCAAAATCCCTCTCATTCTGATATGAATTCATCAACCACTCCTCCACCCTCTTCGGCCTCGGGTGTTACATGCACTCTCCTCCCTCTTAGGTCTAAGGTGTTACATGTCCACCAGTTTTCGCTTAGTTTGTCCCCGAACCATATCATACTTGAGAGATATGGCTCTGATACCATTAAGTAACGCTCTAGATCGCCTTCACGATTACCGAATGACCCCACAAACCAACACGAGTCTTTTTAGTATGCTTTGTCCTCACTCACACGTTTTCCGAAAAACTTCTCAGATGGTCACCCATCCAAATACTACTCCTAGTCAAGCCTCCTTAACTATGGAGTTCTTATTTGTTAGGATATCGAAAAGAAGATGCATCTTATTGGTATAGGAAGTACTAATTAATCCTTATCCTTCCTTCAACCATGCAGACCCTTACCTGCACAACCTTAGGATCCCTCTCATTTCGATGTGAATTAGGAGACCACTCCCCCGCCCTCTTCGGTATCGATTGTTACACGCATTCTCCACCCTCTTCGGTCGCAGGTGTTACAGACACCACCATTTTCAACCCTAACGAAATAACACCATTTTCAACAAACAACTTGATCCAACTTCTTCGTTCTAGGATTACATATCGTCGAGGTGGAAAACGACACCAACTTCGTCATTCTAGGCTTACATACCTTCGAGGAGGAAGACAAAGATTCTGACAACTCTTTTTACTTATTCATCACTGATGACAGTCTACCATTGCATGAAATTAGTCGAAGAATTAGATTAAAACAAGTGAAAGATGAGCTAAAATGAAGAAGAAATACCAAAGAATAAGGAAAAATAGCTAAGTGTGAAGATTGTGAACTTAGTGAAAATTTGGGTGAAAAAGGGATAAAAAGAGTGCAGCTTCGGGAAAAATCACATCCTGCATCGCGCGTGCGATAGGGCTATAAAAGTTGCATCACGCATGCGATGGTTCCCTTTTCTGAGCATTTTCTGACGCATTTGATCCATTCTGAGCTCTTTTTAAGGAAATATTTGCACTTTGATAAGAGTTACAAAAATTGGAGAGCAAAGCACGATTTTGAAAGCATCAAAGGTATTTTTATGGCATTGGAAGCCATTAGAGGTCATTACTTCAAGGGAATTCATATGTTATTTTCATCTATTGATTATGGTATTGTAATATGAATTATGAGTAGCTAAGCTCCTATAGGTTAGGTTGTGTTATGATGAACTTATTTCAATATTGTTGGGTAATATGTTGATTTAACTTTGTATGAACCTTTTGGTCTATAATGTCATTCAATTTCTTATTGTTCTTAATGCTTTTTATGTGAGATACACTTTTAAATTGATTTTGGACGCATATGGAATACTGACCATTAGTCTATGTGTTGGACCTAGGGCAATTGTTATACTTATGATGGTTAAATAGGGATAGGAGAACCCAAGTAGTGGCATAGAGAATTAACATTTTGTGCACCGCCTAATGCTTCTTACGCTAGTGGGCTAGGGATAGGAAGCTCCGAGTAGTGATTAGTGAGTTATTTCGAGAGGGATCGGTTATAATGATTTTGTTAATTTGTCGTGGGGTTATAGTCAAAGGATCATTCATATATGGCATCAAACATCAATAATATAGAAATAGGGGATTGTAAAACACAACTTGATTTCCTTCGTAAATTCTGTTTAATCTCTTATTTTTTGCATTGCAAACTCGAACCACCTATTTACTATTTTCTATACATTGCACGCATTTTGTCTTGTTTGAAGGTAGTCCACGTAGATTTGATCTTTTTATTACTGTGACATTATCAATACATTTGCCAAGAAGTCATCAATCACATTTTTGGTACGTAAATGTTTTTCCCCATGCATCTACAGTAAACTTCACTTTCCATTGTGTTTGTGTTTATGTTATTAACGTCATTGTGTTAATGATGCAATTGTTGTTGATGATGCCATTGTTATTGATATACCATTGTTGTTGATGTCATTGTATTGATGATGCCACTGTTGTTGATAATGCCATTGTTGTTGATGATGCCATTGTGTTGATGATGTTAGTGTTTTTATGTATTTGTTATTGTTAATGCCATTGTGTTAATGATGCCATGGTTGTTCATAATGCCATCATTGTTGATATGTCATTGTGTCGATGATGCCTTGTGTTGATGATGTCATTGTTATTGTTGATGTCATTGTGTTGATGATGATGATTTTGTTTATGTATTTGTTGTTGATGATGTCATTGTGTTGATGATGTCATTGTGTTGATGATGTCATTGTGTTGATGATGTCATTGTTGTGGTTGATGTCATTGTGTTGGTGATGACATTTTTGTTTATGTATTTGTTGTTGTTGATATCGTTATATTAATGATGTTATTATTGTTGATGATGTTATTGTTGATGGTGTCATTGTGTTGATCATGACATTGTGTTAATGATGCCATTATTGTTTATGTAATAGTTGTTAATGCCATTATGTTAATGATGCCATTATTTTTGAAATGTCATTGTGTTGATGATGCCATTGTTGTTGTTGATGTCATTGCTATTGATGTCATTGTATGGTTGATGTTTATGATTGTGTCTTGATGTTGATTGTTTTATGTCTTGTTAGATGGCATCTTATTTATCTAGTAGTGACGAAACTGAAGGAGAATAGCGATCCAAAATGCAGCAGAAATTAAAATTTTCTCTTTAGTGATCCTTACGAATGGGCATGATCAGTGATAAAATTGTTACCTCTTGTGGCGATTGAAACCCTTGATGCAGATCGAAGGAGTGATCACGAACGTTGAATGGTAACAATGCCTCTACTTAGTCCACACGTACGAAATCTTTCAGTCTCAGTGCTAGCTTCTATGAATGAAGGCTTTGAGTGAGAAAGAGAGAGAGAGAGAGAGAGAGAGAGAGAGAGAGAGAGAGAGAGAGAGAGAGAGAGAGAGAGAGAGAGAAACGAAATTTCAACTGAACAAATGCTTCTGCACAAGAGTTCTATTTATAGAACCACTTGTGTGGGCTGTAAGATAAAAAGTCCACTTAAGTGTATGTGGCCCATATCTTATGATATACCAAAATCACTTAAGCGCGTGGTACCTTACCATATTTCGTATTCTACTTAAGTGCATCGTACCTTACGATGTTCTATAATTCACTTAAGTGCACCGTACCTTACGGCGTTCCTTATTTACTCTATCTCTCATCAATCTATCCTTTTGTGTATGACCCTGTAGGTTCTCGCGACATTGACAATTATATTAAATCATGTATTTAACATAATAAACAATGAGCGGTATCTAGAAACACATGACTGTTATCCAACACACGAAAATGTCATGTGATCTGACAAATCCTTTTGTGATAATACTTATGTGTACAATTACCCTTTTTCCCTTATGTCTATATTGAACACAAGGCATAGACCCTGTCATCCTTGTCCAGTTCAATATTGGGCCCTTAGACATTTACCTTGTTACACATGATGGGCAAATTTCATCTAGGTCACTCATGTCCCTCAGCATGCTTCGTGGAGTACCCATCAAGTGTCTTTATGGTCATCCAGTTATGGACAACGTTTGCTCAACAATAAGGCACTCGACTCTACATCTAGGGTCCATAGTGGTTTCAGGTTGAAGGGTGGTATACACCACTATCACCATGAGAATAACTTATGAAACTTTGCATATCATTCTATATAGTATTCTCATAGCGGGTCAATCCAATATAAATATTACTCTTAATATTCATACCTATGTTTAAGACTTGATAACTCCTTATCCATGATCCATGAGACGTGATCATCAATTTATATACATAATAGTCTTAATGCTTTAATGTTATCCCACTTTACAACAAAACTCGACTACAGATACTTTAAGAATAATGTTCTTATGTTTAATGGGATCTCATGATTAAGTCACATTTGATACATTAAACGGACTAGCTATTCTAGGGACTTTATTAAACAAACATAATGAAGAAAAAGCCTTTTATTATTAATAAATAATTCGATACAAGTACCAAAAGTATTGGCATCTAGGGCTTACACCAACAGAAACTACTTATACAAATGAAACCTTTACAAATTATTCTCAATCTATAGGCGGAAAACAGAAGGAAAAAAATCAAAGAGGTGTTACAATGATGGCATAATTAGCAACAACCCACAAGTCGGGTGTCAAATATATGACCGAGTTTAGTTTCATTTATACGATACTTGATGTTCCTCATACTTCTCTTTTTTAGAGTTATGTTGTGTTCCTTTAACATAGCAAAGTCAGCATATTGATAAATGATTGGAAAGATGTACTAGAAAAGGTGAAAGAGAGCATATGGACAGGCATTAAGGTATTAATTTTAATTTTCATCGATTCAATATTACTTTATATACTCACTAGTACATACTTATTGATGTAACTGTGTAGTTGACATTTGAGTTTTCTGATGATCCTATGTTGGAAAAAAAGTGGATCACTTATGCTGGTACGTGTTGGTCGGGCTTTAAGTCACGACTCACGTGTGACTATGTTATGAAGCTTAAGCCTAATCTCAAGCTTCTGTTAGTGAGATATGATTATCTTGACATGCACGTTTGGAAAAAATTGTGAATTTTTGTAGTTCTGAGGAGTTCCTGGATAGTACTAATTGTATTTTCTAATAATTTTATGTTTATGCTGTATAGATACAGTCATGCAATATAATGTTTTATTCTATGTTTAAAATAGGTTAAAAGTGAAGTAGAAAAGCATAACAAGGAAAAAAAATACCCTCATAGATTGTCTCGTGGAGGATGCATTAAACTTGAGAAAACAATAATTGATGTAAAAAATAACAACTAGGAGATGAGGATTCCATGAGTCGTGATCGCAACCCATCTCCATCATCACGACATGAGAAGTGGAAGAGGGATTGACAAAGACCAAATTGAGATTACACTTCAGATACCTCAAGATTAGTCGCTGAGAATATTGTAAGTTGAATTTGTTATGCGTGTGTTATGTGTTATTTAAATTACTTTGGTAATTAATATATATATATATATATATATATATATGTATGTATGTATCTTATCATAGAGAATAAGTGGAACCGTCCCCTAGTGTACACATGAAGGGGATACCTGAAATACAGAGAACATGAAGGGGATACCTGAAATATAGAGAATCAGTGGAACCGTCCCCTAGTGTACACATGAAGATGACGATGATCAATTTACTAAAAGAACTGTTGTATATGGTGCAAGCACAAAAGGAAGTTATTCATCTGCCCCTACTGATAATGAGATCCATAACGAGTTATTGACTCCTTTTGAACAATTATATACCAAAATGTTATGTCACGTTTTCGACAAGACAAAATTAACTCCTCTGGAGTTAGAACATGATCGAGAGTTAGAGTGTTTCTATGTCGATCCTAAAGATATAAAGGATATAACCATTGAAAATCGATGGCTGGACATATGTTTACTATAAGTTTGGTGCACATAAGTATATAAAATTGAATATCTCATTATGATTTTGTATATTCATCAAATACTTACTCTTTAAATTTCTCATATTTTTGAATTTTGTTTAACCGTTTATGTATATTCATTGTGTTTGTATAGAATTAAATAAATCAAATATTTATGAATTCTTGAATCCTGTTGGTATCCGATTTATAAATAATTCTGAAGAAATGATTGAAGAATACATATTTGTATAAAATACGCTAACCTTAAATTCGTTTGTTGACCAATCTCGACTGACAAATTATTTGTTGTGTAAACAAACTCACAAAATCTTTTATACTAACACTTAAAAAAACTCTAAAATCCTTAATTGATGAGAGTTAATGGTAGTGGGAGTGTAGTTCGTCATGGTAGACTCAATCAGTTGTATGCAACAAGATTATTTTGCTAACTAAAAAAATTACTTTTTATGCACCGAGTAAAACTTTTACAATAATTTTGGTATCATTAAAAGTTGACAAAGTGCATCGCCGGCTATGCACGTGACGAAGATATATCAAAGTATAGAAGAAAGTCAAAGTTGGCATATATAACCATCTCAGACTGCTCTAGGCATTTGGTTGGTGATTAGTAAGCATAAGGAAGAGAAGTGGCCTAGTGGGGAACTAAATTTGTTAGGAGAAATGCCACCTTAATTTATTTTAATACCAAACATAAGTTTGCAAAATGTAAAGAGAAATGCAACTTGGTATTGGTTAATGATATTCAATATTTTAACTAACCGTTCTATCTCAATGTCAATATGCTTCACATGTCATAAACATTTTTTAGGCTAGATTGGATCTTAATTGTAAACCCTAAAAGTCAATAAACATGGCCAAAGTCAAACTTAGTTGTCTTTGTGACTTATGAGGTCCACAAAACACAATATCACGAGTGGTGCTGTTTTTGTTATGCAAAGATGAGTGTCACTTTGATGAAATATATTATTTTAGTCACTTTACTTTTTTAATGTTAAGTTAATTATTATAACTTTTTAATTATGTTTTCTAATGAATAACATGTAGACTACTACTTGCAAGATTTCATATTTCATTTTACATTTAAGATATTGAAAAGAAAAATATTTCATGTACAGTTTTTTAAAGATTTTTTTCCTTAAATATTTTTCAATTAAGAGATATGATTTTTAAAAGAGATGAGTATGTTTGTTATTCAATTCTCAAACCTCCATTGAAGATACGACTTTAGAACACTCAGACTTTCGAGCATCTTGAGAGAAGCTTGATCCGTTGGTTAGACGAAGAGATTAAAGACAGTGAAAAAATTAGAAGAATTGATAGGCTTGTTTCAGTGTTTAACATTGTGAATGAGGATAACGAAGCATAACGTGTGTGGGAGTTAGATAAAACTGACAGTGATGTCCGTGTTATGATGTACAGACCAGATGCTATTGTTTTGATGGTTATAATATCTTAGATATGTTTTAAGTGTTAAGTCATTTTATTTGTTCTTCGTGTTGTTGTTTTAAGCGTGTTTGTGTTCGTTTTGTTTTAACCGAAAGTTGTATTTAATATTAAATATTTTTGTTACAAAAAATAAAATACATATCAAGAGCTCATACAATAATTATGTTGTGGAACTTGTTCCAAGATTGGGACAACATGTCCATGTGTGTCCAGGCTGACGACATATACCACGCAATCTTACCATTTTGTCAACCAAATCCATTTCACCAGAAGCAAGGCATATGTGGTAAGACAATGTGGTTAGCGATGATTTAACAAACATTTGGAGTCAGTTTAACAACAATTTTGATGAGTATGCTTTCATAGTGAACATAACTACGATTAAGCCTTTTAAAGGTTGCAACGTGGTATGATTCACGGTTTAGGAAAAAAAAGGATATAATGCTCAAAATTTGATTTAACCCACCCCTCCTCCTTTGATGTTCTCCATTCCTAAATCCAATAAACTCAACGGATACATTCAATTGGCAAGAGAATTTTGGTAGTCATGATGATGAAGGTAGATATAGTTGTTGAAATACTTATGAGATTTTTGAGGTGACAGACACCTACTTTCGTTTACAAGCTTGTTTCCATTTTTTATTTTTGCTTTTAATCCCTGTTTTTCATGGACCGATTCTTTTGAATTTGCGACCCATCGGGATGACCTAACTTTTTCCTAAGTCATCTTTTCCAGGTATTTTGACTTAGCGGACTCTTTTTTTAGAATAATTCTTGTGAGATTTTGCTTTTGATTCAGAAAGGTTGTGGCTTTCATGTTAACTATTGTGAGTTTTATCTTTTCACTACTTCCTTGACGTTGGATGACGTGTGTGAGGGAGAAGACATGCTTTGAAACTCTTATTGAGGTGATTAGATAGAATGGTTATCTTGAGATTAGAATGCATCATCGAATTAATTGAAATCTATTCTGCCCCTGGTTAAGATTAAGGAATTTTTATAAATAAAAAGAACACCGACTTCAGGCTCGAAAGGGTTGACTATGGATTATCTCCTTATTTTTCCTGTGTTTGGGAAGTGAAACAATGTCTCACATCGTCAACCAGGTCTTACTAATAAAAGCATACGTCAACAAATCCGGTTATTTTGTTTACATCATTCTACTTCTAAGTTTGTTAACAAGTGAAAAGCAAAAGAGCATTGTACATGGCGAGTGCGACATAAGAAAGAGTGAACACGACATGATTGGTTCAAAAAACATGCAAGCTCATCTTATTGAAATTACTTATCAAAGATTAAAAATTTAAAAATAAACAATACTTAATAAGAAATAAATTACAATTGGAAAAAAGCATAATGATCCTAGGAAAGAGCTTCCTTATTGACCCACTGACTTTAGGAGATGCTTCTTGACATTCTTGCACTTGTCAAAGTAAGGGGTGACCATTCATCAATGGGATTCCTCCTTCGAAACTTAACTGCTTGTCATCGATCAGGTCTTGGACCTCGTGTTTGAGAGCCCTGTAATTTTCCATTGTATGCCTCTACGAACTAGCATGGTACTCACATCTAGCGTTCTCGTCATAATTGGGAAGATAGGGACGAGATCACTGTGTTCCTTTCAAGCTTCCTTTTTCGTGGCGGAACACAGTGATCTCGTGACTAATGAGGATTGTAACACCCCGTGTTTCCTTAAATACTAAAATTTATATTAGTTGAGATCAAATGAGATCCTATCTGCTCTGAAGTTTATCAATTGGGATAGAGTAAATAGTGAATTCAACATGACATAATTAATATTATTTAAATATGACCTTTTATTAATTAGGACATTTTTGTAACACTAATAATGGATTAAATTACTCTAGTAGAATAAATATTATGGTTAGTGATACATGAGATATTTTTTTCTATTATCAGATTTATTTCTATCCACAAAATTCTACCCATTAATGGTGTCCACATGTTGCCACCTAATGTTACACTCATCACCACATGTTTCTATCCAAAATTCCTTCCAACCTTGTACCACTTCATTTTTCTATGTATCAGAAAATACAATTGAAGAAAGAGAGAACTTGAGAGAAGAAGGAAGCAAGATAGTGGAAAGAAGAAGAAGGAGAGAAACTTGGATTCCATCATCATCACTTCATCACCATCTTATCTCATCATCTTCATAAATATCCTTTTCTATTTATAAGGTGGGTTCTAGTTAGAAATACTAAATATTTCTAGAGATTAAGGTAGTAGAATCATAGGTTAATTATAAGAATCCATGTTAATATGATGAATGCTTTCCTCTTGACTATGATGTTTACCATGAGCAACTGTTTACATCATTCTTCATGATTTTTATGATTCACTATCTGAAAACAGTTGTTGTTACAAAGATGTTTACATGAGCTTGAGAATCATAATATATGTGTATGTTCTATGATGAAATTATGATGGTTGTTGTTGAGGAATTATGGGTCTTGGTTGTTAGAAAGTAATACCATTATGCAGGTTGAGAATTAGAAATTTGCAGAGGAAAAATTTGGAAATGATGCAGAGACCAATCAATTGGTCCTGGTACTTTCTCCAGACCAATCGTTTGGGAGAAGTCACTAAGTTGTGAAGAAGAGGAAAATATTTGAGACCAATCGATTGGTACTTGGTTACAATCGATCGTGCTATCCTCCTGCATTGAAAAAAATAAAACTTTCCAAGATCCAATCGATTGACATTAGACCCCCAATCGATTGACACTTCCTTTTTCTTGAAACATGGTCCTACAAACTTAACCAATCAATTGGGCTTCCCCACCAATATATTGGCTCATGCCTAATACTCCAAATCTCATTTATTTGATGTTTCTAAATGTATTAAATCAACTATTAATCACTTGTCATATTATACTTGTATTGAATCAATGTTAAATGTTAGAATTACATGTTGAATTAAGTGACCTAACCTAGTGATCCATTTAGGCTATGAGTTAGACATATAACTTAGATAAAATTAGAAGGTGAAAATTATTTGTTATGATACCTATGCGAGTGTCATGAATGGATGGTTTCTATAGTTGAGAGTGGGATGCTTTTTATGAAACATGTGTTGTTGTTGTGTGAGTAATGGTGAATGAAGTCACATATTCAGAGTGTTTTACCCTTGATGGTGTACATACCCATTTGAGATGCTTAGATGAGTAGCCAATAGTATATGACTCCAATTACTTGTGCTCAATTGGGTTTGAGCCTCAACCATGGCGGACATGGGGGATAGGTGGGCACCTAAGTGGGTTAGAGGCCTATACGGTGAAAGATACGCTAAGTGGGTTAGAGGCCGATATGGGTGATGGTCGTTTGGAATGAGTTTGAAGCTCATAGAGGACCCAATATCCACCACGAAATTTGAATCATACGAGCATACATGAACTGAGCTTGCCCTTGACGTAAGTCCACTCAGGGATTGGTGTTTTGTGAATCTGAATAGTAATTTACTTGAGTTGTGAGAACTCAGAAGCATGTTGCCATATATTGCGATATTTTTCCCCATCACTTAAGTCTTCCTTCCCTTTTTGACTTAAGTTGGAAACTTATTAGAACCTTGTAAAGCCGAGTGGACCCATAAGATATGGAACCCACTGAGATTATTATCTCACCCCATTTGTTGATTATTTTTTAGGTAGTTCTGATCAGGTGGAGGGTAAGGACAAGGTATTGTGATGTCCTTTCTTATATTATGTTTTGGATGGCTTTTCCGCTGTGTAAATATTTTTGATATCATTCTACAATGATCTAGTTCCTAGTTTTATTTTGGGCACCCTTGTGTATATTTAGTTCCAAGTAATGTTTTCTTTTGGGCATGTATTATGTACACTATTGCCACTGGGCACTTATGTATTTCAGTACCAATATTACACTATGTATAATATATATTTCTAGACATATATTATATGTGGGTGTTACAAATGGTATCAGAGCAAGTCGTATCCTCGACCTAGCCATGAAATATTATAAGTATTTCTTTCTGCCTCATATGTCTGTTAATCATCATTGTCCTTGATGTTATATTTATAGTATTGAGCCTGATCAACTTAATTCTATTTATATGAAATTTAGGATCATGGATGACAAACGCAAAGGTCGTGGTAGACCCAGAACTCAGAATTCAGATTCAGAACCACCAAGTGGTAGTGAAGGTTTTCAGTGGCCTCAATTTGTGCAACAGATGCAGTAGTAACAAAACCAATTCATGCAGTAGATGATGCAACAATTGAATGGTGGCCTTCACCCTCAAGTGGTTCCACAAGAAGCTGCATGTAGTAGTTTCGAGATTTCTTTTGCATGAATCCTTTTGAGCTCCATGGTGGATTAAATCCTGTGAAGGCTCATGAGTGGGTAACTAGCATGGAGAGGATCTTCTAGATAGTGCATTGTAGCGAGTAGAATAAAGTTGTGTTTACTTCTCACATGATGAGGGGTCTTGCTGTGAGGTGGTGGGAAATTTCTTCAACCCTTATGACCAATCAAGGAGTACATAGGGATTGGGAGCATTTTAAGACTACTTTTATGGATAAGTATTTTCCTACCTCTTTGAGGACCCATAAAGAGTTTGAGTTTCAGCAGCTTAGGAAGGGTACTATGACAATAGATATGTATGCAGAAAAGTGTGAAGATATGGTCGCTTATTCTAGACAGGTTGTGTATGCACCAGATGAGAAGTGGAAAATCGATAAGTTCCTTTTTGGTTTAAGAGGTGAAATTTCTCATAGTGTTTCTTAGAGAGAATTCACTACTTATGCTGAATTGCTAAGGCAATGTTATGTGGCTAAGAACAATTTGAAGAAAGAGATTAGTATATGGCTAGACAAAAGGACCAGGGAAGGCCAAGTAACTAGTTTAGGACTAGACCTCAATATTTCAAAGGAAAACAAGTGCAACATGAAAAACCTAACCACCCTCCGCAATGTCAAGTATGTAAGAAGGTTTATTTCGAAAGATGTGCTGGAAGTGTAATTAGGTGTTTTACTTGTCATATGGAAGGACACAAGGCTAGAGATTATCCTCAGAATAAGACTCAGATGCAAGAGAAGAACACATATTGAGTTTATACTTTGGATGCGAGGAAGGCTAAGGGTAACAATGCTTTGATTGCTGGTACACATCTCATAAATGATTATCCTTGTTTTGTATTGTTTGATTATGGATCAACATACTCTTTTACATCAATTCAGTGTATGAAGCATCTTGGCTTGCAATCAATTCCTTTTTCCCCTCCTATGGTGATTACTATCGCCATTGATGATGTGGTTGAAACACCGTTGATTTTTGAAAATTGTTCGCTTTCGGTGAATGGTAGAATTTTCTAGATTGATCTTATTTTCTTACCACTTAAGAAGGTCGATATGGTCTTGGGGATGGATTAGCTCTCTACCAATTCGGTGTTTATTAGATGTGAAGAGAAGTTAATCATCATTCCATCTAGTGAAACTACTCCAAAGGATGTATTAACTACTATCTTGAAAGGTACGATTGGCATGGTTAATTTCTTGTTTGAGAAGGAAAAGTCGGTTCTCACCAAAGAATCAAGAGACAATTTGAGAGTTACACAGATTCCCATCTTTTGTGAATTTCCAAAAGTTTTCTCTAAGGATCTCAACTCTCTTCCTCCTGAAAGGGAAGTGGAATTCCCTATTGATCTGATACCTGGGATAACTCCAATCTCTGTTTCTCTGTATCATATGGAACCACTCAAGTTGAGAGAGTTGAAGAATCAATTGGAAGAGTTGTTAACCAAGAATTTCATTTGACCTAGTGTCTCACCGTGGGGATCTCCAGTGTTACTAGTGAAGAAGAAGGATGGTGGTGTGTGGTTATGTATTAATTATCGTCAGTTGAATAAGGTCACCATTAAGAACAAGTAAGTCCTGCCAAGAATAGACGATTTGCTAGATCAATTGAAAGGAGCATGTGTGTTCTCAAAGATTGATTTACGATCGGGTTATCATCAAATCCGAGTTAAGAATTTGGACGTACCAAAGACCGCATTTAGAACCCGATATGGCCATTATGAGTTTCTTGTAATGCCTTTTGGTGGGGGATGAATTCCCCTGTTGTTTTCATGGACTATATGAATTAGATATTTCAATATTACCTAGAACAGTTTGTGGTGATATTTATTGATGACATTCTTATTTATTCTCGTACTCCATAAGAGCACGGAGGACATCTAAGGATTGTTCTGTCAGTACTACAAGAGAAGCAACTCTTTGCCAAGTTGAGTAAGTGTGAATTTTGGATGACCAAAGTTAAGTTTCTTGGTCATGTCATATCTCAAGGAGGAGTACTAGTGGATCCATCTAAAGTTGAAGTAGTTGTTAATTGGGAAAGACCAAATAACGCTTCTGAAGTCAGATGTTTCTTAGGTTTGGCTGGTTACTATTGAAGATTTAGTAAAGGGTTTTCTCAGTTAGCTTTACCAGTGACTAGACTTACCCGGAAGGAGATTTATTTTAGTTGGGATTCAAAGTGTGAACAAATTTTCATGAGTTTGAAGGAAAGATTATCAACTGCTCATGCTTTAATCATCTACGATCCTAATAAGTCTTATGAAGTATTTTGTGATGCCTTTAAGAAAGGATTGGGAGGAATGTTAATGTAGGGTGGTCAAGTTGTAGCATATACCTCTCGTAAGTTGAAGACTCATGAAGAGAATTATCCAACTCATGATCTTGAGTTAGCAGTTGTTGTTTTTACATTGAAGGTGTGGTGTCAGTACTTGTATGGAGTATGTTTTGAGATGTCTAGTGACCACAAGAGTTTGAAATACTTATTTGACCAGAAGGAGTTGAACATGAGACAAATGAGATGGATGGAGTATTTGAAAGATTTTGATTTTGATCTTAAGTATCATCCAGGGAAAGCGAATAAGGTTGTAGATGCCTTAAGTCGGAAAGAGATACACAAAGTTGAGTTGATGATGTTAAAGTATGCATTGTTGGAAAATTTATGAGATATTAACCTTCAGTTTGATTGGACGTATAACAGTTTGATAATGGGGAATTTGAATGTTACTTCAAACCTAAGGAAAGAAATCCAGCAAGGACAAATGATAGTTGAGAAGTTACAAGAGATGTTGACTTAACCAGGTTTCACTCGATCATAAGATGAAGTTGTTCTTTTTAGTCTAAGGATTTGTGTCCCAAATGATACCGAACTGAAAAGAAAAGTTTTAGAAGAAGCTCACAAGGGTGCGTTTACCATACATCCAGGTTCATAGAAGATGCATCAAGACTTAAAGAAGGACTATTGGTGATCTGGAATGAAAAAGGATATTGCGGAGTATGTGTCTGAATGTATAGTGTGCCAACAAGTAAAGATTGAATATCAGAAGCCAAGTGGTTTATTGCGACCCTTAGAGATTCCAGTATGGAAATTGGATAGTATTTTAATATATTTTGCAATTGGGTTACCCCGTACATAAGGTGGTTATGATTCTATATGGGTGATTGTGGATTGATTAACTAAGTCCGCATATTTTCTTGGTCGTGAAAACTACTTATAAGGAAAGTCATATTCTACGGTTCTTTATTTCAAAAATTATGAGACTACATGGAATCCCCACTAGTATTGTGTCTGACAGAGATCCAAAATTTACTTCAAGATTTTGGAGAGCATTTCAGCAAGCTATGGGATTGAAGTTGTGTTTGAGTATGTCTAATCATCCTCAGATGGATGGTCAGACTAAGAGGACGATACAGACACTGGAGGATATGTTAAGAGATTGTGTGCTTGAGAGTGGAGGAAATTGGAATGAGCTCTTACCATTGATTGAATTTGCATATAATAATAGTTACCATGCAAGTTTTGGAATGGCTCCTTATGAAGCCTTGTATGGACGGAAATGTAGAACACCTTTGTGTTGAACGGTAGTTGGTGAAGAAAGAATTTTAGGACCGGAGATTATTCAAGAAACTACGGAAAGGACAAGGATGACTAGTGATAAGATAAAGAAAGCACAAGATCGAGAAAAGAGTTATGCAGATAACAAAAGAAGACCATTAGAATTTAAGGAAGGTGATCCTGTATTTCAGAAGGTGACTCTGAGATTGAGACTAAAAGGTAAATTTAAGTCACAAAAGTTAAGTCCAAGATACCTAGGACCATATAAGATTATAGAGAGGATTCGTGAAGTAGCTTATAGATTAGCCTTACCATTTCTTTATCAGAGATGCACGATGTTTTTCACGTATCTCAACTTCGAAAGTTCATTCCCGGTTCCCTTCAGCCTATTCTTCCATATTCATTAGAAATAGAAACATACCTAAATTTTGAACCTCAACCAAGTCGTGTTGTAGGACGGGAAACTAAGGTGTTGAGAAATAAGGAGATTCCTCTTGTTAAGGTTCAGTGGAATGAATCACATTCAGGCGGTGCTATTTAGGAACTGGAGTCTAAAATGCGAGAAGTTTACCTTAATCTCTTCTAGGTAATATTTAAATTCGAAGACGAATTCTTATTTAAGGGAGGGAGGATGTAATACCCCATGTTTCCTTAAATACTCAAATTTATACTAGTTGAGATCAACTGAGTTCCTATGTGCTCTGAAAGTTATCAATTGGGATAAATGAGTAAATAGTGAATTCAGATTAACTTAATTAATATTATTTAGATCTGACCTTTAATTAATTGGGACATTTTGGTAAAACTAATAATGGGTCAAATATATACAATAGAACAAATATTATGGTTAGTGATACTTAAATATTTGTTTCTACTATCAGATTTATTTCTATCCACAAAATCCTACTAATTAATGGTGTTCACATGTTGCCACCGAATGATACACTCACCACCACATGTTTCTATCCAAAATTCTGTCCAACCTTATACCACTTAATTTCTCTATGTATCAAAAAATGTAATTGGAGAAAGAGAGAACTTGAGAGAAGAAGGAAGAAAGTTAGTGGAAAGAAGAAGAATGAGAGAAACTTGGATTCCATCATCATCATTTCATCACCATCCCATCTCATCATCTTCATCAATCGCCTCTTATATTTCTAAGGTGGGTTCTAGTTAGAAACCCTAAAACTTTCTAGAGATTAAGGTTGTAGAATCATAGGTTAATTATAAGAACCCATGTTAATATGATGAATGTTTTCCTCTTGACTATGATGTTTACCATGAGCAACTATTTTCATCATTCTTCATGATTTTTATGATTCACTGTCTGAAAACAATTGTTGTTACAAGGGTGTTTCCATGAGCTTGAGAATCATAATAGATATGTATGTTCTATGATGAAATTATGATGGTTGTTGTTGAGGAATTATGGGTCTTGATTGTTTGAAAGGAATACCATTATGCAGGTTGAGAATTAGAAAGTTGCAGAGGAATATTTTGGAAATGATGCAGAGACCTATCGATTAGTCCTGGGACTTTCTCCAGACCAATCGATTGGGAGAAGTCACTGAGTTGTGAAGAAGTGGAAAATATTTGAGGCCAATCGATTGGTCCTTGGTTACAATCAATTGTGTTGTCCTTCTACATTGAAGAAAAATGAAACTTTCTAGGAGCCAATCAATTGACATTAAACCCCTCATCGATTGGCACTTCCTTTTTCTTGAAAAATGGTTCTGCAAACTTAACCAATCGATTGGGCTTCCCCACCAATCGATTAGCTCATACCTAATACTCCAAATCTCATTTCTATGATGTTTCTAAATGTATTGCATCAACTATTAGTCACTTGTCATGTTATACTTGTATTGAATCAATGTTAAATGTGAGAATTACATGTTGAATCAAGTGACCTAACCTAGTGATCCATTTAGGCTATGAGTTAGACATATAACTTAGATAACATTAGAAGGCGACATTTATTTGTTATTATACATATGCGAGTGTCATGAGTGGATGGTTTCTATAGTTGAAAGTGAGATGTTTTTTATGGAACATGCGTTGTTATTGTGTGAGTATTGGTGAGTGAAGTTACCTAGCGGTTGATGAATCCAGTAATGTTTTATGGAATTAAATATGTATTCATAGTGTTTTACCCTTGATGGTGTACATCCTCATTTGAGATGACTAGATAAGTAGGAAATGGGATGTGACTCCAATGGTTCGTGCCTTAACTGGGTTTGAGCCCCAACCATGGCGAACATGGGGGATAGGTGGGCACCTAAGTGGGTTAGAGGCCTGTACGGTGAAAGATACCATAAGTGATTAGAGGCCCATATGGGTGACGGTCGCTTGGACTGAGTTTGAAGCTTATAAATGACCCAATATCCACCACGAAAGTCGAATCATACGAGCATGCATGAACTGAGCTTACCCTAGACCTAAGTTCGCTCGGGGATTGATGTTTCATGAATCTGAATAGTGATTTACTTGAGTTGTGACAACTCGGGAGCATGCTGCCATATATTGCGAGATTTTTCCCAATCACTTAAGTCTTCCTTCCCTTGTTGATTGAAGTTGGAAACTGATTAGAACCTTGTAAAGCCGAGTGGACCCATAAGATAGGGAACCCATTGAGATTATCATCTCAGCCCATGTTGTTTATTATTTTTCAGGTAGTTCTGATTAGGCGAAGGATAAGGACAAGATAACGTGATATCCTTGCTTATCTGATGTTTTGAATGGCTTTTCTGCTATGTATATATTTTTGAGATCATTCTACAATGATCTAGTTCATAGTTTTAATTTTGAGCACCCTTGTGTATATTTAGTGCCAAGTAGTATTTTCTTTTTGGCATGTAATATGTACATTATATCCATTAGGCGCTTATGTATTTCAGTACCAGTATTACACTATGTATAATATGTATTTCTAGACATATATTATATGTGGGTGTTACAAGGATCATGAGGCTACTGCTGACGAGGATAGTGGTGCAAATTTTATTGTGGAGGCATTATCTAGGGTTATTGTATTTGAGGCACTAGCTAGGCCTGCTGCTGGAATGGTGAAGGGTTGTCTTCTCTTCTCAATAGTACTTGCATGACCAAGTTCATTAGAGTATTTAGCTGGTTAACCTCCTCTTTCAATAGTTCATGACCTCTCTTAAGTTCCTCCGTAGCCTCTCGAGACATGCTTCAAATTCGTTCATGAGTATCGGGAAATAAACTAGCACATATCAGGTTGGAGAAGGGGGAAATATGAGTTTTCGTTTTATGATATGCAAATGCATGTGCATGTAAGTGGATGCATGAGAATGCATGCGTATGCAAAAAGATTTTATGTTTCATTTTCTAGGTATGCTAAAAGTTTTTTATGCAGATGCAATATATGTGTCACATGCGGGTTTAGGATAGTGACGTGCATAAGAAAACACACACGGGTTTAGAGATGGCGAAGGATATGAGAACATCTTATTTATAAAGGCTCCCTATAATAGGTCGATTCTAAATCTTTAATACTCAATCCCCTCACAAGGATGACTCTAGGGTTTTGTTTGCTTTTTAAGAACAAACCAGAGGTCATGGGCCCCATATGAAACTTGATCATGATATTGGGCTTAGCCCAATTTATGATGAAATCCCAAAGGGTCTCCATTAGGCAGAGCCTTCGTATAGACGAAGTCTCAATGTTCGGGTTCTAGAAGAGGTCCATAGAGTCATGGACCAAATTCAAAGTTTCCTCACGAAGATGGATTGGCCAACTCATGATGAATGCTTTGAACTGATTTACTCTTGGAGGAGATGTCATAAAAACCTATTTGGACGTGCATCCCATTGGCCAATACAAGATAAACCCCTTACTTAAGCTTATGTTTCTTCTCGAGCCCGGGTATAGAGCTTATTCTCAAATAGTAATCAAAACCCACAATGATATATAATATACAAGATAAAAATAGAGAAAAAAGTAACATAAATAAACAAAAAAAAAACAAAAAACAAGCAAACAAACTAATAACCCTAGAACTAAAGGATATGCTTGACTCTCTTTAGGAGGATATTTCCCAGCAGAGTCGCTAGTTGTTGTAACACCCTAAACCTCGAAACTTATATAAAAAGGTTTACTCAACAATTTAGGGTGTCACCAATGATAACCATTCAACAAAATATAGATATTTTAAAAACATGCAGCAGAAAAGTAAATATTATACAACACATGTAATCGCATGCTCACCTTCACTTAGGGTATCATCACAGCGAAATCACATAAATCGCAATAATAAAATAAGTTAACTTTAATATGGGTCTTATAAAGACTTAACATTCACAAAATGATTCATAAAGGTGTTTCAATATCCATTTTCAACAACTTAAAACAAATCAACATAATAATGATCAAACTTCAACAAAACAAATACGTCGACATCAACCATAATAAAGAAAACATTTTTCGCCCCCAGTGTTACATAACCAGAGCATAACGACTAAAGATGAAAAAAGCAATAACTAATGAAAATAACTCCAAGAGTTATTTCCCATTCACAACAACAACTCTACTCCTAAGTATCTGCAAGATGTCCATGGTGGAAAATATCAAAGCAAATGGGGTGAGAATTCACATCAATAAATTAACAGCATAAACTGCAAGGTAGAATTCAAATATCTACATAATCCACATCAATCACACAACATGATTATCACACCCATCATCATACACAAAGCAATCACATATTCATCAATTAAATTATGCAATATGACTCACAACTTCAACTAAACTCATATGCATGTGGTACCATATCATCATCAATCGGTTCACTCGGGAATCTATTTCACCCTACTCTAACCCAAATTCCACCCTACTCAGATCCGGGACAAGTCACCAATTCAGCCTACTCGGATTGCAACTTGCCTCTTTCATCATCAATAATGACATAGTGATGCATTTCAATACATGTCAATGCAACAACAATATAATGTTTAAAGTCCCCTCCCGATAATAAACAAAAACTGCATTGACTCAACGATAATAATTCTCCTCCCGAACAATTATCCCACAGTAATATCACATAATACATTAATATAATTTATACTCATATGGTAGCATGTCAACATCACGACTTGCACATTCAACACAACATCATCAATTATTTTCAATCACACAGTAGCATAATAAGTGGGATTAGCACTCAACATTATTGAACAACACCATTGGTTCATGATTATTTCACCTTTATAATGACAACACATCACACATATTCATACGATTTCATCTATATTCATAATACATACATAATTAAACTCCTAAATTATCACCATGGGATAGTTATTCGCATTAGCTTCCCAACCCTTCAAACCGCGTCTCAAACAGAGTTATGGAGCTCAAGTTATGTCATTTTCAATTCTGCGATTTTCCAACCAAAACAGTGGTAACCGATTACACTCGGTGGTTAACCGACTACAAGCTCGAAAAATAGTCTAGAAACTTATTTTTCACTGTTGGAGGTCTTTCAAACCTTCGATTACAATTTTGTAAAACCCTCGATCTCAGAATTTGATATACTACCATTATTCAATGATTGAAATAACAAATTCACAATATATCACAGATTGACATCAACAAAATCATCATTTTTCAAGGTTTGCAGGTTATGTTTTCCAAGCTTTTTCAACACATAAGTGGAGGAGTTTTAAAGCAAACATAAAAAAAAATTCACACATAATAGTACACAAATTTCATCACCAACATCATCACATAACCTCAATTCATCAACAAATTTAAGAATTCAATCAAAAATTCAACAATCCTATTGGAGGTTAAGGAGTCCTTATTATACCCTTCATGCATTATACCCCATTTATGAATAAACCTCTCCCCTTACCTTAATTTGTAGCAAGAAATTTGAATATGAATTGGTTTGAATGTGTTCCCCCTTCAACCTTTAGCCTCCCACTTGTCTTCCTTTGCCTCAACTTTGGTTTTTACATATGGATCAGAAGCAGGGCTCTCTAAACTTCGATTATAATTAACCTTAAATAGTTAGGGTATTAACCTATTTAAAATTGTAACTTCTCCCACCACTTAATCTTCTCTCCCTCTTTCCTCCATTCTATTTCTCTTATTTTCTACTTTTGGCCCGAATTCTCTTTTTCCTCAAATTTATTAAATAAATCAAATAAACTACTATTATTTTAATTATTAAAATAATTCTAAATTAGTTCTATCAACCTCTAACTCCCTCTCCACACTCCCGTCTCAAGGACATACACACCCCAAGCTTCCTATTCATTTAACCAGAACAACATAATAATTAAATTAAAATACAAATAAATCAATTAAAATAATAACTCAAAAACTAGGGTGTTACAATTGTCGCGGTGCAAGAAATACTCGAGTGTGCTAACACTTGGAATAACTTTAGATTCGTCACCGAATTTTATTTATTCCTAAGGAAATGGAAAATAACGATAAAACCCTAAGGAAAATTGATAAGATGGTCATCACAACCAAATCAGGTTTCGGAGTCAGTTATGCGAGAGGAACATATTAACACCCCTCACATCCGTTGTACTCAACAAGAACCTTATAATAGGGTGGGGTTAAGTGTTTGTTAAAGGAATGTTTTCAATGTTTGTTCTTTAAAGTATATTTACAAAAAAGGGTAAAAGAGGAAAATGTTAGTTTTTTATTAGCGTGCTCACCAAGGTTTCAAAATCATGTGCCTACTTATTCCCAAAGTGCAATGCAAGAGTCAGAGCTTCGTAGTTCGTATAAAAAATGTTATGGGTTGATTGATTTTAGAGAATAGTGTTAGGTCACTTTTTAGAGGTTAAACGTATGCACGTTGTCGCACCTCAAAAATGATGATAATGCGATCCCTCGCGATAGGACGCGGAAAAAATGTTGTTCGAAACAGAGTCGCCACCGAACTTTATTTATTCCAGTGAAGGAATAGGAAAATATCGAGAAAACCTTTAGAAAAACAGAATAATGGTCGTCGCAACCATATTCGGGTTCGGGAGTCGATTACGCAAGGGGAAGGTATTAGCACCCCTTACGTCCGTTGTACTCAACGGGAACCTTTTAGTCTGATTTTGCTATTTGACTGTTAGTTGACTATTATTTGCTTGCTTCGAGTAATTAGAATTGATGATAGATATGGATGAAGACCTCACGAGGGGAAAGGGGAGGTTTTTTATTAGTGTGCTCGCGAAGATACAGCAATCTCCTGCCTACGCATCCTTATGGTGCAATAAGGAAATCAGAGCATTCGTAGTTCGGGCTACTACGAGTATTTGGTGTGTTTTGTTTTGATGAACGACTGTGTAGGTCGGCGTTCTAACGGCTAAACGCTTGCTTGTCTACTCTCGGTGGAGGCTCTAGCACTAGTTTGTTGTGCGCATTAGAAAGGATTGACAGTGTTCTTTTGAAAGGGTTTTGGTCACGCGGGGGTGACAAGTTGAATTGATGTGTTTGGGTGTGATTGGTTTCGATCGCTCGGGGGCGAGAAGTTAGGTTTAATGTGTTTGAGATGTTTTTTGAAGAACGACGAAAGATTGAGCAATGTGGTGTTCACCAATCGTCCAATTCTTTCGAGGAGTAATAAGGCGTCCGCCTTCTACTCCTTTTTCATTCGAATTATTTTGAAAGTTTGTTTGTGGATGTTGAATATGCACGGTAGTGAGGCGTACGCCCCCTACTTGCTTATTCAAGGAATAATGAGGCGTACGCCACCTATTCCCTTATCCAAGTTTATTTAGCGTATTTTAGTCGGAAGTCGATAATTTGTGCAATATGGCGTACGCCAATTATTCAAATAATCGAGAGAGGGTGAGGCGTACGCCTCCCCTCTTTTATCATCCGAAGTTTAAATTGTAAAAGATATGTTTAGATATTTGTATGTGATTTGCGAAGATAGTTTGAATTTTGAATTGATAGGTTTTGATTTGATGACGAAGATTCGAGCAATGTGGCGTACGCCAATTATTCGAATAATCGAAAGATAGTTAGGCGTACGCCCCCTATCCTTTTTTCATCTGAAATATGGAATTACAAGGATTTGGAATTTGTAGAAATGATTTGAGATATTATGATTATTAGGGTTTTATTTGAATGACGAAAATCCGAGCAATATGGCGTATGCCAATTATTCAAATAATCGAGAGATAATGAAGCGGATGCTTACTAGTCTCCTTTTCGTTCAAAATTAATGTTAAAAGGTTTTGAGGAGTGTATTGATTGAAAGGGTTTTATTTGAATGACGAAAATCCGAGCAATATGGCGTACGCCAATTATTCTAATAATCGAGAGATAATGAAGCTAATGCTCACTATTCTCCTTTTCATTCAAAGATTAATAGAGCTTTTAGAATTAATTGTTAATTGGGGGAGTGATTTTAATTTTAGGGAGTTTTAGAGTTTTAAATGAATGACGACAATCCGAACAATATGGCGTACGCCAATTATTCGAATAGTCGAGAGATAGTGAAGCGGAAGCTTACTATTCTCCTTTTCATCCCAAGGTTTATGTTTAAAAGAGAAAATTCTTTTGAAATTGAATGGTTTGGAAAATGATTTGAAGTGGTGTGATTTAAGATTTAATCGGGTGACAAGAACTCGCGCAATATGGCGTACGCCAATTATTCAAGTGCTTGAGAAATAGTGAAGCGTACGCTTACTATCTCCTTTTCATCCCAAGTTTATGTTTTAAAAGAGAAAATTCTTTTAGAAGTTGAATGGTTTGGAAAATGGTCTAAATTCATGTTTATGAATGAAATGAATTGTATTTAGTGTATTATTTCATCTACTCGATTAATCAATAACCAAGTAGGTTTCATTGTAAGGAAGCCCAAGAGTAAGCTATGTGAGGTTGATGGCGATGCGAAGAGCAATCGACTTACAAGGGGTGTTTTAGAAATGGGCTCGATATTTGGATCGAGGACTATTGTTTGTGCTTTTTGAAGTTGGTTTGAATCGATGGTGAATTGGAATGAAATTTGATTTGTTATTATGAAAATATGGTGGAAAAGAAACTTGATCCAAAATTTACTTAACAAAATCAACTAAAACTTTTGATTTAGTCATTTCAATCAAACTTAATAATTATCATAATTGTCTAATTAAAGTTAATATAATCAAATGATCAAATTGATTGAAAAATGATTAAGACTATATTATTAATCCATTAATTTGATTTGGAATGTAGAATTGGGATAAACGACCAAAACAAGTCCAAAATGATCAAAAATCCAATAAATTGCAATGTGCTCGAAACCGGTTTATATATAGCGACCACATAATCCTAGTGTCGTACATAAAGACCGAAACGCGGTGAAATTGGTCTATTACTTTATTGAAACCTTGGTGGCATATCGGCATGACATTTCCGAATCCACAAATTGAAACCCAATCCCTCACAATAAAGACTAAACAGCAAGACCACAAATTTATTTACAAATTTTATTACAGGACATCATCCATAGTAAAACCACACAGATATATGATACGGTCTCATTCATAAAATATTTATAATTTATAAGACCACTTAAACCTAGTCCTATCATGCATATTTAACTTAGGACCAAAATAAGGTGTGAGTAATTTTGACAGCATATAGAAGAACACCGAGGCATACTACACCAATCTGATTTTGAGATCAAATTATCTGTCAATACCAAAATATAATGTAACCCAAACAATGATGAAATAAATATTTTATTAACATAATCCAAATCTTAGGACAAAATGCTTGCAACTTTTCTCCTGCTAAATGAAACGAACATGATTCAATATGGGAAATAAACCAAATGGAATAACAGTTGTATTATCATTGATTACACGACACCAACAGGTTTATCTCTCATCCAAGAATAACAAAAGGATTTCCACAACTAAATAGAAATGTAGAAAAAAATGGAACTGCTACGCACTAACAGAAAATTTCCACAACTGAATAGAGATATAGAAACATGAAATTGCTACACATTAACAGAGTAGCTGAATTTGGATTGTTTACCGTCAACAAATCAATGTTGGTGTCGCTTTGAGTCTGCTGCTTAGCTGTTGTTGTCGGCGGTAGTGAAGAAGGGACAGATCCGCTGTTGTTCCCTGCTGGGTTGGGTCGGTGCTCACCGATGGATTTGGAAGAGTTGTCTTGGAGGTTCGAAGGTGAACGGCGAAAATAGAGGGTTTTGGACAGAGTGATAGTCGTGCGGTGGAGCGAGGTTTAAGGTTAGGGTTTATGGCGGCGGTAGAGGTGATTGTGGTTCGTGTGGTACTTTGGTTCTGAAAATGTGGGTTTGACGGCGAGTTTCACGGTTTTCTTTCTTCCAGAAAAGTGAGGGAGACGAGAGAGTGATTTGTGAGGATTTCCAGAGATTTTTGTGAGCGGATTCGTTGGGTGTTAGGCGATTTGAAGGAGAGGTGTGCGTATGGGTTTGTGATGGTCCGAAGGATTTACGACGGTGAGATGAGGGTTTCGCGGTGGTAGTGGGGCGATTTCGACGGTGAGATGAAGATGGAGGATTTGAGAAGCGATGATGATGATGGACGGATGATGAGGATGAAGAGGAAGAGGGTTTTCGTCCTTTTTCTTTTGATTTCTCCTTTTCCTCTTTTTAGAGAGTCTGAGTGTAGAGAGAAGGTGAGGAAATGTGAGTGGAAGGTGTGTGAGCGAGAGAGGCGGAGAGTGAGGGTGAGGTGTGCGGTCTCCCCCCAAACGTCAGAGTGAGAGAGGTATTTGTTGAGAGTTGAGAGAGAGAGTGAGTGTGAGACGCGTGGAAGAGAGACGTTGGAGTGAATCTTCGTTGGATTCTTATTATTTATTTGTTTGTTTTGTTTTTTTTTTATTTAAGAAAAAGAGGATCCAATGCAAATATATATATATATTTATTTTAATATACTCATTATTCATTTAAGGAAATAGAATCACTAATAAAAAAACTAATTAACATTTGATTTAAATAAATTTTAACTACTTTAATTAACTAACTATCCAAAAATATTGATCCATTAAAAATAGAAACCGAGTGCAAATTTGTTCGGAAAATTAAACTGGTCACACTAGAATTGTCAGGACAAAACATACTTATTAAAAAAAAACAGTCTTTTCCTCAATTTCTGAAATAATTTTGTATTGATTAAAAAGGCTCAGGCGGTTCAAGATATAACCGAAACAATCACTGCTGACTTTGCCTGTCTTTGAGAAATGATTCGACTGATTGGTCTGTATTCTCAATAAATTCATTTTGACTGACATCTTAGGTATTATTCATGATGCAAATGTATGTCATGCTATGCATATGATGCTAAATTAAAAATGAAATCAATTTTTATGAAAATTTTAAATATGCCCGGACAAAATTGGGGTATAACAGCTGCCCCTATTTAATTATCTTAAACTAGAAAGTAAGAATGACAACTGTCTTCATACATTCGTGGTGGAAGGTAATTAAATACGAAAAGACTCAAATTTGTCCTTTGGGATGCAATGGAGAAATGCATACGGAAAACGCAATGGATTCTAACAGCACCAAGGTAATAGGGGTAGAATGTCAAATCAATGCCAACCCTCGAATCGACATTCAAATCTTGCACAGGTTGTTTTTATGTAAAGACAAAACTGTACATGTTCTCTGGCACCAAAAGGATGACAGTAGAATGAATTTCCATCACCAAAAGGATGATGGGAATTCACCATGATTTCCAGGATCATCATCACCAAAAGGATGATGGATAAAACCGAGCTTCAAAAGTAGTCATCACCAAAAGGATGATGGTTACTTTGGCTACAACAAAGATCGCCATCACCAAAAGGATGATGGTAAGATCAATCGACAAATCTCGTTATCACCAAAAGGATGATAGTTGACTCATCAATTTCAAAAATCACCGTCACCAAAAGGATGAAGGTAAGATCCAACAACAAAACTTGTTATCACCAAAAGGATGATAATAAATCAAATAACTTCAATAATCACCATCACCAAAAGGATGAAGGTATAGTCATACAACAAACTTGTTATCACCAAAAGGATGATAATAAGTCGAAACTCAATGATCACCATCACCAAAAGGAGGAAGGTAAGATAAAGACAAAAACTTGTTATCACCAAAAGGATGATAATAAGCACACAACGCAATTGATCACCATCACCAAAAGGATGAAGGTAAGACCCAGACAAAAACTTGTTATCACCAAAAGGATGACAATAAGTCAACAATCACCATCACCAAAAGGATGAAGGTATAATTAAAAGACACAACTTGTTATCGCCAAAAGGACGATAATAAGTCAACAATCACCATCACCAAAAGGATGATGGTATTGTCAAACGACAAAACTTAGTACCACCAAAAGGATGATAATAAGCATACAACGCAATTGATCACCATCACCAAAAGGATGAAAGTAAGATCAAGACAAAAACTTGTTATCACCAAAAGGATGATAATAAGCACACAACTCAATTGATCACCATCACCAAAAGGATGAAGGTAAGATCAAGACAAAAACTTGTTATCACCAAAAGGATGATAATAAATCAACAATCACCATCACCAAAAGGATGAAGGTAAAGTCAAACGATAAAACTTGTTACCACCAAAAGGATGATAATAAGCACACAACGCAATTGATCACCATCACCAAAAGGATGAGGGTAAGATCAAAACAAAACTCGTTATTGCCAAGAGGACGATAATAAGTCAACAATCACCATCACCAAAAGGATGAAGGTATAATTAAAAGACACAACTTGTTATCGCCAAAAGGACGATAATAAGTTAACAATCACCATCACCAAAAGGATGATGGTATTGTCAAATGACAAAACTTAGTACCACCAAAAGGATGATAATAAGTCAATAACCTTAAATATCACTGACACCAAAAGGATGACAGTGGGATTGGACTTTCCAAATGTCACCATCACCAAAAGGATGATAGTTTAAACCAAACTCCATAGTCTCTATCACCAAAAGGATGATAATTAGATTGAGCTGGACGTCATCACCAAAAGGATGATGATTGAACCAAAATGACAAGGATCCTTATCACTACAAGGATCGCCGACACCAAAAGGGTGGCGGTAGGCTGTAATTATTGCAGATGTCACCATTCACCAAAAGGATGAAAGTTGGACCAAAACTCCAAGGATCTTCGACACCAAAAGGATGACAGTAAGATCACAAATGTCAAGGATTTACCATTACCAAAAGGATAACGGTTGTTGTAAATAGGGTGATGATTAATATTATTCCTCAATGGACTTTCACCAAAAGGATGATAGTGAGAAAAATATTGGAAAAATAAGGCTACTGACAAAGTTCAATAAACCTGACTTGTTGGGTAGTATTGGAACGTTGCTGGGTAAGACTTTCTTGGGGTATCCATTTGCAGAACAAATATTCTCTGGGGAGATGTAGTTTCTGTCAACAAAAGGTTACGGGAAACAACTCATTGAGGGACGTTCAATGTGAAACCTGATAAGTGTTTAAAGAGACAATGCTTGACTTAGCTGAGGATAATGTCTTATCAACAAAAGGTTAAAGGACGTAACTCACTGGGGAACGCCCGATAGTAGGTTAGGAAATCACTTAGGAAAAGTGACAATGACTCGACTGAGGGTTGGCCTGGATGCCCACAACTAAACCTTGGATTTTGACTTGTGTTATATGCATGAATGATATGTATGTGTTATGTATGAGGTGATGCATGTGATGCATGTTTGAATGCAAAGGATGATTGGTTTGTTTGGGATTGGCCCCCCTTTCAAAGGCGATGTATTTTGGAAATCAGTGCTGGTTGTATTTGTTTTTGTGTGGAGGTGCCACCAAGGTGGGCTTTGGCTTTTCTGGTAATTGTCACTGTGACTTGAGTTATTGATTGGTTTATGGAGGGATCTGACTTCCCGACACTCGGTAGTTGATGATGTGATGAACATGCAATGGATGTGGATACGCTTGGTGCCCCAAGTTTGATATCTTGCTGATATGTTGTGTATTTCTCTTCGAGAAGATCTCAATTCTTCTTCTGAAGTGTTTGGCCAGCATGTGACTGAGCATAGCGACGTGATCAACGCATGTTGGTTATGCGTTTGATGTGTCCTAAGGATTCTTGTCAAGGTATGATGTTATACTGGCATGAACTTTTAACATTTGGTTGTGAATTCAAGCAGTTACTAGTGTCTGATGCAATCTACTTGACTGACTTGAAGGTAAGAAAGGAATTTGCCCCTTGCAATTGGTCTTGTCCCAGACTGTAAGGTGTTCAAAGGAACTCTCCTTGAAAAGGAACTTTAGGAGTGATTATCCCAGGACATGGTCTGAGTTTGTTTTTCCCAGTTTCTATATCTTGCAATGGCCTGCCCCTGATTAGCCTTTGAGGGACTTGCCCCAGACGTGCTGAGTATTGAAGTATTTTTCCTCCCTGATCAACCGATGTTTGGAGATTTGTCTTATACTGACTACTTCTTGGGTCAATATAATCAAAATGATGCCATGCCCCTGATTCATAGGATTATGAGATGATTTTGCTTCGTGTCAGCATCGACGATCAAGTGTCTTTTGAATTGCCCCTTGTTGGAATTTACTCGATGTCAAGTACTGACTGACAATTAAGAATTGTTATCCAAGAAATGGTGATGTTAATGCAACAGTTATGCAAGTTTTGAAAAACAATCATTCATTTTAGAAGTGTTGTGGTAGTGTGTGACGAGTGGATCATAAGTCCAAACGCGGTGCTGATTCAGCTAGCGTGTGAGTGATATAGTGAGAAGAGAATGTTACCAAATCTCTAGGAGTCAGTTTACTCAACCTTGCTATGGTATGCTTTAAGAATAAACCCTACTTCAATTAGGTCTTTTGAGGGTTGTAATGTGGCTTGGTTCATGGTTATTTGAAACAAAAGGATATAAGGCTTAAAGTTTATTTTAACCCACCCCTTCTTCATGATGATCTCCAATCCTATGTTCAGTTAATTCACACACATTCATATTTTGCAAGTGTAAGGATAAAGATGGTGATTCAAGGTCTCTTGGAATGGCAGCCACCTTATTTCGTTTTTTGGATGTCGGTGACCCTTTGATTTTGGTATGGTGGCCACTGAATCTTGTTTTGTTTTGTTGGAGACTTCCATTGTCTCTTTCGATTTTTGTTTTGATCCCTAACTTTTGCATGGATCGCTTTGTTTGAAGCTTTAATCCATCGGGATTGCCCCTGTTTTTGCCTAAGTCTCCTTTCAGGGTGTTGGACTTAGCGGGCTCTTCTTTTATTTTATTTTTTTTGAAATTGTGACTGCCAAGTCATTGGTCATTGAAGAACAACTGACATAAATTTTGGATTTATATGGTTCCTTCGACACTTCAGGATGTGTGTGAAGAATGTCATATGGTTGATCCTTGTATGGGATATTTCATCTTGTAATTTGAATGTGTAGTCAAATCAACTGAACACTACCCTGCCCCAGGTTAAACGTAAGGGTTTTTTAGATCTGAAAGAAACTCCTACTTCTAGGCTCGAAGTGGTTGACTAGGGATTAACTCCTTATCTCTCCAGTGTTTGGGGATTTGAAACAATGCCTGTACATCATCAGCAGGATTTTATCCGAAAGCATACGATCAGTAATTATGAGTATTTCGTTTTCGTCATCCTCCTTCCAACATTTACTAACAACAGTGTGATGAAGAAGGTGAAGTGAAAAAGTATGTGTTTGTGATTTGCATATGTGATAGGTGAGTGAATATGAAAGATTGATTCAAAGCATGCATAATCATCCCATTAATAAACCAAATTCAAATAACAATGTTTAAAGCATACAGTACTTAAACAATCAAGAGCAAATTACAAAAGTGCAAAATGGTAAAACTGGCATAATGATCGCCTTCATTCACATGAACCGGCCTTCATCTTTCGATTCTTCGTTGGGATTTTTCATGCTTGCTCAGGTCGATGGGGAGCTTTACCTTCGAGCTTCACTCGACTCTGCATGCGCTGGCATGGGGTTTGTTGCAACGTTTGGCCTAACTGGCGTGAACGTAAGTGCTTTACTGTCAATCAAATCTTGAACCTTGTGCTTGAAAGCCCTACAGTTCTCTATTGTGTGCCCTGGGGCACCCATGTGATACTCACAATGAGCATTGGCGTCGTAGCCTGGAGGATATGGTGGAGTTGCAGGTGTTATCTCCTTTAGAACAACCGATCCATCCTTTAGTAGGTAGGGAAGGATCTTGCTGTATGACACTGGCAAAAGATCAAAATGTCTTTCTGGCCTCCTTGCCCTCTGCTGATTAGGTTGATGTTGTTGTGGAGCACGTTGTTGTTGATTCTGATGCGGCTGCTGGTAAGCCGGCTGTTGATAAGGCTGTTGACATTGTTGTTGATATGGTTGCTGATACGGTGGTTGATATGGTGTTGGGATGACAACGGCAGTTTGGTGATAAGGCATATGAGCATATGGACGTACCCTATATCCTCCTCCTTCCATTATGGCATTGGTCTGCCCTTCTGGCTTCTTTGGGAGATTAGGATATGGTTTCTTCATCCCACCTGAAGCACTGGTGGCGCAAGGTAGCTTTCCTTTTCTGATCTGACTTTCAATTCGTTCTCCCACGGAGACAACCTCAGCAAAAGTTGGGAAGCTGGATCCTACCATTTTCTCCATGTACTGGGTGTGCAGGGTTCCCGTAAACATATCGATTAATTCCTTATCAAGAAGAGGAGGTTGGACACGAGCTGCTAGCTCTCTCCACCGCTGTGCGTACTCCTTGAATGACTCATTGTTGCGTTGAGTCATGTCTTGCAGTTGGGTGCGATTGGGTGCTAGATCAGTGTTGTACTGATAATGCCTTAGGAATGCTTCAGCGAGATCTCTCCATGACTGGACCTGACCTCTCTCTAGTTGCATGTACCACTCCAAGGATGCCCCACTGAGGCTATCTTGGAAGTAATGAATCAGGAGTTGATCATTACTGATGTGGGCGGCCATCTTGCGGCAATAAGCTCTGAGGTGAGTTCTCGGGCAGCTGATCCCTTTGTACTTGTCAAAGTCTGGGACTTTGAATTTTTACGGAATCACCAAACCTGGCACCAGGCACATGTCAACAGCGTCTAAGCCGGGAGTAGTGTGAACCTCCAAGGACTTGAACTTTTCCTCCAAAGCATGGAGTCTATCAACAGTTGGGTCTGGGAGACCTCCAACAACAGGTTTGGCGGGTTGTGGCATGAAGAAGGCGTCGTATGGATCTTCATCACCCATCATGGATCCATGGCGAGCAGATGTAGCAGAGTGCTCATGGGGATTCATGTTGACCATTGGGATCGGAATAGGGATTGGTCCTCCTCTAGGCTGATTTGGGTTACCATCAAGGTCAATCACTCCAGGGATACTGAGCGATGGTGATCCAAACTGGGCAGGAACTTTCCTGGCTTCGGCGCTGGTCTCGGCATCTTTCTCCTTCTGGGCTAAGAGTAACATGGTCTCTAGCAGGCGATCCATCTTTTCCTGCATGGAGTCAATGTCTGTTCTCATCGAAACTTGGTTTGCCTCAAGCTGTTCAAGTGTCATCTTGTAATTGCGGCGTGTCTCGTACCGGTGTCGAGTAGTCAGTGTTACTGGACAATGGGAGAATATGGTGTAAGTTTTTTTTGTTTTTGGACAATGATATGCAATGCATATAGATGATATGCAAATGCATGAAATTTTGCCATGATTTTTTCGTACAGGAGTACAGATACTCAAGATCATTCATACGTCGGGTACGTCAGGATAACAGGAAGAAGTACGGGTTTCTCTAATTACTAGAAATTCCCCAAAGGTAGGTTCTAAAGTTATGTTTTCAAGGAAGGAACTTAGACTCACGGATCAAGTTCAAAACTTCCTCGCAATGGTGGGCTAGCCACATCGTGATGGGAGTTCTGAAATGATCTAATCTAAGTGGGATTCTCATATTGTTCGAACAGGGTGTAGACCCTTCGGTTCAATACTACATAATCGCCAATCATGAAAACAAAATTTGGGTTTAAGGCGAGGTCCCTAGAGTCACGGATCGTATTTAGAACCTCCCCACAATAATGGGCTAGCCACATTATGATGGAAACTCCAAACAGATCTACTCTAGGTGGAGTCTTCGTATTGTCCCAATGAGGTGTACACCCCCGGTTCAATACTACACAACTCCGGGTTCTAAGTTTTTTCTCGAAGCTCGGGTATGGAGCTTATCTCATAACATACATCAAGCCCCATATCAAAGTATCAAAATAAATTACATACAAGCAACATAATAAAATACAGAGAAACAAGCACGAAAGATAAGAACATCTTCCAACAGTCATAGCGAAATCAGACTAAGTTAGGCTAGACTCTCTCTTGCTTGGAGCAGGGTCCCCAGCAGAGTCGCCAGTCTGTCGCACCTCAAAAATGATGATAATGCGATCCCTCGCGATAGGACGCGGAAAAAAATGTTGTTCGAAACAGAGTCGCCACCGAACTTTATTTATTCCAGTGAAGGAATAGGAAAATATCGAGAAAACCTTTAGAAAAACAGAATAATGGTCGTCGCAACCATATTCGGGTTCGGGAGTCGATTACGCAAGGGGAAGGTATTAGCACCCTTTACGCCCGTTGTACTCAACGGGAACCTTTTAGTCTGATTTTGCTATTTGACTGTTAGTTGACTGTTATTTGCTTGCTTCGAGTAATTAGAATTGATGATAGATATGGATGAAGACCTCAAGAGGGGAAAGGGGAGGTTTTTTATTAGTGTGCTCGCGAAGATACATCAATCTCCTGCCTACGTATCCTTATGGTGCAATAAGGAAATCAGAGCATTCGTAGTTCGGGCTACTACGAATATTTGGTGTGTTTTGTTTTGATGAACGACTGTGTAGGTCGGCGTTCTAACGGCTAAACGCTTGCTTGTCTACTCTCGGTGGAGGCTCTAGCACTAGTTTGTTGTGCGCATTAGAAAGGATTGACAGTGTTCTTTTGAAAGGGTTTTGGTCACGCGGGGGTGACAAGTTGAATTGATGTGTTTGGGTGTGATTGGTTTCGATCGCTCGGGGGCGAGAAGTTAGGTTTAATGTGTTTGAGATGTTTTTTGAAGAACGACGAAAGATTGAGCAATGTGGTGTTCACCAATCGTCCAATTCTTTCGAGGAGTAATAAGGCGTCCGCCTTCTACTCCTTTTTCATTCGAATTATTTTGAAAGTTTGTTTGTGGATGTTGAATATGCACGGTAGTGAGGCGTACGCCCCCTACTTTCTTATTCAAGGAATAATGAGGCGTACGCCACCTATTCCCTTATCCAAGTTTTTTTAGCGTATTTTAGTCGGAAGTCGATAATTTGTGCAATATGGCGTACGCCAATTATTCAAATAATCGAGAGAGGGTGAGGCGTACGCCTCCCCTCTTTTATCATCCGAAGTTTAAATTGTAAAAGATATGTTTAGATATTTGTATGTGATTTGCGAAGATAGTTTGAATTTTGAATTGATAGGTTTTGATTTGATGACGAAGATTCGAGCAATGTGGCGTACGCCAATTATTCGAATAATCGAAAGGTAGTTAGGCGTACGCCCCCTATCCTTTTTTCATCTGAAATATGGAATTACAAGGATTTGGAATTTGTAGAAATGATTTGAGATATTATGATTATTAGGGTTTTATTTGAATGACGAAAATCCGAGCAATATGGCGTATGCCAATTATTCGAATAATCGAGAGATAATGAAGCGGATGCTTACTATTCTCCTTTTCGTTCAAAATTAATGTTAAAAGGTTTTGAGGAGTGTATTGATTGAAAGGGTTTTATTTGAATGACGAAAATCCGAGCAATATGGCGTACGCCAATTATTCGAATAATCGAGAGATAATGAAGCTAATGCTCACTATTCTCCTTTTCATTCAAAGATTAATAGAGCTTTTAGAATTAATTGTTAATTGGGGGAGTGATTTTAATTTTAGGGAGTTTTAGAGTTTTAAATGAATGACGACAATCCGAGCAATATGGCGTACGCCAATTATTCGAATAGTCGAGAGATAGTGAAGCGGAAGCTTACTATTCTCCTTTTCATCCCAAGGTTTATGTTTAAAAGAGAAAATTCTTTTGAAATTGAATGGTTTGGAAAATGATTTGAAGTGGTGTGATTTAAGATTTAATCGGGTGACAAGAACTCGCGCAATATGGCGTACGCCAATTATTCAAGTGCTTGAGAAATAGTGAAGCGTACGCTTACTATCTCCTTTTCATCCCAAGTTTATGTTTTAAAAGAGAAAATTCTTTTAGAAGTTGAATGGTTTGGAAAATGGTCTAAATTCATGTTTATGAATGAAATGAATTGTATTTAGTGTATTATTTCATCTACTCGATTAATCAATAACCAAGTAGGTTTCATTGTAAGGAAGCCCAAGAGTAAGCTATGTGAGGTTGATGGCGATGCGAAGAGCAATCGACTTACAAGGGGTGTTTTAGAAATGGGCTCGATATTTGGATCGAGGACTATTGTTTGTGCTTTTTGAAGTTGGTTTGAATCGATGGTGAATTGGAATGAAATTTGATTTGTTATTATGAAAATATGGTGGAAAAGAAACTTGATCCAAACTTTACTTAACAAAATCAACTAAAACTTTTGATTTAATCATTTCAATCAAACTTAATAATTATCATAATTGTCTAATTAAAGTTAATATAATCAAATGATCAAATTGATTGAAAAATGATTAAGACTATATTATTAATCCATTAATTTGATTTGGAATGTAGAATTGGGATAAACGACCAAAACAAGTCCAAAATGATCAAAAATCCAATAAATTGCAATGTGCTCGAAACCGGTTTATATATAGCGACCACATAATCCTAGTGTCGTACATAAAGACCGAAACGCGGTGAAATTGGTCTATTACTTTATTGAAACCTTGGTGGCATATCGGCATGACATTTCCGAATCCACAAATTGAAACCCAATCCCTCACAATAAAGACTAAACAGCAAGACCACAAATTTATTTACAAATTTTATTACAGGACATCATCCATAGTAAAACCACACAGATATATGATACGGTCTCATTCATAAAATATTTATAATTTATAAGACCACTTAAACCTAGTCCTATCATGCATATTTAACTTAGGACCAAAATAAGGTGTGAGTAATTTTGACAGCATATAGAAGAACACCGAGGCATACTACACCAATCTGATTTTGAGATCAAATTATCTGTCAATACCAAAATATAATGTAACCCAAACAATGATGAAATAAATATTTTATTAACATAATCCAAATCTTAGGACAAAATGCTTGCAACTTTTCTCCTGCTAAATGAAACGAACATGATTCAATATGGGAAATAAACCAAATGGAATAACAGCTGTATTATCATTGATTACACGACACCAACAGGTTTATCTCTCATCCAAGAATAACAAAAGGATTTCCACAACTAAATAGAAATGTAGAAAAAAATGGAACTGCTACGCACTAACAGAAAATTTCCACAACTGAATAGAGATATAGAAACATGAAATTGCTACACATTAACAGAGTAGCTGAATTTGGATTGTTTACCGTCAACAAATCAATGTTGGTGTCGCTTTGAGTCTGCTGCTTAGCTGTTGTTGTCGGCGGTAGTGAAGAAGGGACAGATCTGTTGTTGTTCCCTGCTGGGTTGGGTCGGTGCTCACCGATGGATTTGGAAGAGTTGTCTTGGAGGTTCGAAGGTGAACGGCGAAAATAGAGGGTTTTGGACAGAGTGATAGTCGTGCGGTGGAGCGAGGTTTAAGGTTAGGGTTTATGGCGGGGGTAGAGGTGATTGTGGTTCGTGTGGTACTTTGGTTCTGAAAATGTGGGTTTGACGGCGAGTTTCACGGTTTTCTTTCTTCCAGAAAAGTGAGGGAGACGAGAGAGTGATTTATGAGGATTTCCAGAGATTTTTGTGAGCGGATTCGTTGGGTGTTAGGCGATTTGAAGGAGAGGTGTGCATATGGGTTTGTGATGGTCCGAAGGATTTACGACGGTGAGATGAGGGTTTCGCGGTGGTAGTGGGGCGATTTCGACGGTGAGATGAAGATGGAGGATTTGAGAAGCGATGATGATGATGGGCGGATGATGAGGATGAAGAGGAAGAGGGTTTTCGTCCTTTTTCTTTTGATTTCTCCTTTTCCTCTTTTTAGAGAGTCTGAGTGTAGAGAGAAGGTGAGGAAATGTGAGTGGAAGGTGTGTGAGCGAGAGAGGCGGAGAGTGAGGGTGAGGTGTGCGGTCTCCCCCCAAACGTCAGAGTGAGAGAGGTATTTGTTGAGAGTTGAGAGAGAGAGTGAGTGTGAGACGCGTGGAAGAGAGACGTTGGAGTGAATCTTCGTTGGATTCTTATTATTTATTTATTTGTTTTGTTTTTTTTTATTTAAGAAAAAGAGGATCCAATGCAAATATATATATATTTATTTTAGTGTACTCATTATTCATTTAAGGAAATAGAATCACTAATAAAAAAACTAATTAACATTTGATTTAAATAAATTTTAACTACTTTAATTAACTAACTAACCAAAAATATTGATCCATTAAAAATAGAAACCGAGTGCAAATTTGTTCGGAAAATTAAACCGGTCACACTAGAATTGTCAGGACAAAACATACTTATTAAAAAAACAGTCTTTTCCTTAAATTCTGAAATAATTTTGTATTGATTAAAAAGGCTCAGGCGGTTCAAGATATAACCGAAACAATCACTGCTGACTTTGCCTGTCTTTGAGAAATGATTCGACTGATTGGTCTGTATTCTCAATAAATTCATTTTGACTGACATCTTAGGTATTATTCATGATGCAAATGTATGTCATGCTATGCATATGATGCTAAATTAAAAATGAAATCAATTTTTATGAAAATTTTAAATATGCCCGGACAAAATTGGGGTATAACACACGTATACTCACACGATGGAGGCTTAGGCATTATTTGTATTCACATTAAATGGATCAGATTATTCTTTTATGAAAAAAGTCACTTTGCCGACATAGGGGAAAAAATGATTTGATGGGCTAAGATTGATTTTAAATGTTTTGATTTGAATAACTGAACGATATGGCGTACGCCAACTAGTCAGTTACTCGAGGAAAGTGTGGATGTACATCCACCCCGCCCATTTATTTGCAAAAGCGTTGAATTAATTTAATTATGAAAATGTTTTGATTATGTACAAGTATGGTTTATTTACAAGTGATTGTGTGAACCCTAAATTATGTACAACTAAATTGATTTTTCTCTTAAAAGAGATAAAGACATATTTTTGTGTTTTTCTAATAAGAATTAAAACTAAGTTCTAAAATAAAATAAATTGAAATCAAAATTAAATTAAATTAAATAATAAACTAAAGGGGTGTATTGGCAAAGCAAGGGGTATGCATAAGTATAATACTAGAAAAAATCCCAAAAGGGGTCCAATTAATTTAACCAAAACAAAACCCTAATTAAAACTATAATTAAAATAAAATAAAACAAAACAAAAGGGGGAATGCATTCTTTTCATCAGCAAGAAAATGGTCTTAATTTTGACTTTTTCAAAATAACACCTAGCCAATAAGATGACAACATGTGGCAATGTTATAATAAAAAAACAAAAAAAATTAACACACACAAAAGGATGAATCAGATACACTTTCTCCACTCTTTTTCTCTTATGAGATTTCCTTTCTTCCTTCTCTATCTCAATTTTTTCTAAAAAAAAAAGACAAAAGCAACACAAAATCAGAACATGGAACCTCATATTTACCATAAATTCACACCACTTTTGAAAAGAAAAGCAAAAACATTCCATAATCCTCAACCAGACAAATGCAACAACCATCATACAAGTATCAACAACCAAACATGAACAAAAAAACGAAAGACTAACAATGGTTGTCCATGGTGGACCTAGGATGAGAGGCCGCATGCGATGGACATTCAGTTGTTTTTCGGGTGGAGGTATGGTAGACGGAGCGGCCGATGACAGCGGTTGCAATGGCATGGATGATTTTCGTGGTTGATGGTGGATGTGATTATGACAGATCATTCTTCCTTTTTCTTCAGTTTGATTTGATGAAATTGCTGCTGTGTTTGATTTTTGTTGTATTTTACTATGAATGGTTATTTTATTTGGTTTGATGCATGTGTATGAGAAGGTTGTGTTGTATGATAATGGTTGATGATTTTTTGTTTGGAAATGGGTGTAGGAAGCTTGGTTGAAGGGAAGTTAATGGTTAAGTTTGGTGGAAGATTTTGGTTGGAGAAATTTTGATGTTAATGGAGGTGATGAGTGTTAGTATGATGATTATGAATAGTTTATGTTGTGATAATTATAATGGTTAATGTGAGGGTAATGAAAGGGAGATTAAGGTAAGATTATGGAAGTGAAAGTGGTATGGTATGGTAGTGATGCATAAATTTGGTTTTGAGGTTAGAAGATTGTTTTTATGTAGTAGAGTTTATGATAGAGATGATGCTTCCAGTGGTGGATTATTGTTGTCTAAGTCATATGAATATGGATATAAGTTGATTGAAAGCATTACACCTAATACCTACCAATGGACGGTTACATGAGCTATTGCTGTCTCTACTAAAAAGAAATCATCTAAAGTCCATGAAGTCATTGAGACTACAACCTTCACTACTCAGGTGGCCCAGATTCACCAAGTGATGAAAAACATGATAACGAATCCTGTAGTGCCAGCAACTGAACCTGTCAAAGTTGTGACCGAAACATCAGAGGTTGTCTATGTTTACTATGGAGCTGCTCACTTGTTTGAAGACTATTCTGCAAATCTTGTTTCTGTTAACTATGTTGGTAACAACAAGTATAACAACCTCTACAATAACACTTACAACCCTGGTTGGCGTAATCATTCAAACTTTTCTTGGAGCAATAATCAAAATCAACTTAAACCTCAAGCACCCCAAGTGTAACGCCCAACTTATAATTAACACATTTTAATTGTTTATTCATGTTATTATGGATTATATTGAATTTGGTTATTTTCGGACGTAGGGGTAATTTGCTAAATTACCAGGGGTCTGAGATTGAGAGTAGATGAAATAGTATTATTTGGATTATTACAGATAATTAGGCATATTAATTATTTGGTAATAAAATAAAATAATAAGAAATGAAAAATCATGGTAAAATAATTATTTAAGTTGAATATTTATATAATTTAAATATTTATTTAATTTAAATAATTATTTAATTAAATAAATAGGAGAATAAGCTACTTTTGTGAATAATGGAAAGTATGAAGTAAAAGGAGAGAGATTTAGATATAATTGGTAAAAATGTGTGATTTTGAAAAGTAAGGCCATGTAAATACTAAAAAGTGGGGATAAAATTAGATTAGAATGCAATCTGACAGTACTTGAAAGGAGGCTGAGAGAATCATGGAAAAAAGTGCAAGGTTTGAAAGTAGGGATCCAAGGAAATTCTAGGAGAATCAACCTTATTGAACATCTTAGGTAGGAGGATTATTTACTCTTGGTTGGTTTTAGGCTTACAGGATAGTGGGGATTCATTACCCTCTTATCAAATCCTTAGGGACTGATATGAGTTTCCCTTTTTTTTTTATGTGAGGAATATTGCACAAGCTACGTGTTTTCTTGACTATTTTGGTTTCTGTTGAATTGGGTGTTGATTTGTGTTTCTCTGAGACCCTAATTGGGGGATTTGGGATAAAACCCCTAACGTATTTATTTGTGTTGAATATCTTGTTGGTGTAAGCCCTAGAGGCCAATACATTTTGGTACTTGTATCGAATAATAAAAGGCATTCTCTTTATTATGGTTGATTAATAAAGTCCCTGGAATAGATAGTCCGTTTAATGTATTAAGTGTGACTTAATCATGAGAACACATTAAACATAAGGACACTATTCCTAAAGTATCCGTAGTCGAGCTTTAGTGTGAAGTGGGATAACATTAAAGCATTAAGACTATTATGTTTGTAGACTGATGATCACATCTCATGGATCATGGATAAAGAGTTATCAAGTCTTAAACATAGGTATGAATATTAGGAGTAATATTTATACCGGATTGACCCGCTATGAGAATACTATATAGAAAGTTATGCAAGGTGTCATAAGTTATTCTCATGGTGATAATAGTGTATTCCACTCTTCGACCTGAAACCACTATGGATCCTAGATGTAGAGTCGAGTGCTTTATTGCTGATCCAACGTTGTCCGTAACTGGATAACCATAAAGACAGTTGATGGGTACTCCACGAAGCATGCTGAGGGACATGAGTGACCTAGATGGAATTTGCCCATCCTGCATAACAGGATAAATGTCTATGGGCCCAATATTGAACTGGACAAGGATGACACGGTCTATGCCTTGTGTTCAATATAGACATAAGGGCAAAAGGGTAATTATACACATAAGTATTATCACAGAAGGTTTTGTCAGATCACATGACATTTTCGTGTCTTGGGTAGCAGTGATGTGTTGCTAGATACCGCTCACTGTTTATTATGTTAAATACATGATTTAATATAATTGCCAACGCCGCGAAAACCTACAGGGTCACACACAAAGGACGGATTGATGAGAGATAGGATAACTAAGGAATACCGTAAGGTACGGTGCCCTTAAGTGAGTTATGGAACATCGTAAGGTACGGTGTACTTGAGTAGAATACGAAATATGGTAAGGTACCATGGGCTTAAGTGATTTTGGGCATATTATAAGATATGGACCAAAATACACTTAAGTGGGCTTTTAGCTTGAAGCCCACACAAGTGGTTCTATAAATAGAACCCTTGTGCAGAAGCAAAAATTTGCGGTTGCATTCTTTTCGTTTTCACTCTCTCCCTCTCTTACTCAAAGCCTTCATTCGTACCAGCTAGCACTGAGATTGAAGGAAACCGTTCGTGTGGACTGAGTAGAGACGTTGTCATCGTTCAACGTTCGTGATCGTTTAGTGGATCTGCATCAAAGGGTTTGATCGTCACAAAAGATCTGCATCAAAGGGTTTTGATCGCTACAAGAGATCTGCACCAAAGGTTTCAACCGTCACAAGAGGTAAATATTCTATCACTGATCATGACCATTCGTAAGGATCTCTAAAGGAGAAATTTTTAATTTCCGCTGCGCTTTGGGTCGCAATTCTCCTTCAATTCATTACCCTCTTATCAAATCCTTAGGGACTGATATGAGTTTCCCTTTTTTTTTTATGTGAGGAATATTGCACAAGCTACGTGTTTTCTTGACTATTTTGGTTTCTGTTGAATTGGGTGTTGATTTGTGTTTCTCTGAGACCCTAATTGGGGGATTTGGGATAAAACCCCTAACGTATTTATTTGTGTTGAATATCTTGCGGGCTATGTGTTCTCTTTGATATGCGTTTCTCTGAGACCCTAATGGGGGGGGGGGGGGAGGGGGTGACCAAAGAAAAAAAGCAGCAGGGATGACGGCAGGGCCGCGTTTTCAGCGGGCGACAGTCTGGTTCCAAGAGTATTGAAACTTGAAAGGTCATCAAGTTAAGAAGTGGAAAAGAATGTGAAGGATCAACATCCACGAGGGAAGAATCACCAAGAGAAAATCTGATCACTCTCGACATTTTAGAGAAGGAGTTGTTTGAATCCAATGAAGAGGCGCATGTAATGGAACCTACAAAAATAATTAATAACACAAGAAATGGGCAGACCAAAGATTCATGGCATGATATCTAACCCATAGAAAGAACCAATGATCACCAATAGGGGATATGAGAAAAATTGTAAGTAAATGTTTTATATCACTTAGTTATATATTTACTCATTTATCTTTTTATATTCTTTTTACTAATGATTTAATGTTGTTGTTATTGATGATCTTAATTGGTTTCAAATGTAGTTCAAATTATAAGTGCTAAACAATCAGTGACAAATCACATAATAGAAATTTTGGACGGCCTACAAGACTTTGCACTTTGGTTATTGTTTTTGTTGGTTAATCGTTTGTTTTAATTTTAATTATTTTTAAAATTATACGGTGTACATGTGCCATTTTGGCTTCGCAAATAATACAAATAGTGAATATTTTTTGTACAATGTGTCTGTTTGAGAAATGGGCAAAAGGTACAATGTTTCTGCTTCAGAAATAGCCAAAATATGGTTCTGTAATACGGGTTCAAACAAAAATATAGAAAGAAAAAAAATTAAATAAAAATATTTTCCCCTCAGTTATTATTATAAGCCGAGGTAATAATTATTCTCTATTACCTTGATTTATCAAATAACCGAAAAGAAATGTGGGGCGCACCATCCAGTTCTAAAATAATAAAAATGCAGAAGTTGGGGATTGAACCCATGTGAAGAACACTTTAACCCTCAATTATTTCAAAACCAAGGGGTAATGTGGCAAGTTTTCATGACGCCATTTGTTACCTCATGTCTGTAATCGAGGTTAAATGTGTATTTTATTGTAGTGAAGAATGTGAAGAGTTGTAGGGGGCTGTTGAAGCTGCTAACAAGAACATCAAGAAGATTATCCAGAAGATGGTTGTTACATACAAAGATTGGCATGAGATGCTTCCATTTGCTTTGCACGGCTATCGTACATCTGTCCGCACTTCAACAGGGGCAACTCCTTTCTCTCTTGTATATGGCATGGAGGTTGTGCTCCCTGTGGAGGTCGAGATCCCATCAATGAGAGTCTTGATGGAAGTCAGGTTAACTGAGGCTGAATGGGTTCAGAGTCGTTATGACCTACTGAATTTGATTGAAGAGAAGAGATTAACTGCCATGTGTCATGGTCAGTTGTATCAATAGAGGATGAAGATAGCCTTTGATAAGAAGGTCAAGCCTCGTGTGTTTCGAGAAGGTGACCTCGTACTCAAGAAAGTCTTGTCTTTCGCGCCCGATTCCATGGGCAAGTGGACTCCAAACTATGAAGGTCCATACGTTGTTAAGAGAACCTTTTCAGGCGGTGCTCTATTGGTCACAACTATGGATGGGGAGGATTTCACTCATCCTGTGAATTCAGATGTAGTCAAGAAATACTTCGCCTAAAAATAAAAATAGAATAGCTCGCTAAGTTGAAAACCGAAAGGGCGACTTAGGAAAAAATGAGCGTCTCGGTGGATTGAAAACCCGAAAGGGCGGTCCAGGCAAAAGTTAGAGACATAAAAATGAATATATATATATATATAATATATATATATATATATATATATATATATATATATATATATATATTATATATATATATATATATATATATATATATATATATATATATATATATATATATATATATATATATATATATATATATATATATATATATATATATATATATATATATATATATATATATATATCCCGCTAGATCGAGTGCCCCACCTTAGGGCAATCTAGGCAAAAATTAGGGATTTGGCAAGTAACTGCATCCTGACAAGACTTGGTTCTACAATTGTCATCTGTCAAAGATTCTCGCCCAGTCATCATTAATTGAAGTTTCAAATACAGTGGATTCAGAGTTAGTGGAGAAACGGTCATTATGTTCAGTGTACCCCTTTTTCCATGTATATCACCAATTTCAAATTTGTAAAGATCCATGGAGTCCCCCCTTGCGGACTACCATTCTTTTAAATAAATTTGAGCCTTTATCCAATTCTTGGCATTCTTATTTGTTTCTGTGTAACAAATGTTTACATGTTTTAATTGATAAATATCATTGTTTTAAACAAATAAAGTTTTCATAAATAAACTGTTTTAAACAAAATGAGCATTCACAATGACTGAAAGGATAAGTGGGATGTCCTCAGTGCTTTCCCAAGGATAGTATGATCACCAAAGGGTAAGACATTTATTCATATTCTGGCATTCTGATATCCTCTTCATCAGCTTTCAAGTTGTCTCCCCAGCGAGCGCTGAAAGAATAATACATCATCAGCTTCCCAGAGGGTTTGGTATGAGAAGTTCTCTCTGATGGCAGTAGATTTGACCCATCTTATTGGATTGCTTTCCCCTAGCAGAATTTTGTGGATGTTCATCCAACACATTCCTGGATAGTTCGTTTGTGCATACATGCTTGTTTCCCCCGCGGAGTCTTGGCAATCCATGATTGGGTGTATGGTTGATCTGTGGATGATCCCTTCTGTTCCAGTTCTTGCCTGGATCTTTCAGAGATGTGTATCCTTCTATATCAGGCACTAGCATTTGTGTTTTATCAATTATATGGTTGTCATCCCTTGTGTGGACTGACCTAAAATCCCTTATAGATTGATGAAAGTTGATATGCTATCTGCTCTCGAGGAAGTTTGTCTTTCCCCGGCATGAGTAGAAGTCCCCTGCAGAGTTAGCTTTCCAGATAATTGTCTCCTCAGCAGAAGTTGCCTAGGGCAATTGGTGAAGGGCTTGTCTCCCTTTTCATCCCTAGCATGTCGCTTGTTAACACAGGATTCATTTCCAATTTCCTCCGCCAGGGTAGTTCCTTTGAGAACATTTGCAACCTGTCTCCAGTAGGGTTGCCTGATCCGAGTTTGATGATTGGTATCTTCTCCAGGTCTGAAGATTTATTCTAGCATTGAGAGTTGGTGTTGAAGATGTTTATTTCCTTCCCCAGTAAAGCAAAATGATATTCCTCCCCTTATCAGAGTTTCCTCTCAAGCAGATGGAAGGGAATGTTTTGTTTGATGTGCATTTGGTTGGTGATTGTTCCCCACAGAGTTTCACATTATTCTTTGATAAGCTTCCCCAATAGAGTTTCTTCTTCGGTGGATCTTGTTGTGTTTTAACTACCTGTCCCTGAGATAATTGATGGAATCTCCCGGACAGATCTTCTGCGTCTTCCTTATATCAGGATTGTTTGCCCCTAGAAGACCCCTTATGTGCAGGGTGTTGTTTCTTGCTGTTGGAAGCTATGACTTTGCCTATCCCCAGATGTGGTTGACGTCTTCCCGTGTTTATTCTTCTTCCAGAGTTAATCCCCACCAGAGATTGAGTTCTCTGTTTGATCATCTTCTTTCACTGCTCCTGAATACATTTTCTTTGTATCCTCAGTGAGTGTAGCTTTGGGATAGGGTTGGATATCCCTGATGATTTATTTTCATCCTGCTCGGGTTGTTCCCCAAGCTGAGTTCTCCAGCGGGCTTTGCCATTCTTGTTGAGATGTTGTGTCGGGTGTCCGTTTGTGACTCTTGGACTTGCTTGTGTTAGATATGTCTATTTGTCAGCATTAATTATACACAAATCATGCATATACATGCATAATCATAGCATTCAGATATTCATGATTGCATTCTTTTCCATATATCTTTGCTTGTTATCTCCTGCTATTGGTGAAATGTTCTTCCCCAAGCAGATGTTTGTGTCTGATCTCTCCATATAGAGTCAACCCCATAAGCAGAAAGTGTCTATAGTTTCTTCCTTCTTCCCCACTGAGTTATGTCCTCGTGGATGATTATTGTTTCAGTTTCCTCCCCAAGTGTGTATTGGGATGGGAATTACTCCCCCGAGTTATATCCTCATTGGGTTGAGTCCTGTTTGATTGTGTCTTTCTAGTTTGTTCCTAGACTGACTCCTTTCTTGTTATCCCCTGCAATTCCCTGTGGTTTAGTTGTTCAATTGCTCAGTAATCAGTAATTGTCCATCTTTTCCCCAGCGAATTTTGTGGCCTTCTATCCAGTAACCGGTAGTTGTAAGTCCTATTTCTGTGGTTTTCTACCCAGTAACCGGTAGATGTAATCCCCTCTTTGTTGGTTGTCTTTACCCAGTAACCGGTATTGATATTCCTTCGTTTTTGAGTATACCACCCAGTAGCCGGTGATATATCTCTTGGATAATTGCTTTTGTCAGGCAATTTATCCCCGACGAGTCATCTTTCATTTACCCTTGTTTGGTAATGATGGTTTCTCCTTCTGATTGGTCATCATTTTATACCCAGTAACCGGTATCCCGATGTCCTTTCTTTTCAGTCGATTTATCCTTTATTAACCCAGTAACCGGTTGTGGATAATCTTCCATGCGAGTATGTTATCTATGTTATGACGGTAATAGATAATATATCTCATGCGCTCTTCAGTCGAAGTCTTTTTTCTTCCCCATTCGAGTAAGATTCGTATTTCCTTGTGGAATCGAATGCCCATCCTATAAGTCGAGTTTTCTTTTTCAGTCCTCCTTTCGGATGATGAGTGTCTTGGATATGTTCCCAAGTCATGCCTGGTTGGTCACCTATTATATGCCCAGTAACCGGTATCCCTGGTGTTCCTTCCTTCTGCTTCCTATTATGACTTTTTGTCCCCTGTGGAGTCAGATTTTCCTGAGTTGAGATGTGCCTTTTGGGTCCTCCTCAGATGTTTCGGATGATTGATATCTCTCACCCTTATACCGGTCTTAGATACTCTTTCTCCCTGAGCGTGTTGTTCTCTCACCCAGTAGCCGGTGTTTTGATGACATGTCTCTCTTTGAGTTTATTACCCAGTAACCGGTAATATCTCGTTGTTTCTTTCTCAGCTGAGTCCTGTGTGGACATCCTCGTCTGAGTCCGGATGTTTCATCCGATGTATCCTTTATGGATAGTTTTGCTGTATTGGCATATTCCCCAATACATACATCTTTGCGTCAGCTCAAGTCTTTCCATCGATTTATTTTCGTGGAATCCCTTCGTGTCTCCCAACAAGTTTTCAAGTCGTGACCTGCTCATGCATTTTTGCCTTATTTCCCCCAGAGTCTCTGTCTTCCTAGTGAGTGTGTTACTCCTATGGATCTCCAGTGTACCCCGATTTATTTTTCTTTGTGGCAATTATTCACCATGAAGATTTTATTTTCCAGGCATACATTTGCATCATGAGGTCTCTTAGGGACCAAAATTCGTCTCTTTGTTATTATTTAAGCCCATTCTACCTCGTCGAGACGAAGATTTTAACCTTCATATCTCCGGCTAGAATGACCTTAAATAGGGGCATCTGTAAGACCCTAATTTTGACCCTAAGATCCCTCATGACATCATATCATTGCACAAGTGCATTGCCTCAAGGATCATAGCATGTTTGGCTCCTTAACCCTAGGGTTGGGACTTGTTTGAGTGTTTTGAAACCACCAAGCATGCTTGTATCGTATATTATTGCTTTTCTTATTTGATTACTAACCAAAAGCACAAAAATATGTCACTAACTCTTTTTATTTTGAAGCTCAAGTGATCATGTGTTCCAATGCTCCTAGGAGGCTCCTAAGCCCAATGCAATGGCTAGATGAAGATGAGAAAAAGCATGACAATGGTCCACAAAGCTCCTAATCATCATATATGTCTCCCAAGTATCACAATTTGTCAATTTGATCAAGATAACTCAAGGGGCTTGAGGATTGTTTCCCAAGGAAACCCTAATTCCATTGTTCTTTGACTGTGTCTTGCCCATGAAGCAACCTCAACCTAATTTAATCAAGGGAAGTTCTTTCATTCATAATTTTATGCATATGTGAGACTATTTGAGAATCCTCAATCATTTATTCATCAAGATTGGAAGTTTGGCCTTGAAAAGTTGACCAGTCAAAGTCATCTGACTAAGTTGAGCACCATTGAGATATAACTTTGGATGTGTTTGTCAAATGAAGATGACCCCAAGATAAAACATGTTCTTACTAACCATATGAACAACTTTCATGTTCATTAAAAATCTATTTGAAACTTTGAAGGTCATCATTCACTTCAAAACATTATAGGTCATTTTGATTGAAACCCTAATTTTAGGTCAACTTACCAAGGGCATAACTTCCTTAATTTTTATGATTTTTAGGTGAGACCAAATGCATTGGAAAGATTAAGATGTCTACTTCAAATGTTATGTTGTAAAAAATTTCATAATTGATCGCGACTTTATGAGTCGAATTTGGGGTACAAACTGCAAGTGCACAGTTCTATCGCGTAGTTTTAAAAGATATCGATCCCACAGGGACTTATGAATCGATATACCGTTTTCTAAGGTTACTTCGTAAAGCTAAGGCGGATAATACTTTGATTGTTTGGGGGAAAAGTTAAAACTAAAATAAGATCTAAATTAAATATTAATTAAGCGGATATCGGTATGTAGTTCGTCGTAATTAGGGAATCAAATCTTCGTTGGTTTCTTGGTTTTTTAAAATAAATCTTTTCAGTAAATACTATTGATTAAAAGTCTTTTCTCAAACTCTCGCTCTGTTGAATAGACTATGACTTTATATTAACGCAGCTGTCACTTATTGGTTAAGTCCAAAATCACCTTTTGAAAACAACAGAATCTATAGAAACTCTTTTTAAGAAAACACTAATCGTTTAAACACCCTCGTCTCAAACTCTCGCTCTGTTGACTTAGATTATATAATTAAATTCAAATGCTTAACTCTCGTCCTCACATTTAACTTTTAAAAATACTTTTTGAAAAAGATTAGAATTTAATTAACTCTAAAAATTGCTTTCGCCCTGATTTAGAATTAATGCTCAATTTACTATGTCCAGTTAAAAACTCAAACTCTCGTTCTATTGAATTTAACTTCTTTATGTCTTTTACTCTCGTACAAAAACTTTGTTATTAAACCTGTAAATTGGGACCATAAAAAGAGTGACTTTATTTTTAAACGTAATTTAACCAACTTAGTTTTGATTCCTTTATTCCGCTTACTTTACATACCGATATCTAAATTAATTAGTCGGACATGTTAAACAGGCTTAAACAATTATTACGCTTAATTAAAGCCATATCAGGCAAACAATATAGATAAACAACAGTGCAGAGCATATATAAATTAAAACAATAAATTAAAGAACCTGTAAAATTAATAGAAATCTTGATTGTTCTCTAACTTCGATGCTTGAACACTCCACCACAGACCGGTTGGATTTGTTCTTCACAATCTTCGATCAGACAGTAAAATAAAGGCGAAGGAATAAAATACTATGATCTAACGTAAGGTTAGATCTAGTTAAAGTTACACAATAGTTTCCGGTGTAGAAACTATTGTGAGAAAATTAATTGAATGCCTAAAAAATTAAACTAACAAAGGAAATAAATTGCTGAAGAAAAATATGGAATGCTGAAAAAAAAATATAATGCTGTAAAAATAATGGCAACAGAAACAAGGTTGCTGAAAAAGAAAAAAATGCTAAAAGCTAGAAAGCTGAAAACTAAATTGCAGAGCGTAAAAAAAATGTAAAAGTAGGCCCTCTCAATTTCTCCCATTTGGGTCCTTTATATAGTGTCCATTTGGTCTTGGTGGTTGAGAAAATCAAGGGAGACTTGGTTTTGGTGGTTGAGAAAATCAAGGAAGACTTGGTTTTGAATGAGGGATTTGTGGAGAAAAGTTTGTTGGAGCAAAATTTGGCACGTTTGGCTAACTGCTTCAAAGCGTACTTCGTGGATGCGTCAAAGCCAAAAATATAGGAGCGGGGTGTGACGTCCGTCACACCATGTGTTACGCTCGTAACACAAAGTAGCAAGGCGTGACGGTCGTCACACCTTGTGTGGCGCTCGTCACACTTCAGCGTCCCTGGCTTGATGATTTGGACTGGGCTTTTGTGGACTTTTCTTTTCGTTATCTTTTTGCACCCCTTTTCTTCCTTTTTCACTTATGCTTCAAATAAATTACCTGAAACAAATAAAGGAAAAATACCAAGTAATATCGAATAATATAAAATAAATCGAAACAAATAATAATATAATTTAATTAAATCGAGTCCAAAAATGTGATATAATTTCATGTTATCAATAATCATAAAATAAACACATGTGATAATACAAAACATTTTAGGTCATCTTGGACCTATTTCATTGAATTTGAAAAAGTACCCAACTTCAAATGCCTATAACGTTGTCATGAAAACTCCAAATGATGCAAAATTTGATTCTAAATTGATCATCTTGATAATATCTACAACTTGGATGTTGGAGGTTTTTCCATTTGAATCTTGCATCATGAAAACAAAGGGGTTTGATTAGGCTTGCTTTTGGTGAAAATTTTCAAATGTGACTTAAACATATTTTGTACTTGGATTTTCCAGGCCAGTTTTCATTAATTTCCAAATGCCAAATGAATTTTTTCCCGACATGACTTTTGTTCCTTATTTCAAGGGCTTTCCAACCATTACTCACAATACTCTTTTGGACTTACCATGTGGGTGTTTCGAAGATCTTTCCATCTATGTGCATTTTGGCATTTCATGTTATAACTTAATGTGCAAGCTGATTCCACTTCATGTACACGTCCAAATCCTTTCCATATGAACTCAGCATGATTTTGCAGCCATCACTGGGCCTTCCACACGCCTGTACATGCCCATGCATCCAATTTCAATTTGCCATGCACATGAAAGAAGTGTGATCATTTGAGACTTTCAGCTATAAATAGAGGTTCCCTCTCATTCATTCATCAACCTTTTGGAGATCTGAATTGCTGCAACATTGAAACCATATCCATACCAAAGGAATTTGTTCAAATTTTTTCTCACTTTCGAGCTTGAAATTCAGCATCATTAGCTGATCTTCAAAGCTTAATTCCTTATCCTTTCATTTCCACTGCATCCCTAGAGCAAAGAGGAGTCAAGATCTTGAAGAAATCGTGGCCTGAAGTGCTTCAATTCAGAGGCATATATTCAAACTTTTTGGATATAGAACTCTCATTTCAATGTAGCATTCTTGTGTTTGTGTGGTTTTCTAAAGTCCTCACACTTGAGGCAAGTCATTGGTGCTTTCAATTCACCATTTCATGAGCTTACAGTTGGAACACCATGATCTTCTTCCTCACATTTCTCTCAATATAGGAAGAGTGAGGAAGATCCAATGGTACAGTGATGATCTCCATCACACGAGCTTCAATTTCATGTCCTTATTTTCTATTATTGTTAAAAAAAAATCTCCACAACTGGTGGCCGAAAGTGGTTGTCTTGCCGGAGAAGATGGTGGTTTCCACCACCATCACCACATGTGCACCTTCATGGCCTTTGGATCTGGTACTCAGGATCTAATCGCGTGCATCCATTATGTTTACTTTATTTAATTCATGATGTCACGCGTTTGACTTGGTTGCACCGTGTTCTCCATGACCTGAGTCATTCAGCCTTGCCACGTCAATTAATGAGCTCCATCCTGTGGCACTGGTTTTTTCCATTATTTCTATTTTCTTTTATTTTCAGTTAATTCACTTGATTTTCAAAAATTCATATAAAATTCATTTGAAGTCATAAAAATATGAGACCAATTCCAATATTTTTATTGAAAAATCTAGTTTCACATTTTGATTTTTAATTATTTTTGTGACTTCATTTGATATTTTTCATGGATTATTTGATTTTTTAATAGTTTTAATTCATTTTAAAATACTTTCTGACTTTTGAAAAATCCAAAAAATATTTTTATAGCATCTATGGATCATGATAAGTCAATGAAAAATAGTCTCATCAATTTAGTATTTGATTTGAGATTATATGAGATTTTAATTCATTTTAAGCTATTTTTAATTGTTTTTAATTATTTTTAATTGTTTTTAAATACCTTCTGATTTCAAAAATTGATGAGAAAATTAGTCAAAGCTTGTTTGACCATGTTGAACCTATGAGAATTTAATTGGAATCCTTGAAGTTCTTTTGAATTGAATTTGAGGTTTGACCTTATTTGTTTATTTTTATTTGCATTTTATTTTAATTCAAAAAAATACCAAAAAAAATTGTTGACTTGTTGACTTATTATCTTCATTTCTTTTCTGTTTGGTGTTGATTGATGATGATTTGATTCACATTTGATCAATTGGATTTGATTATGGTCTTCTTTTCCCCTCCCTTTCATATTCATCCCATTCTTTCCATCAATGGACAATGAGTTAAGTTCTTATGGTTGGTCTTGACAAATGAGAGGTTTAACCTTCTTTGATCCAAACCAAACTCAACTTGATCCATGATCAAGTGATTTGTTTTGTGTCCAAGATAGGTTGCTTTTTGGTCAAGCAAATAACCTAAAGACAATACAAGGCCCTTCCCCTTTTGTTTTGGCATGGCAAGTTTGTGGAGCTTGGCTTACTAGTCATGATCTCTAACTTGTGTTCTTTGCCTATATTTTTATTGACCGGCCTCAGATAGGTGTGACTACTACATTAGTCCACTTACGATTTCTTAACATAGTGCTACATTGTCTTATGACAAGCTAACATAACCTTACTAATTACTAACTTTAATTTGAGCATTTAATTTCTTGCCATTTACTTTTAATGCCATTTATTTCTTGCTCATTATTCATATTGATTTTCCATTTGCTCACTTGAGCGTATATTTTATGTTTATGTCATTTTTCTTTTGCTCATTTGAGCTCATTGTTGTATATAAATATATTGCTATTTTGTTTTGCTTTGTGTTTGTTTTGATGTGAACCAAATGCAAAAAGGAGAAAGGACTTAGAATTAGGACTTACATATGCTTAAAGGAGTTCAAGAGCAACTAGGCTTCATGCCTTTAGAATGCAAAATGTGTGGAAGAGCAACTAGGCCTCATGCCTTTAGAATGCTAAAATTCAAAGTTGATCTCAAAGGAATTCTCATCCAAACTTATTTCTTTGTCCATTCCCCTTATTGTGTTGTGAACTTTTTGATGTTTGCTCTTATGTGATAGGGATCCTACCTTGGGGATTGTGAAAAGAGGACCATTGTCATAAGTGGCCAAGTTAAGATACAAGCTAAATGGAGATCCTAGGAGCTTTAATTCAATTGTTTGATTGCTTGTTTGTTTGCTAAGTCCAAAGGAAAGGAGCATCTTGAGTCATCCTTATGACTTCAAGAAAAGGAACTCCAAGGGTTTATCTTTCCCCTCTTATCTTTGCATTGCTTTAGGACTAGCCCTTCTCTTCTTCTCCCCACTCTAACCAAGCCAAAAATCATTTTTCTGAACTTTGACTTTGTTTCAAATTAGAAACCTAGGCCTTAGGCCTTTGACTTTTCAAAGACATTTTCATCAATACTCATTGTGAATAAATCTTAATACAACTTTGACTTTATTTTGTAAATAAATCTAACTTGTAAATATAACTCACTTCAAGTTGTTTTGGTGGTTCCAATGGCCACTTTGTTAAAAACTTTTCATAAACATTAGCCATAGGTTTGAGTTATCATAATGGTTGATGTAAATCTGACCTCATCCTTAGTAGTTGGATTATAAGTTTTCCATGCTTATTATAGGGTTAACCCCTCACTAGCATGTTGAAGCCCTCCTTACATGGTGGATTGTTGGTTTAGGTTGAGTTTTCCCCCTTTGATAACAAAAGACCTTAAGGCTTTTGGTCAAATCAATTCACCAATCTTTGAGATTTTTACCCCGAACTACGAGGTTTTGATCCTCCTTTGTGATGGTACGTAGGCAATGGATTCATCCATTCAAACAACAAAATTTGTAAATATAATCTATTCTCTTCTCATCACCCCAATCTTTTGTATAATTTTTTTCACAAATACCAACCTACAACACATATTTGCAAAAAGGGTTCCCTTAGAGTACTAAGGATGTTTTGGATGCGTAAAACCTTCCCATTTCATAACCACCTTACCTAGATCTCTGACATTTTTATTAGTTTTTTATTTGAAAAACTTATTACCTTGGCTTTTGTTCGCTTTTTAGCCTTTCCTTTAGACAAATAAAAGTGCGGTGGCGACTCGAATTGAATGTGTACTTTTGGTCTAGTTAATAAGCCTAAAGGTAAAGAAAACCCCGCTACATATTGGTCTCGTTGTCCATTAACCATAATATCACTTTCTTGACACTTGTGGTATCTCCACATATGTTTTCTAGTATACATAAACTTATTGCTCTTGGTTATGTTAACAATAGTCATTAAACCAAACACATCCTTCATATTATCGCGGCAAAAAAATACCATGGGCCTTCGCATGCCCAAATTAATAACAGAGTCTCCACCGAAGTTTATTTATTCCAAAATAAAATATAAAATATTGATAAAACCCCTAAAGAAAAAGAAAATGGTCGTCGCAATCAAATTCAAGTTCGGGAGTCGGTTATGACAGGGGAAGGAATTAACACCCGTCACATCCATTATACTCAACGAGAACCATTTAGTTAGCTTTGCGAATAAGAGTATTAGATTTCTTTATTTGTTTTCTTCTAATTATTAAAAGTTTAAAAGGGAAAAATAAAAGGACTAAAAATAAGTTTTTTATTAGGGTGCTTGACGAGACGTTGAATCTCACTCCTACGTATCCCCAAGTGCGGTGTGGAACTCAAAGCTACTTAGTTCTTAGTAAAAAACCACGTATGTGTTGGTTGATTTTAGTGAATAATGTTTAGGTAGGAAGTATGTGGATCCCTCATTCCTTTTTCATTCAAGTTAGATTAAGGTGTTTTACTCGGAAGACGAATGTTCGACCAATATGGCATGCACCAACCACTCACTTATTCGGAGAGCACAAGGATGTGCACCCCCCATTCCCTTTTCAATCGGTTTTATTGAGAAAAATATTTTAAAGCACTTTAATTAAATTTGCAAAAGACTTTATGTTGATCAAGTAGTTTGATTCATGTTGTATAAAAATGGTTTGATTTAGTGGTGAAATGATTTTATTGAAAATACACTTGATGTTAATCAAGTGTTTGATTTTTTATTTTAAAAAGATTGATTTTATTGTTTTGATTTTTTTTCCCTCCTTTTTTTAGTTAACAAAAAAGTTAATTAATAATTTTTAAACAAATAAATAATAATCTAAAACAATAATAAAGGGGGATGGTGCATTCACAATGTGGGGATAACAAGTAGGAGAAAGATAATGGACTAAAGATTCAACAACATGAAAAAACTAAAAAAAGAAGAAGAGAGGAGACAACAATTAAAAGGGGTATGGACAAGAAAATGAACTAGGAACAACTGGGAAAAGTCCAAGGGCGTTGGGTTAATGAGTCAAAAGAGTCAAAATTGAGTCCACTCTGAAGCATTTGATCAGCTGATAAAGGGCCAGTTAACATGATCAAAGGTTGAAAATGAGTGTGCACAGTTGATAGTATGAGGCTCCCTGTATGGGGACCCTTGTTCAATGCCAGAAGTCTGGAAATTCGTGGGCTCTAGGAGCGCCACAAGTGGCCAATGAAAGGGCCCAAAGAGAAATAAAAGTGGGAAAAAAAGGAATCCACACTTCATTTATTTAATGTCTCTCTCTCTCTCTCTCCCCTCTATTTCTTTGCTTTCTTAATTCTCTCCGCACCCAAATAACAAAACCTATCGAAATGCCATCAAAATAAATCAAACATTGCGACACTCACGGTGAAGGTGAAGAACATGATGAATGTTCTTCATCTTTTCCATATATTTTTTTTCAAAAACTACCCAGAACCCTAAGACCCCAACATAAACTCTAGGTGATTTATTTTCCTGAACTCAAATCCGGTTTCAGTTTCAACCATCAACAAAGAAATCGTCACAAACAGGACTCACCTGAAACCAAACCGTAACTCTAAAACCTCACCAAGTTTCAAAATTACCAACAACAATCCTCACTTACATCTTACCTTGATCATAAATCAAGCAACAAAAACTAACAGTATTAAACATATCAAGCAAATCGAAAAAAAATTACCCACCCCTCAAACACTATAACAACCTCAATTTCACTATCTTCATCATATTACAAGCATACAACACATATATTTAAAGGGGAAGGGGATTGTTTGAAGCTTACAACAATAATAATGAACAAAAAACGTGAAGAAAAACAAAGGCTACCAAATCAACTAAAAAGCTTCAGTGCTGGATGTCTCAGGTACGCCTTCCGTCTCACCTCTCATTTCTTCTTCTTCTTCCCTTGATTTCTACTCTTCTGAACTCTTCTTCTAATTATTCTCTTCTGCTTCTACTCTTTCGAAACAACGTGTCCATGTTGTGGAATGGATGTAGGAGGATAATGCTCAGAGAAAATTAAAGCTTCAATGAGAAGCTAAAATTACTTTTTAATGGAGCTCTGGTGAGGTTTTTTGGAAGAGTTACATGGGAGCTTAGATTACTGAAGATTTTGTGGCTGCTTAGGGTTATTCTACGTGTAATAGTGTGTAGGTTGAGTGAGAAAAATGCTTAACATTTATAGGCAAATGATTTAGGGTTGAGGGTGTAAGCATGTGAATGAATGAAACATGTGAATGAATGAAACATGTGTGATTAAGAGATATTTTTGTTGTAATTGTGTAAGTTAGTTTGAGGGGATTGAGAGGGAGGGAAATGAGTGAAAATCTCCCTCGTTTTGTGTGATAGGAGAGAAAACCGTGTAGAGTTGTGGTCCCATGTGAAATGTGGATGTAATTCCCTTGTAATTAAAATTCAAATATCAATGAAATTCATATTTAATGTAATTTAAAGTTTAATTCTTTTTGTTAATTGATTTCAATTTGCTTATTTTGCTGATTTATTCTGGTGCCATAATGTGACTGTGTGATGATAATTCGTAAGATGAGAATGAAATATTAAATTCCTACTTTATTCTTTTTTTGTGATTTTTTTGTTTATCCAAATTTAAATTGTAAAAGAATATGATAGTGTAGATTGTGTGGTAATTTTGAATTAGTGACTATGCAAGCTATTTTGGTTAATTTTGCATTGGTCAATTTTGAAATACCACCTTAATTTAAAAAAACTTATAACACAACATCCAAGTTCATTTACTTACCCTTGTTGATTTCAAATTGAATTAAACAAATGATGTGAGATTATGTGATCATGAAATTCAAAATCAAATTCCTCAACAACTTGCTTTGGCTCATTGTTGTTGAGGAAAATAAACCATGGTGATATGTACTACCAACCAAGTGAGTTTCATATTGACACTTTGTATTTTGAAATGGAAAAGAAAATCTCATGATGATGGTGTATGGCGCCGAGAGTGACATGAACAAATTTGTACCATAAAATATACTTAAAAAACAAAAGAAAAGTTTTAAGCTTGCACTTGTTCCTTGAGCCATTCAAATAGTAAATGAATATCAAATTCTTATTAACTTGACTTTTACCAAATTTCTTATTTATGAATAAATGATATCAGATGGAATAATAATAGCCTTCAAAACTAATGGTTGATTTTGAACTTGACTTGGACTTTATTCATGATGAATGTCATGCATGAAAGGCTGAAATTACACATGAAAGGCTGAAATTATATTAAGATGTGATTCAAAAACCATAAAATAGTGCATGAATAAGTAAGTGAAACCACGACATAATGACCTCTTATATGAGCATTATATGAAAGTTGATTGTCTATAGCCAGATAATATGAAAAAATGAGAGATAAAATTGGGATATGATACATATCAAGCCAAGCCCAAATCATTAAGCTAAAAAAGAAGGAGAAATTTTTCTGGCAACCTTCCAATTAAATTTGGCACCCCCTTAGTTCTTTATATTGACTAAAATGCTCCTTCATTTTTTCCACTAAAAAGGTGCTGAAAATTTTTCTTGCTCGTGGGAAAAATTTGGTAGGGCAATAAAAAAAATAGTATGCATTTTTACGCACATATCAAAAAGTCCAGTAAAACAATGTTAATTTCTGAATTTTTAAAAAATCTGGTAGTTCATATCAGATAGGCCAATAAGAAAATGAAGTTAATACTACTAATTTTTTTGATAAGTCCCATATGTTTGTAATTTTTTCGATTTTTAAAAATTTGATAGTTCATATTTGATAGACTAAAAAAAACGAAGTTAACATTACCATACCAGATTTTTTGATAAATCTAATATATTTTGTAGGTTTTTTTTTATTTGTAAAAAAAATCACTGTAAATGTTTTAGAAAATGTATGATTTTATATTGAATATTTGAAAAATCAGGTATAAAAAATTAATTTTATATCAATTTTTTCAAATAAAATCATAGATTTCTTAAAACAGACTATAGTTTTACACCGTTTTTTTAATCAACAGATGTAAAATATATGCTTTTATCATGTTGATCCAATAAATCTGGAGGTTCCGTTCTAATTTTAAAAATGTGTCCAATTTTTTTTTTAAAAATGCAATTAAAATAATTAAAAATGATATATAAAAATATAATTATATATTAATTAAAAATAAATTTAATTATAATCATTTTAACTTATGTTACATTTCATTTCTTTTATGTATTGAGTTTTTATGATAGTATTTTTTTATTTTATTTAGTTCTTATTAAAATATTTTTTAATGTCAATTAATCTTAATGAAAAAATTATACATTTTAAAATTTTAAACCCATTAATATCTGGGATTCTGTGTTGTAGAATTTGTTGTTGCTCTTGCAAAGAGCCGCCCCCCGACTCTTATATCAAATGTTTCAAAAATTCAATAGATTATACGGTAAAAATTCAAATTCAAATTCAAATTTAGAAACCAATTACTCGTAAAATTCTTATATACTTAACCAAAAATCTGAAAATCCATAAAAAATTTAAAAATTCGGACACTTTTATTAAGGATATTTTGATAAACTTGTATACAGTATGGGGTGACCGATTAAAAAAATGGTGCTAGAAAGAAAAATCTGCAAAGAACTGAAATGATCCAAATGGTTTCCCACCCCCACCATAAAAATAGTGTCAATCACAATTTTCTACTGTTAAGTTTAGATAATGCAAGCTTCTGTGCAAAATGGAAAAATAAAGAGAACAAAAATCTTAAACTAATTCAGTTTTAAAATTCATATTTAACATAGTAACTAGTTATCACAGTTAGATTAAGTCAGTAATTATGTTGTTTTATACTAATCAACATAAATAAATAAAAATGCAAAAGCATACACAAAAAAAAACTATGGCTTAGCAAAACTCTATTATCATGTAATAACCACAATTTAAGATGTAATGATCTGATGCCTAATCCAACTGTCCATTTTCCCAGCTTAACTTAGATGCAACTCTTTCGTGTTGCGGAGAATATTCCTATAAAAATAAAATCAAATATTTACATTATTCAATAATTTAGAATTTAATATCTGATGATAATATTTATTTATATATTTTTTTATTATATTAATTAATATAAATAAATTTAAAAAAATAGAAATGATTATGTTACCTCCATCTTTTTAACAAGTTCTTTTATTGATGGGGCAGATACAATTATATGTCGAGCTTTAGGGCAAATGAAACCTTCTTCCACAGCTTTGTCAATGAAAGATAACAAAGAATTGTAGAATCCATCTACATTCAACAACCCAACCTTTTCCAACAAAAAAAAAACTTAATTAATTTATATATTATTTTCTTCATTAAAAGAAAAGAGATACAATGGGACCTTACTGGTTTATCATGGATGCCAAGTTGAGCCCAAGTTATGACTTCAAGAAGCTCTTCAAGTGTCCCATAGCCACCTTCATGCACCATCACTAGTTAAGAGCCTTACACATGTTTTAAACAATGTCCCGGTCGAGCCACGGTTGCGTAAGTTTTTTTAGGATTTTATTCCTTACAGATGTCACGACATTGATTGCGATGGAACTAACCGGGTAAGGCAATAAATGCATCAGAATGTTTAGCCATCTCAGCTTTTCTTTCATGCATATCTGCCACTTCCTTCAATTCCCCCACTGTCTCTCCACATATCTGCAATTTCAAAATACAGCACAACACCTTTTTGTGATGAATCAAACAAGACTAACAATGATGATTAGTACTTCACAAGAGCTCTCAACTCGACAAGTGGAAATGTATAATAAATTTATTAAGTTCAATCACAATTCTAATATATAAAAATATAAAAAAAATGATTTATAATAAAAAATACAATAAATTACATGTTTTAAATCACATTCATTAATTTAAAATCGAACAATTAAAATCAACTATAAACCATTTTAAACATCAATTGAAATAAAATTAAAATAAGTAAAATATATTTTTCGTTTCACTTACTTACTATCTTTTATTCATCCACTTTATTTTTTTTAAATTGAATAGTAAAATATATTTTTTTAAATGATTCTATGCCTTAGTTTAAAGCAAAATATGACATGCTCCATTGAATAAAAATAAAAATAAAGAACAGAACTACAAAAAAGACCTTAAATATCTTATCCAAATCCCAAGAAAATGGGAATCAACCATAAAAAAAAAGGTTTGACAAAAGAATCTAAAGAAAGGTATATAGAGTTTGAAGAGAGAAGGACAAAAATGTTGAGAAGGAAATGACCCTATATTGCCAGGTGTAATGATAGATATAGATAAAGTATGTTAAAGAGAGATATAATGTGACCTCAAAATAATAATATGAACAAGAAAACACAACTTAGTCCCACTTGTAACTTGAAACCGACATGGATAAAAAAAAGTGGAAAATAAAATACATTGAGATAATACCAATACTAAGGTGGAAATTCATCAAAAGAGAGAATACATAGAATTTAAACAAGAAAAAGCAAAATGAGCATATCATGGTTGAAAAAGAAAGGTCCATCTCAAAATCCAAAGCATCTATATACATTTGATAAGTTTGGTATAATATCATTAAATAGTTTAATTCTTATAATTATTAAGTTAATTATCATGATATAAATCATTTACCGATGGACCGTATAAAATTATTTTACGTCTATATATATATTTCATTTTCTTTAAAATTAATAGTAAAATATAAATATTACCTCTCTTGACATTAATGTCCTCGGAATTATCCTACAATAATATAATTAAAAAATAATTAAAAATAATTAAAAATAACAAAAAAAATTAAATATAAAAATAAAAAATGTTTATTGCTTACCCAATAACATGTCGACCTCCTTCATAAACAGATTGAGATATCAATCCCATTAAACCAATGTTGCCTCCTCCATAAACCAAATCAATGTTTCTTGACACCTTTAAACATATGAAAAAAAAGGGTTTAAATTAACACTTACAATTGTATTTTCCACACACTTTTATTTATCATCAACTTTAAGAAATTGACAAAGTTCAAATTTCACTTGAGGAAGCATATTCCAAAATATCCATGAATAAAGCCAAGAAACAAATGAATTATTAGTTTGTTTATATAATTTGACTAAGTATGAAAAGTAATAATTTCACACTCACCTCATAAGTTTTATAGAAGAAATAGAAATAAATTTGATTCTTCACAATTTGTTATGGTCCAATTGAGTCAATATTGAAAAATAATATTAAATTAATCTTTGACATTTTTATACAAAAGTTTAATTAATTCTTCTTTTATATTGACTTATAATAATAGATTGGACTAATTTATTCTTAAAAAAAATGTCAAAGACTAATTTAATATTATTTTTTATGAAGACTTAATTGGAGCTCAAACAAATTGTAAAACAATAAAATAATTCTTTAGTTAAAAAATAGACAGAAGAAATACCCTCAACAGCACAAAAAGTGCCAATATAAATATTTATGTAGTTCCATTATGGATGAAAGAAAATATAGTATGAATAAAATGATCATTAAGAAACAAAAAAGACACAAATTTAAAATACAATTCTTTTTTAAATATATAAAATCAAACAAACACGTCAAAATAGAACATGAAAAATTAAATTAATAAAAAAGAGAAGAAATTGCGTAATTCAAAAATCAATTAATCAGAATTAAATAAATATAATTATTTCAACGATAAATTTATTTGATATTTATAAATCAATAACAATAAATTTAAAAACAAACAAGAATCTGAAGAAGAAGAAAAAAATAGAACCAGAAAGAGAATGAGAGAGGCATTACCAATTCTTTTCCAAGCTGAATAGCAGCATCTTTATAGCTACTCTTATTCCCAGGACTGCTACCACAAAAAACACAAATCCTCTTAAACTTTGATTCTTTCATCTCACTTTCCTCTTCCATCCTTTTTTCTTCTTCCTCTTGTTCTGTTCTCTTCTTTTTTCCAATCCTTCACAAACACCTATATATATATATTTATATAAAGGTTTCATTCTAATGTAGAACCATGATTACATCATAAGCAATAACATAACACATACACATACGTGTGTTTTTGTGTTTTGTTTTCTACTTTACTATGGTCCCCTTGGTGTACCAGAAAAGATAATAATAGTAGTGTAAGAAAGGAAATCCGTGGTCCTATATCAACATGATTGTGTGGTTTCGTATCATCAAATTGAGTATTGGAATAGGAACCTCAAAAGATAGTTACAAGATGATCATCAACTCTCTCTCATCATCTTTTATAATACACTCTCAAATACTTTATTGTTCAATGTTCATGTTTATGTTTGTCTTTGTCTTTGTACTACAACTTTTTATAACACTATTATTCTTTTTATAATAATGTTGTATCCCTTAGAGTTATCAGTACGGTGTTTAACAGAATTGATTTTATCACTAAAAAAAATATAATTGTGTAATTTTTTATTAATTTATCTGTTATTTTTATATAATCTCAATTATATATATATATATATATATATATATATATATATATATATATATAGATATATATATATATTCCAATTTTTTATTCCTCAAAAAGAATTGGTGAACACATGGAATGTAAATGTATGATCTTGTTAATATATTTATAAATGTTTTCACTCTTAGTAATAAAAACATGAAATAATTTAAAGCCATCATAACATGTTTCTATATACCCATTAGAATTTAACTCATAAACATGATTTCTATTTAATATGAATCTATGGTAGTGGCTATATATTGAATTTGTTAGGGCAGAGTGAGTTGACAATAAATTTGTCAAACCATTTTGCACTAAGACTTGACTTTTCTAACACATATTGCTTTGGTTGACTTTTAATTAATCTCATATTTTATCACATTTTGTTAATCAACTAAACATGTTAACTCACCAACTTGTATTTTCTCTCTAAATGCCATGAAGAAATAACATATTTTGACATATAACTATAAAAACCTAACACAAAATAATGTTGGTATTTGACAAGACATGTGATACTGCAGATTATAATGTTCATGCTGCAAATAATTGCACTCTTATACCGTTACTCGCCGACAAGATTCATATAGAAGCTCATATAGTCACATGGTGGACATCGTATGGCCTATGTGATGTATCATGTATCATGTATCCTAAACAATCTCCTTCATTCCTTAGACAAACTTGATGCGTCCCTAAGAAACATTGATTCTTTGTTATAACTAGGATATCATTTGGACACAAAATCGGTTACCCCTTTCATTTTGAACACGGACGGGCGTAAAACTAATGTGTTATAACCACCATTATCTTTAGTAAATATTATTAGAGAATTGTAGCCATCAAATTATAACCATTATCTTTATTTAGATATATGATAGAGCTCTACCATTATGATCATAATGGAGAGAAAAAAAATCTTTATTCTAATTACCAACTTTTAATTTTTTCTTTTATTTTTCTACAAACCTATATAAAAGCTTTATATATATATATATATATAATATATATATATATATATATATATATATATATATATATATATATATTATATATATATATATATATATATATATATATATATATATATATATATATATATATATAAAGATTTTATAAGGCTAAGTTGTGCGGTGACTTTAATAAAAAAATTATTATTCTTTTAAAAATGAAATTTTGTTTTTTAAAAGACAGATATTGAACACAATGTTTCACCAATATGTTCAACAAGTTACACCAGAAACAACACAATAGCTAATACTAGATGATGGAGCAGAAAATAAGTAAATAAAACGATAATTGTTTATCCAGTTCGGTGAAATCACACCTACGTCTAGGAGACCGAGTCCACAACTCAAGAAAGGAAACTCACTATTAGTAGCTTAGTACAATTAGACTTACAAGCAACAACAAATCCTATGTTGTTCAATGCCTCTTCCTAACACTACCTAATGACTTTCTATTTAGAGTATCCCCCTAAATATGAGAACATACTCACTTTCTTCTCAATCACATAACCCATGATTGAAGATTACAACTCAATAATCAATGTTGAATACTACCATTCAACTATAGACAAATATTATATACCAAGTTACTGAAACATAGAGGTGTACATACAACAATAACAAGAACTCAAAAATAAACCCTAGCACTCTAAATCTTCAATGTATCGTTTGACTTTCAATGTAGATTTTGAACTACTTATATAACATCATAATCCTGAGCTTTTCTCCTTGGATAATATCTTTACTTTCGTCCAGAATTAATACATAATTTGTTGGATATCTGATTTGTTCCTTGAATATCTCAACAATATATGACTTGTTTCAATTTAAATTCAAATTTAAATCTACATTTAAATTTGAATTAATCTTCATCCAACTGTCAAACAAATCACATAATCATATTGGTAAGTCAATTAGCAATAAAATAAAACTGAATCTTCTCCAAAGATTCATTCAAAATGAAGCAATCAGACACATGTTGAGCAAGGCCCGGATGTCGTACCAACATGTTGGAGCATCACGCTTAACATGTGTCCTTTTTACAGCTTAAACAAGGTAGACCAATCTTGAATACTTGAACACTTATCCATGTTGTTATTTTACTAAATGCATTCAATCTAAATAGTCAATCCAATAGGAAATACAATCTCCCCCTTGGTAAATTATGGCAAAACAACTCTTTAAGATGAAAAACACTTCTTCCATCAGAGCCAGTGATAACCAGTAGAACTACTGGACTATCAGAGCTTTCAATCATCATCAATAACTATCTTCTAATCATCAGAGTTAATCTTAACAGCATAAAGTCAAAAGCATCGATATTAAGATGCATACACAAAATCCATTAAGTTGCTCCAAACCAAGCCCACAATCATGCAATCATTCACATACTTAGTCATGCATGAATCTAGTTAGCTCATAGTTAGTAACATACAATCCTACAAACTAACATATATCAATATGCAATCATTCACATACTTAGTCATGCACACACAATCAGTTAGTAGTTGATATCAGAATATGCAAGGAATACTACTAACATAAATTTGTTTTCACATATACAAGGGACAAATGTCTCGGCCGATGCTCTAGCATGCAGTACAACATTAGCACTTACCATAAATGATTATTACTAAACAACACTTGTTTTATCTCAGCAACATCATATTACTCCCCTCTTTTGCCATAATTTGGCAAAAGGTATGTAAAGAACAACTATCTTCAGATATCTGAATATTATCCAACCCAAAGCAGCATAAAATAGTATCATAGAGTCAAAAGACACAAGTAGACATCCATGAGCAATACCATCATCCTTAACCTCAATATCCTACAAGCTTTAGCATTGTCTTCAACCACCACGTAAGCATATCTCTTCCCACGTAAGCATATCTCTTCCCACCAAGACTTTCAACCACCACGTAAGCATATCTCTTCCCACCAAGATTTTCAACCTGCATAGGTCCCATTAAGTCCATGTGCAACAGTTCCAGAACTCTGGAAGTTGTAGGATGTCCCAGCTTCGGATGTGACATCTTGGTTTGCTTGCCCACCTGGCATTCTCCACAGACTCTTCCTTCATCAATAAGCAGCTTTGGAATTCCTCTGACTGCTTCCTTGGATATAATCTTCTTCATTCCCCGTAAGTGGAGATGTCCAAGACGTCTATGCCACAACTTCACCTCCTGTTCTTCCTTGGCTGAGGAGCATATTGTGGAGAAGTTAGAGACTTTAGGTTCCCACAGATAGCAGTTATCTTTGGACCTGGATCCTCTCATAACTTCCCGATTGTCACCATTTGTCACAATACATAGCTCCTTAGTAAACTGAACATAGAACCCTTGATCACACAACTGGCTTATGCTTATGAGGTTGGTAGTTAGTCCTCTTACTAACAGCACATTATTCAGTTTTGGAACTCCAGAGCAGTCCAACTTACCCACACCTTTTATTTTTCCTTTGGCACCATCACCAAAGGTCACATAGCTGGTAGTGTGAGGTTGAATATCCACCAATAGATTTTCCATACCAGTCATATGTCTTGAGCACCCACTGTCAAAGTACCAGTCTTCTCTGGTAGAAGCCCTTAGAGTTGTGTGAGCTAGCCTAGCATACCATTGTCGCTTCTTGATGGGGACATGGTGCTTATATGTCTTATGCTTAGGCCTGACATGAGGGACTTGGTTCGGGTAACCATGAAGCTTGTAGCAGAAGGCTTTTATATGCCAAAGTCTACCACAGTGGTGACATCTCCATTTCTGGAATTTCTTCTTCTGATGATTATTCATCCTGGTTCCCCGATGTTGAGACATTGGATGTGACCTCCGCTTGAATTTCTGAACTTTAGCCTTTGGGCGTTTGCATTCAGCTAAGGATCTTTTCCCAAAGCCTAGGCCAGATGTGGTTCCAGACTTCTGTCCCACCTTTAGAATCTCTTCCAAGGTGTCAGTTCCTTTATTCATCATTCTGATGGATTTAGTCATCTGATTCAGCTTGGAGGTCAGCAGGGTTATCTCACCATTTAGACCCTCTATGGCCTTCAGGTGCTTCTGTCTCTCATCTTCCAGCTCCTTGATGAGTTTCTTCTGCTTTTCTCCTTGTACACACACTTCTGTACTGGTGACACACAGCTTCTTATAGGCTGCAGCAAGTTCATCAAAGGTCAGTTCATCTGCACTTGAGTCATCATCAGTGGCACGCACACTGTTTAGTGCAGTGACATGTTTAGCAGATTCTCCTTCAGATTCACTTTCAGAATCTCCTTCAGACCATGTGATAGCTAGCCCCTTCTTTTGCATCTTGAGGTAAGTAGGGCATTCAGCTCTGACGTGTCCATACCCTTCACAACCATGACACTGGATTCCCTTGCCTTGGTTGAACTTTTCTTCAGAAGTTGATCTTTTCTTGATGTCAGACGAGATGTTCTTGACATTGGGTCTGCCTCTTTGATCAATCTTCTTCACGAACTTGTTGAACTGTCTCCCAAGCATGGCTAAGGCTTCTGATATACTTTCATCACCTCCAGTATATTCTACTTCTGACTCCTCTTCAGCATTCGATACAAAAGCTACGCTTTTGTTCTTCCTTTCAGCATTTTCACACAAGCCCATTTCAAAGGTTTGGAGAGACCCAATGAGCTCATCCACCTTCATATTGCAGATGTCCTGAGCCTCCTCTATGGCTGTGACCTTCATAGCAAATCTCTTAGGAAAGGACCTGAGAATCTTTCTTACAAGTTTCTCTTCGGCCATTTTCTCACCTAATCCACCAGAGGTGTTTGCAATTTCAAGAATGTTCATGTGAAAGTCATGAATGGTCTCATCCTCTTTCATCCCCAGATTTTCAAACTTGGTGGTCAGCATCTGAAGTTTGGACATCTTCACCTTGGAAGTACCTTCATGAGTTACCTTGAGGGTATCCCAAACTTCCTTAGCTAGCTCACAGTGGTGTACCAGCCTGAAGATGTTCTTACTGATTCCATTGAACAATGCATTCAAGGCCTTAGAATTTCTAAGGGCTAATGCCTCTTGTTCCTTGTCCCACTCTTCTTCAGGAATTTGCACACAGACTCCATCTTCACCTGTCTTCGTTGGATGTTCCCATCCTTTGTTGACAACTCTCCAGACTTTGCTATCTAGAGACCTTAAGAAGGCTATCATACGAGGCTTCCAGTCATCATAATTAGAGCCATCCAACATGGGTGGTCTATTTGAGTGTCCTATATCCTTGTCCATGGTACTAGAAAGTAACTTCCCTAGATCTCACCCAGAAATTAACAGGCAGGGTGCCTGCTCTGATGCCAATTGAAATTCTAGTTATCAGACTTTCGATGTCACACGGGTTGTTATGACATCCAATTCTGCACAGACAAGAATTATGCAGAACTTAAAAGTAAGTGCAGTAAATAACACAAGTAATTGTTTACCCAGTTCAGTCCAACATGACCTACATCTGGGGGCTACCAAGCCAGGGAGGAAATCCACTATCAGTAGTATTAATTCAAAGCTAAACTCACCCGTTTACAACTCTTCACTTAATCCCTACCCAATGCAATTTCAATCTTACTCTAAGATCAGAGTTCCTACTCACTCCCCCTCAATCACCTCAGTGATTACTACCTTTAATCAATATTAAAGACAATTTTGAAGTCACACTTCAAACAACTCTTGAGTGTGCTTAACAACTTTAATCAAGATACACAACACTCACGCTTAAAAGCTTTGAGTGACACAACACTTACAACTCAATGAACACCCTATGCCAATGCGATCATCTACGTGATAATGGCTTGGCTTACAAGATATGTCTAATACAAGACTCACAAAAATACAGCAGTGAAATATGATGGACACACTAAATCTTCACGCCTCAAAATCCCCAGTTTTGAACGAAGGAGCGCCTTTTTATATTGCAGTACTTGGGCCTTTGCACTTGTATTCTCCTGAATTTAAGGTCACGCGAGTTCCCCTAAATTCCACATCTAGGTTACTAACAAATAGGCTATTTGTTAGGTTCATTAAATGTAGCTTGGTTGTTGATTTCCTGGATTTTCTCTCAGCTGTTGAATCCCTGAAGAATAGCCTGAGAAAAAGCTGAAACAGAAAACTAAACAACCTACAATATAGCATATGCTGTCAGGAATGAATGTCACAACATTCAGCTTGACATCAAGGACCATATGCTAAGTCTGTTTTTCCTGAAAACAGACTGTACAAACTTTGCTGAACTGTACAGGACCAAACTGTCCATTCTATAGTAGCAGCTTACAATAATAAATGCCAAAGCATCCAATTTGACATTTACACATTTAGCCTTTTAGTCAGTTCTGTTTTACTCTTGAAGAACAGACTAAGAAACATACTGAAGTGTAGCAGAACTCCACTCTGTTTATTGTTCAGTATATGCTATCAATGATGAATGTCATAACATCCAGTTTGACATTCAGACAGTAGGCTTTATGCCAGGTCTGGTATTTCCTTGATAACCAGACTGGAAATGAATACTGAGCTCTAACAGAACACCAATTGTTCTATTCCTCAGTATCTGCTGACAGGGATGAATGTCACCACGTCCACTTTGACATTCAATAAATCCTGTATTAGCTAATCCTGCAGTAAACTCCTCAAGTATGTCATGACCTTAGTCAAGACATCAGAGTACGGTTAGATATTCTAACCTACAATGCAGTTACACAAACATGTCATGACATCAGTCAAGACATTAGAATCCAGCTAGTGTTTTACCATACAATGCAGCCAATTAAACACCTACACTCGTAATTTTATCAATAGAGGCAACATTGATTCTCCCCAATAAATATAAAGTTGATGATGAAATTTTCACAAACTTTCCTCTTTCAAACACTTTCCTCAACTCCTTCACCAGCTTATCATAACTAGGACAATCATCAGAAACAATCTTTATGGTCTCTTCTTCTAGCTTCCTTTCAGACTCAAACCTTCTTTGAAGAGCATACTTCTACTTATAGAAAAAATATTTAGGATGTAATGACACATTATCCAATTTAACAAATGTGACATCCACATGAAATATCTTTCCTCCAACATTTCTACTTAAGGTGGGCACGATGTATTGGACCTTTGCTTAATCATTTGTCTCAGATTCACTTATTTGAACAAGCTTGTCATTCACTTCAGAAATAACAAGACCAGTCAGCTCATCCTTCCACTTAGTTAGAAACTCAGTCACCAACATTGCATACATGTTATCTGGTACATCCTGGTTGACATCTTCATTACCCTTTTTGATGACATCATTGATCATTTGGTTGTTACAGAATTGTTGAGTGCAACTTTTATCAGCATAAATATCTTGAGAACCAAAGATGTAGTTCTTCAGTTGAAGATCAGGGAGGCAACTTACATCTTCTACCATGCTCAACTCAAAGTCAAACTATGTTTGATGAACCACATGATCTACCGTGTTATCTGACAAGACATCATCACACATGAGAGCTCTCTTAAGACTCTCATTGTCTTTCACAATGACTTCTTCCAGTAGTTGAGCATGCTCTTCAATTGTAAAAGTCTCTTTTGGAAGCATCCTTTCAGGGGAAATACTTCCATTTCAGCACAATATCCTCATAAAGGAGAGACATGTTACAAATATCAGCATCCTTAGTAACACATTCACTGACTGGTTCAAACCCATCATGAACTATCTTAATCATATGGATAGAACTGGCACAATCATTGACAACATCATAAATGATGTCATTCCCTTTATGATCCTTTTCATGAGTATCCTTGTCATGAGACTTGGTCAAACTCTTCATGATCTTCTTCAACATGTTGACAAAGGGAAAGTCTTCAACTTTCACATTCAAGTTCCTACTGATGAAGGTACTTTATTCAACCATATGGTTAGGTTTGAGCTTCTAGATACATGCCAATCTAGGTCTCAAACTGATGGTTCCAAAAGTATCAGCATCACAAACAATCCTATCTTCTTTAGCAGGTAGAAAAGTATTTCCTAGAAAGACAATAACAAACTTGCTCCATATCAATACCATTGAGATTAAAAACTTTACCCTTATGGGGAGTCTTATCATTTATAGATGGTGTGCCGTTGGTAAACAACCCACACACCTTGTTATCTATAGCGTAAATTATGTGTAAGCTTTCATCATCACTTATCATATCTTCACATGATGTCCCCACATGATCATGGGTATTAACAACACCACCATCACCCTTAGCAGAATCAACCTCAACATCTTCATGGATATGTTCATCATTCTTCTTATGCTTTTACGACTCTGTCAACATGTCAGACAAGATGTATGACACATTTTTATCAACGTCTTGATTTATCAAATTGGATTCTTGAGATTCTTCACTAACAGACACATGAATGAGATGATGATTTCTCATAGCCTCATACAAGAGTGGGACTTCAAACACAATTCCTCTAGTAACTAAATCAGTCTCATCAACCTATGGAAAGTTATGGAGAACAATATCTGGAACAAATTTCTTATCAAATAGCCTGTGACCGAACTTCAAGATATTAAGAGCAACACCAATTCCTATTTTACCAAACACACAAACATCTTTTTGGTTAAACAAAGCTATAGACATATGAGAAGGAATGCCATAATTCCTATTCTTCTTCAACTCATTATTATGAACCACTAGTGGTTGATTAATGTTTGAAGGATCTCCAGCCTGACCATCTGCCTTCCCTTCAATGGCAACTCCTTGCTTGAGTATCATAAAATCCATATATGGTAAATCATAAGTATGAGTAAGATGTTTGACCATCTTTAATGACATCTTGGTTTTCTTCTCACCTTGACAAGCATCATTAAATTTACCTTCTTTAATCTTGAGTTTTGGCAACCTCTTGACACCATCTTCAGATATAATCTCCTTCATGCTCTTAACCTTGGATGATGGCTGAGAAATCCACATATAAGAGTTCTCTTTGGATCTTGAACCCTTCATTAACACAACTTGATATTTTCTAGAGACAATGCATTCTAACTTGTTGTAGCTAACATTAAGACCTTAATCTCATAATTGACTTATCTTGATCAACTTAGAAGTTAATCCTCCTGCTAGAAGCACATCATCAAGACATGGTAAATATGGACTCATAATATTGCTTATCCCTTTGATTGTTATTCTAGTTCCATCACCAAATGTGACATAACTATTAGAATAGGGCTTTAACTCTTCAATATAGCTTCTTTCAGCAGTCATATGATGCGAACATCCACTACCAAAATACCAATCCTTTTTGGAAGAAACTCCAAGAGGAACATGAGCTAAGAGACATTTGACAGTTTCCTTGGGTTTCCACACTTCTTAGCTTGAGTTTTTTTCCGTTTTATTTCCTTTGGACTTTGGTTGACTATAATATTGAGGATATCCATAGAGTTTATAGAAAAAGGGTCTTATATGACCACATCTACCACGGTGGTGACAACTCTTAGCAGAGTTCTTGTAACCCTTATGATGAGGGTACACATGTCGAGCACGATGCTGAGACATGTGGTTCACCATCTGAAATTCAGTCTTCTTCTTAGGTGGGACTTTGATTTTTGTTCATGGAACTATATGAAGGAGAATGGCGATCCAAACGCATCGGAAATTAAAATTTTCTCCTTTAGTGATCCTTACGAATGGGCATGATCAGTGATAGAAATCGTTACCTCTCGTGGCGATTGAAACATTTCATGCAAATCTAAGGAGTGATCACGAACGTTGAATGCTTACAACACCTCTACTCAGTCCACACGAACGGATTCCTTCAATCTCAGTGCTAGCTGCTACGAATAAAGGCTTTGAGTGAGAGAGAGAGAGATAGAGATAGAGATAGAGAGAGATAGATAGATAGATAGATAGATAGATAGATAGATAGAGAGAGAGAGAGAGAGAGAGAGAGAGAGAGAGAGAGAGAGAGAGAGAGAGAGAAAGAGAGAGAGAGAAACAAAATTTCATCTAATGAAATACTTCTTCACAAGGGTTCTATTTATAGAATCACTTGTGTGGGCTGCAAGCTAAAAAGCCCACTCAAGTGTATGTGGCCCATATCTTATGGTATACCAAACATCACTTAAGCGCGTGGTGCCTTGCCATATTTCGTATTCTACTTAAGTGCACCATACGTTACGAGGTTCCATAATTCACTTAAGTGCCTTATACCTTACGGTGTTTCTTATTTACTCTATCTCTCATCAATCCGTTCTTTTGTGTGTGACCTTGTAGGTTTTCGCGACATTGCCAATTATATTAAATTACATATTTAACATGATAAACATTGAGCGGTATCTAGCAACACATCACTACTACCCTAGACACGAAAATTTCATGTGATCTGACAGATCCCTTTTTAGGATATACTTGTGTGTACAATTACCCTTTTCCCCTTATTTCTATATTGGACACAAGGCATAGACCGTGTCATCCTTGTCCAGTTCAATATTGGGCCCTTAGACATTTATCCTGTTACGTAAGATGGGAAAATTCCATCTAGGTCACTCATGTCCCTCAACATGCTTTGTGAAGTACCCATCAACTGTCTTTATGATCATCCAGTTACGGATAACGTTTGATCAGCAATAAAGCTTTCGACTCTACATCTAGGATCCATAGTGGTTTCAGGTCGAAGGGTGGTGTACACCATTATCACCATGAGAATAACTTATGACACTTTGCATAACATTATATATAGTATTCTCATAGCGGGTCTATCCAGTATAAATATTACTCCTAATATTCATACCTATGTTTAAGACTTGATAACTCCTTATCCATGGTCCATGAGATGTGATCATTAGGCTATATACATAATAGTCTTAATGCTTTAATGTTATCCCACTTCACAACAAATCTCGACTACGAATACTTTAAGAATAATGTCCTTATGTTTAATGTCATCTCATGATTAAGTCACACTTGATACATTAAACGGACTAGCTATTCTAGGGACTTTATTAAACAAACATAATAAAGAAAACAAAACTTTTATTATTAATAAATAATTCGATACAAGTACCAAAAGTATTGACCTCTAGGGCTTACACCAATAATCTCCCACTAGCACCAGAGCCAATCAGGCATACCCCTAATACCCGTAGATCTAGTATGGCCATCATGCTTCTGCTGTGCAAGAGACTTTATCAGTGGTTCAACAATATTGTCAAGTGTAAGTACTCTGCATGTTTTCACATCTCCTCTATCTATTATCTCTCGAATGAGGTGATAATGCCTAAGTATATGTTTGGATCTTTGGTGAGATCTAGGCTCCTTAGTTTGTGGGATAGCACCATTGTTATCACAATAGAGATTAGTGGGATCCACAATGCTAGGAACTATGCCAAGTTCACTAATGAACTTTTTGATCCAAACAACTTCCCTTGTTGCACTTGAGGCAGCAATATACTCGACCTTGGTTGTAGTATCAACAACTATATATTGCTTTGAACTTTTCCATCTCACAACGCCACCGTTTAAGCAGAACACATAACCAAATTGTGATCTAAAGTCATCCTTATTTGTCTGGAAGCTAGCATCAGTGTATCCAATTACAATAAGTTCCTCCTGACCTCCATATATCAAGAATGAGTCCTTAGTCCTTCTCAAATACTTAAGGATATTCTTGACATCTACCCAATAAGCATCACCGAGATTAGATTGGTACCTACTCGTTGCACTTAAAGTATACAAAACATTTGGTTGAGTACATAACAAAGGTCCTATTGTAGATGCATATGGAATCTTATTCATGCGATCCCGTTCTTCCTTAATTGAAGGGGATTGTGTTTTTGATAGACACATGCCACGTTGCATAATTATGAATCCTTTCTTGGAATCATGCATATTAAAGCGTCCTAGCACTTTGTCTATGTATGTACTCTAACTTAGGCCAATAAGTTTTTGTGATCTATCTCTATAGATCCTGATTCCTAATATATAGGCTGCTTCACCTAGGTCCTTCATAGAAAAGCATTTCCCCAACCAAGTATTTACTTGTTGCAGGGTAGGGACATCATTTCCAATGAGTAATATGTCATCTACATATAATACCAGGAAGACGATCATGCTCCCACTAACCTTCTTGTAGACACAAGGCTCATCTTTATTCTTGATGAATCCATATTATTTTACTGTTTCATCAAAACGAAGATTCCAGCTTCTGGAAGCTTGCATTAATCCATAGATTGATCTCTGTAACTTGCATATCTTTTGGACTTCTTCTGGTATGTTAAATCCTCCAGGCTGTGTCATGTACATATCCTCAAGAAGATTCCCATTAAGGAAAGAATTTTTGACATCCATTTGTCATATTTCATAATCATGATATGAAACAATATCAAGTAAAATTCGAACATATTTAAGCATTGCAACTGGTGAAAACGTTTCATCATAGTCAACCCCATGAATTTGTTTATATACTTTTGCAATCAATCTTTCCTTATAGGTATGTACCTTACCATCCATGTCAATCTTCTTTTTGAAGACCCACTTGCATCCTATAGGTTTAACTCCTACAGGAGGCTCTACCAAGGTCCAAACCGGATTTGTGTACATGGAATCCAGTTCAGATTTCATGGCTTATAGCCACTTCTCAGGCTCAGGACCAGTTATGGCCTTTTGGTAGGTCACTGGCTCATATTGATTCATGAGTAATACATCACCTTGATCAGTTATGAGATATCCATATCTCTCAGGTAGGTGACGTATCCTGCTTGACCTACGCTGATCTTGTTCTACTTGAGCAGGTTGCTCTTCCATAACTACTTGTGTTTCCTGCTCTAATTCCTCCATAGGTGTATCAATGCTTTGTGATTCTTGAATTTCTTCAAGCTCTACTTTCCTCCCACTGATTCCTTTGGAAATAAAATCTGTTTCTAGGAAGACTCTAGTTCGAGCGACAAACATTTTTCCCTCGGAAGGATTGTAGAAGTAATACCCTCTTGTTTCTTTAAGATACCCCACAAATAAGCATTTGTCATATTTGGGCTCAAGCTTATTTGAAATTTGTCGTTTCACATAAACTTCACAACCCCAAATCTTCATATAAGACATATGTGGTTTCTTACCACTCCATATCTCATATGGTATGTTTTCAACCTTTTTGGATGGAACACGGTGAAGTGTGTAAGCTGCTGTCAATAGTGCATGTCCCTAAAAGGAGTTTGGATGATCGACGTGACTCATCATGGATCAGACCATGTCTAACAAGGTTCGATTTCTTCTCTCAGATACACCGTTCCATTGGGGTGTTCCAGAAGGAGTAACTTGGGATATAATCCCACACTCTTTCAGATGGTCATCAAACTCTAGGCTTAAATATTCACCACCTCGATCTGATCTAAGAGTTTTAATATTCTTACCTAGTTGGTTTTGTACTTAATTATTGAATTCCTTGAACTTTTCAAAGGACTCTAATTTGTGTTTCATAAAATACACATAACCATATCTACTGAAATCATTAGTAAATGTGATGAAGTACTGAAAACCTCCTCTGACAGGTATGTTCAGTGGTCCACATACATCAGTATGTATGAGGGCCAAAAGATCATTATCTCTTTCACCTTTTCCTGTGAATGGAGACTTTGTCATCTTTCCAATTTAACAAGATATGCATGTCTCATATGATTCATAATCAAAAGAGTCCAAGAGTCCATCTTTATGGAGTTTGGAGATGCGTTTCTCATTTATGTGGCCTAATCGACAATGCCAAAGGTAAGTTGAATTTAACTCATTAGGTTTCATCCTTTTAGTATTAATGTTATAAATAGGCATTTTAAGATCAAGGACATATAGTCCATTGTTCATTTGTGCACTAGCATAGAATATATCATTCAACTAAATGGAGCAATAATTTTTCTTTATTATGAATGAAAAACCAAACTTGTCCAAACAGAAAATAATATTACTGCTAATTGCAGGTACATAATAACAGTTCTCTAACTGAATTATTAAACCACTAGGTAAATTCAATACATAAGTTGCTACAGCTAAAGCAGCAACCTTTGCTCCATTGCCAACTCGTAGGTCAACTTCACCTTTTTCCAAATCTCTACTCCTTTTCAGCCTCTGCACATTGGTACAAATGTGAGAACCACATCTAGTATCTAATACCCATGATGCAGAAGTAGATAAATTAATATCAATAACACAAATACCTAAAGTTGAAGTTTCTACTCCATTCTTCTTATCTTCTAGGTACTTTGGATAATTTCTCTTCCAGTGTCTGGTCTTACCGCAATGGAAGCATGTGTCTTCCTTTTCTATGCCTCCACTAGGATTCAAAGCAGGAGTAGTGGTTTAGGTTTGGCAACTTCCTTGCCTTTCCCTTTACCACCCTGCTTGGTGGGTCTATTGTTCTATCTCTTTCCATTTCCGATCATCAGAATGGACTTCCCTTTTGACTTCAGATTCTGCTCAGCAGTTCTTAACATGCCTAGCAGTTCAAGAAGAGTTTTGTACATATCATTCATGTTGAAATTAAGGACAAATTGACTAAAGCTATCTGGCAATGATTGCAAGATCAAATCAGTCGCAAGTTCCTTTCTGAGGGGAAAACCCAACCTCTCAAGGTTCTCCACATACCTGATCATCTTGAGAACACGGGGACCTACATGGGCTCCCTCAGCTAACTTTCCTTGAAAAAGAGCTTTTGAAATTTCAAACCTTTCATACCTTGCTTTCTCTTGATAAAGCATCTTCAAGTGTTCGGTCATATCAAACACTGCCATGTTTTCATGTTGCTTTTGCAACTCTGAGTTCATGGTAGCCAGCATGAGGCAAACAGTTTCATTGGAATCATCGACATGCTTATTATAAGCATCTCTTTCTGCCTTAGGTGCAGAACTAGGAAGCTCCTCTTTAGGAACAGGTTTCTCCAATAAATACAACTTTCTATCATGCTTGAGGACAATCTTCAGATTTCGGTGTCAATCCAGAAAATTTGTCCTAGACAATTTTTCCTTATCAAAGATTGATCGCAAAATGTTATTAGAGGTGTTTGTTGTCATGGTTATTTACATGAAAAATATGAAAATATAAGTATCACTAAAATAACATATTTAATTAGGCCTTTAATTAAATATGCTTCCACTATTTTACTCAAAACAAATGACTCTCACCATTTGATTCGGAAAATCCTGTTGGAAGATTTTCTAGTGGGTCGAGATCCAATTTCACTTTGTTTTAAGTCCGCGTAGGCAGATTACATAAAACTAGGTTATTTAGGTAGGAACTCCTTCCAATTGTATCTAATACAACTCTCGAATATTTTAGTTGGGTGAATAACTCCTTATTCTAATCCATCATATGGATCATTTCCAACTCTTGCTTCTAAACGTATATTATTATAATTTTTTTAGTTAAGTTTTACCTATTGTTTTAGCAATTGGATATTACAATTATCCCATCGCACCTTACTAATATAGAACATGCACCTCGCGTAGGCGAAACCTACATTATTTGATACTAGTCTTGATGAGTGCTAAAACTTGGAAATCATAAACTTAATATTTAATTTGAGGGAATTTGCAATTATTCTGATCTCACCTGGTTATTTATCATATAAATCAGCTCTCACATGCATCAACATACATACAAAATGAAACAGTTATGATCCCTAGCGTAAATTTTCTCCCAAGCCAATGAGAGAACCTAAGCTAACCTAATAACGATCTAAGCTTCTCCAAGCAAGATCTTCAAGGTTATCCTCCTTTGATATTGTATTCTTCTCTTTATTTATAACATTATATTACATAAAAGAAACTCGTTTTACATACGAGGGAGTGAGATGAGAAAAGAAGTTACATTAAGATATTTAAAAGAGAGGCATGACACACAAGTCGTAGTTTAAAATCCCAAAAACAAATTAAGGAAAGCTAAGGTCATAACCGATCACCACAAGAAAATAATAATAAACACATTATTATTATTAATTTAAATTCTGTTAATTAAATAAATCAAATTAAATTTCGGCGATAGATCACACTTTGTAGAGTTAGCCGGGGGTTCCGCTGATAATCTCGGTCTCAAACTGATGGTTCCAAAAGTATCAGCATCACAAACAATCCTATCTTTTTTAGCAGGAAGAAAAGTTTTCCTGGAAAGACAATAACAACTTGCTCCATATCAATACCATTGAGATTAAAAACATTACCCTTATGTGGAGTCTTATCATTTATAGATGGTGTGCCCTTGGTAAACAACCCACACACCTTGTTATCTATAGCGTAAATTATATGTAAGCTTTCGTCATCCCTTATCATATCTTCATATAATGTCTCCACATGATCATGGGTATTAACAACATCACCATCACCCTTAGAAGAATCAACCTCAACATCTTCAGGGATATGTTCATCATTCTTCTTATGCTTTTTCGACTCTGTCAACATGTCAGATGAGATGTATGGCACATTTTTATCAACGTCTTGATTTATTAAATTGGATTCTTAGGATTCTTCACTCACAAACATATGAATGAGTTGATGATTTCTCATAGCCTCATACAAGAGTGGGACTTCAAACACAATTCCTCTAGTAACTAAATCAGTCTCATCAACCTATGGAAAGTTGTGGAGAACAATATCTAGAACAAATTTCTTGTTAAATAGGCTGTGACCAAACTTCAAGATATTAAGAGTAACACCAATTCCTATTTTACCAAATACACATACATGTTTTTGGTTAAACAAAGCTATAAACATATGAGAACGAATGCCATAATTCCTATTCTTCTTCAACTCTTTCTTATGAACCACTAGAGGTTGATCATTGTTTGGAGGATCTCCAACCTGACCATCTGCCTTCCCTTCAATGACAACTCCTTGTTTGAGTCTCATAAAATCCATATATGGTAAATCATAAGTATGAGTAAGATTTTTGACCATCTTTAATAACATCTTAGTTTTCTTCTCATCTTGACATACATCATTAAATTTACCTTCTTTAATATTCATCTTTAGATATAATCTCCTTCATGCTCTTAACCTTGGATGATGGCTGAGAAATCCACATATAAAAGTTCTCTTTGGATCTTGAGCCCTTCATTAACACAACTTGATATTTTCTAGAGACAATGCATTCTAACTTGTTGTAGCTAACATTCAGACCTTAATCTCATAATTGACTTATGTTGATCAAGTTAGAAGTTAATCCTCCTACTAGCAGCACATCATCAAGACATGGTAAATATGGACTTAGGATATTGCTTATCCCTTTGATTTTTCTTCTAGTTCCATCACCAAATGTGGCATAACTATTAGAATAGGGCTTTAACTCTTCAGTATAGCTTCTTTCAGCAGTCATATGATATGAACATCCACTATCAAAATACCAATCCTTTTAAGAAGAAAATCCAAGAGGAACATGATCTAAGAGACATTTGACAGTTTCCTTGGGTTTCCACACTTTCTTAGCTTGAGTTTTTTTCCTTTTTATTTCCTTTGGACTTTAGCTGACTATAATACTGAGGATATCCATAGAGTTTATAGAAAGAGGGTCTTATATGACCACATCTACCATAATGGTGACATCTCTTAGTAGAGTTCTTGTAACCCTTATGATGAGGGTACACATGTTGAGCACGGTGCTGAGACATGTGGTTCTCCATCTGAAATTCAGTCATCTTCTTAGGTGGGACTTTGATTTTTTTTCATGGAACTATATGAAAGAGAATGGCGATCCAAAACACAACGAAAATTAAAATTTTCTCATTTAGTGATCCTTACGAATGGGCATGATCAGTGATAGAAATCGTTACCTCTTATGGTGATTGAAACCTTTGATGCAGATCTAAGGAGTGATCACAAACGTGGAATGGTGACAACGCCTCTACTCAGTTCACATGAATGGATTCCTTCATTCTCAGTGCTAGCTGCTACGAATGAAGGCTTTGAGTAAGAGAGAGAGAGAGAGAGAGAGAGAGAGAGAGAGAGAGAGAGAGAGAGAGAGAGAGAGAGAGAGAGAGAGAGAGAGAAACAAAATTTCATCTAATGAAATGCTTTTGCACAAGGGTTCTATTTATAGAACCACTTGTGTGGGCTGCAAGCTAAAAAGTCCACTCAAGTGTATGTGGCCTGTCACACCCCAAATTTTACCCCTAGATTTCATAATCATTTTCATCCTAGACATCATTCATGCATAGCTAACCTCAAGATCAAGATATGCCTGGTTTGTTTCATATGTGAATTAGGGTTTCCCTCAAAGAGCTCAAAGGATTGATCAGTCAAAGTTTTGGATTGATTATCAATAAATCAAGTTCTCATACATTAAATAGATCTCTTTCTATAAACAAATAAGGGTATTATGGCCTAACCACAAGTGTATCAAGCTTCACTCTCATATTGTTCACTAATTAGGGTTTCTTAGCAACATTCAATTTCATCTGAGAATTTTGGTCAAGACATGATCTCAAGCCTTGAGACATGACTCAACACACTAAAGTAAATCCTTAGAGCCCATCCATGATGTTCAATTAGCTCAAGAGTTTGAATTCATTGAAGATCAAGAAATTCAAATTCATCTGATTCACAATCAATACACTACAAAGTTAAACCTTTGACTATTGAGATTTATGATCAAATATGAACTTATCAAGTTAAATTTCATGAGTATATGCTTAATTGATGAATTTTATCAATAAAAATCAGGATAAATGAGGTTACTTGCAAAAAGGGCAATCTTGAAAACATTGAAAATTTCACGAGGTATCCAAATTTCATGTTCAAGTGCACTACTTTCTCAAGCTATAACTTCCAATCCGAGTAGCCATTTTCTTTGCTCCAAAGCAAAAATGAAAGCTCTTTTTCCATAATTCAACTTTGTCTTAGAGGGTTGATTCCCTAAAAGTGCAAGTATTTTGAGTTATGAGGCTATAAAGTTGGTGTCTCTAGTTGAAACACTTGGAAAATTTCCAAGTCAGCTTTGATCCCTAAAAAGTGATAAACTTTACAGTCAGTTTTCATCATGATCCACTTTGATTTAGAAAAAACTCAAAACATGAAAGTTTTAGACCATGTCGGGGGATTTTCAAAAAGTACAAGTACATTGTTTTCCCATGCATGAGCTATGAGTTTAGAAAATGGGAAGTTAGGGTTCCAAACTTGAATTTCAAGTCATGTTCGTGATGAATTTTTGGAGGAAAACCATTTCAAATTTTAAAATCTCTTGATTGCAGGTCTTGTTGTATATAAATCTCTCCATAATCAGATGTTTATATGAATCCTAAGTGCATTACATAAGTAATTGAGGTTTTTTCCATTGCATTATACCATTTATGGGTGAATTTGTAAAAGGTCACATTACTACTTTGATAAAGCAAGCTTTATGCCAACAACTCACTCTTTCACCCTTGAAACTTGTCCCTAAAGATCACAAATAATCTTAAGAGATCAAAAGCAACCTTGTAGAGGCTAGGGAAATATTACAAACTCCTTGAAACTTAACTATTCATGCAAACTTCTCATTCATTCTCAACCAAAATCATAACTTTACAACTTTTGTTTCTAACCAGATTCAATCATCTCTCTTTTCCTATAAATAGAGGGATCCCCTTAAGCCTTAAAACACACAACTATAACCCCTCAACACTTCATCAAACTCCCATTCCATTAGAATTTCAAAAACACACTATTTTTGCAAGTTCTCTAACCAAACGTATTCCCCACGTGTATCTTCCAAACAAACACCACAAATCATCTCTAGACACCATTTAGAGCTTGTTTAATCACTTGAACAAGTTCTGTATCCTCTATTTTATCATTCACCATTTCACTTCTTCACTTTGCAAGAACATTTGTGTGAGATAATACAAGTTGTTTCTGGCATTCTCATTGTTCAAACATTACCCTCAAGGATCAACGAGACTGGTAGAATCTCTCTCTTATCTCTGTAGTAGCTAAGAAGAAGCATTGGACTTTCTCCAATAGGTAAGTGAATTTATACTTGAAAACTCTTGTGCATGCATCATTATTGAATATTTATTGAAGTAAAAATGTAGTACATAGTGTGTTTGTTGTATGTTTTCTACTGTATGCATTATACCATGCTCATGCATTGAGATTTTTATATTTGGAAATTAAAAATGCAGTTCTGGTTTTTGATTTGACATGCTTTGTACATTAAGTTTTAGGATGAGATAATGATATCATTAGATTCCATGCAAAAAATAGAGCAATTTAGGTTCTTACAGTTTTTAATTTCATGAGACATTGAGAGAGTTATGGCTGTGGGAAGTTTGAGAAAAAAAATTGGAAAGAAATAGAATCATCATGCAAGAACACGAGGAAGAAGATGATGAGTTGGTGTCATTTTCCAGTTTTTGGAATCGTTTTATTATATATATTAATGTTTGTAAATACGTTAATGGATGTATCACCGCTCCAGCGGTTAGAGTGTGTGTGTTAAGGCTTTGTGTGTGCAAGAGGTCCGGGGTTCAAATCCCCCTCGCCTAAGACCCATTTTAATTCATTATTTTTTCCGCTATTTATTTTTGTTATTTTTCATAACTTTAAAGGCTCATAACTTGATGATCCCTAAGACTTTTTGAGCCACTCTTTTTGCTACGTGTTCATAATTTTGTCTATTGTAAGAAGGTGAAAAGAAATTCCAGAATTGATTTATTTTTCACATACTTATACTTGTCTAAAGTTAGTACCTTTTTAGGATTGTTTTAGGGTTTCAAATGACTTTCTTTGGTTGATACTTTAATTTTTCTTGATCACCATGACTTGTATGAATATTGTGCATCATATATGAACTTTTTTTGATGTTGTTAATATGTGCCTCTTGGTTTTTACCTAATTTTGACTTACTTTAATGTATGTTTACATGTTTATGTGCTTTGAACTTTTGTTAATATGCCATGAACTTTTGTGTGCTTATTTTGACATTGATCCATGATTCACATGTCATTATTTCATGTCTAGTTGAACCTTTGTGTGCATGTGTTCCCTTGTGTTTGTCTTTGTTTATGTGTTTACAAATGCTTTAAACTTGTAATAACATGTATTTGTATGAATTGTATGCTTACATGTTCAAACTTTTTGTATGATGTTGAACCTTTGATTGTGATCATATTGAACCTTAACATGCATGTCTTTAATCCCCCTTGCCCAAGACCCATTTTTATTCATTATTTTTTCCGCTATTTATTTTTGTTATTTTTCATAACTTTAAAGGCTCATAACTTGATGATCCCTAAGCCTTTTTGAGCCACTCTTTTTACTATGTGTTCACAATTTTGTCTATTTTATGATGGTGATAAGAAATTCTAGAATTGATTTATTTTTCACATACTTATACTTGTCTAAAGTTAGTACCTTTTTAGGATTGTTTTAGGGTTTCAAATGACATTTTTTGGTTGATACTTTAATTTTTCTTGATCACCATGACTTGTATGGATATTGTGCATCATATATGAACTTTTTTTGATGTTGTTAATATGTGCCTCTTGGTTTTTACCTAATTTTGACTTACTTTAATGTATGTTTACATGTTTATGTGCTTTGAACTTTTGTTAATATGTCATGAACTTTTGTGTGCTTATTTTGCCATTGATCCATGATTCACATGTCATTATTTCATGTCTTGTTGAACCTTTGTGTGCATGTGTTCCCTTGTGTTTGCCTTTGTTTACGTGTTTACAAATGCTTTAAACTTGTAATAACATGTATTTGTATGAATTGTACGCTTACATGTTCAAACTTTTTGTATGATGTTGAACCTTTGATTGTGATCATATTGAACCTTAACATGCATGTCTTGAATACCTTAACTTGTTTTCATGATTAAATTGATGTTATGTCTAAACCATGTCTTACTTCATGCATATACATGTTCATTCATACTTATTATGACATCCATATACATGTTCATGAATTGTTATGTCACTCATCTTTGTTTCTTCATGATGATATTTCTGCATGTCATTCATATTCACGTTAACTTTATACATCTTTGATTGATGTTGTTGTATCTTTTTTCATGTTCATATGTTGTACATATGTGTATACATACCATGCTTAATATTATTATGATCATGCTTCCATATCTTTGTTGATGTCATGTATGAATATCTTCTTTACCATTTGTTTATCTTTGTTAATGTCATGCTTGAACATCTTCTTTATCATGTGCTTATATTTGTTGATGTCATGATTGAACATCTTCTTCATTTGCTTATCTTTGTGGATGTTATGTTTGAACATCCTCTTCATCCTTGTTTGTCGTTGTTGATGTCATGCTTGAACATCTTTTTTACCATTTATTTATCTTTGTTGATGTCATGATTGAACATATTCTTTATCATGTGCTTATATTTGTTGATGTCATGCTTGAATATATTCTTCATTTTGCTTATCTTTGGTTTATCTTTTTGCTCAAGTCCAAGGGAAACACCTCTTTATTGACTTAATGTCATAGGTAGTTTAGCAATCCCTAGTTCCCTTTTGACCTTGTTAGAGTCATTCTCACTTTCAACTTAGATTTAAGTAAGAGTTTGTAACTCTTGTAAGTATATTTGTTACGAACACTTACTTCCCCCTTTGGAACCTTGACCACTACTAAGTGTTCTTTCACCCTTATTTAGGTGAACTACGGTTGCTCTGGTTCCATCCTTATAAGGATACGTAGGCACATGATCGCGATGTTTTGGCTAGCAAACTTAATAAAACCTTTAGGTCCTTCACAACAAAACATTTCCAAATAATAGCAAACAAATAATAACATAACACAAATACTTTCAAAAGGTTCCTATAGGATACTATAGATACTGAGGATGCTAATACCTTCCCTTAGTATAACCAACCCCCGAACTTTAGATCTCTTCTCATTGTTTTTACTTTGCACAATTAGGGTTTTATTCGATCTTTTCCCCTTCCCTTGGATAAATTAAAGTTCGGTGGTGAAAATTTAATGTTTTGTGATTCAAGTTAATATAATAGCTTGATATCTGATTCTCATCGCGACAGAAATGGCGACCTCACTGGGGAGAACTGCTAAGAGGGTTAAGCCTATTTTGATTATATTTGTGTTATTATTAGTTGTTTGCCTTGTTTGTTTGGATCTTTGTTTTGGATGATCCATTGTATGGTGAGGTAAGTCCTAACCCAGAATTGAGTGTACATAAATAAGATAGGATGTGGTATAGTCAAAAAGGCTTATAGGGAGTTTAATCCCGAACAAGCTGACTTGAGAATCCACCACTCATGTGGAGGTTCCATTTACAATTATTATTGTTGATCAAGAAATTGTGAAAACACATACTATATTGATTTGGGTAACCTGAGAAGATGAGGACCTTAGTAACCCCTTTACCCCACTTGGTCTTTAGGATGTAGTGCGATGACTATGAAGGTGTAAATCCGAAATAGTTGATACGCGATACTACATTCAAATGAGATTCTCGTGAGAATATTATTAATTCCCGAGTAATTGGCGTGTTGATAATATCCGAAAGACGGGTCAATGATTTTTGGGAACCTTTGTAGAACCTGTTGTACAGGTACAAAATAAACCCATAGTACATTTGGGATTGTTAGACCCATGGCCTCATGCTCGCGACATCGAACCTTTGAACCCTATTTGTGTGTGACCCTTGTTTGTGTGTTTGTGAATTCATGCATCCATGCATCATAAACATCATTTCTTTAACAAAGTTTTCAAGGAACTTAGGAACTTTTGTTACAAACATTAGGTTTATCATGGATTTTGGAAGGAAAAAGACTCAAAAGTACACTTTCAAGAGTCCTAAGTTAGAAGACCTAAGGAGATTGGGATCTTTGGTTGTTGACACAGAGGCTTTCAGCAAAAGATATGGACATTTACTCTCTCTTTTGAAGATCAACATGGCAGATAGACTTCTTTCTACTTTGATTCAATTTTATGATCCCGTGTATCACTGTTTCACTTTCCCCGACTATTAGCTTATGCCAACACTTGAAGAATACTCTCATTTGATTGGTGTTCCTATTTCTAGTCAAGCTCCATTTTCTGGTGTGTAGGAAGATCCCAAAGATTAAGACATTGCAAAGGCTACTCACTTGAAATTGTCAGAGATCAGGGATCACATGACCACAAAAGGAAAAATGCTTGGTTTGACAGCTAAGTTTCTAATGAACAAAGCTCAGTATTTCTCTAGAATGAGGAGTGTGGATGCGTTTGAGGCTATTTTTGCTCTACTTATCTATGGATTGTTCCTCTTTCCTAGTTTTGATGACTTCGTTGTCATGGATTCCATCAAGATCTTCTTAATAGGAAATCCAGTTCCTACTTTGCTTGCCGATGCCTATCATTCTGTTCATATGAGGAATTCTTATAGCGGAGGAATGATTACATGTTGTGTGCCTATGTTGTACAAGTGGTTTATTTCTCACTTGCCTAGGTCTCATGCTTTTTGGGATCTTAAGGATGGTCTTTTACAGTCACAGAAGATTATGTCGCTCACACATTCAGATATTGTTTGGTATAGTCATGATTATGATGGAGTTAGTATCATTGATAGTTGTGGAGGATTTTCTAATGTACCTCTTCTTGGTACAAAAGGAGGCATCAGTTACAACCCAATCCTAACTCGTCGTCAACTTGGTTATCCAATGAGAGATAAGCCAAAGAATATTCACTTGGAGGGTTTATTCTTTAAGGAATGTGAAGATTGCGAAACGCTCAAAGAGAAGATTATGCACGCTTGGCGCCATGTTCATAAGCTAGAAAAGAAAGTTTTAGGGAAGACAAATTGTGTCTCTTTAGAACCTTACCTTAAATGGGTGCAAGATAGGGCCATCATCTTGAAAATGCCTTATCCTCGCCAAGAGCCTTTGCCTTTAGCTGACAAAGAACCTACCTATATCTTCATGACTGATGCAGAGAAGTTGAAGATTGCTTTGACCAAAGCACAACGAGAAAGGGACGCTTGGAAGAACAAGTATCAAATCATCAACAATGAGGATGAAGAACTTCAAAGGCAGTTGAAGATGAAGAATGAAGAAGAGCTCTCCAACAAGAAGAGGAAGGTGCAAGAGGATTTATTTTCCTATGGCGTTCAGTCAGATAATCCTTGGAAGTTGATTGTGGACAAGCTTGTGCTCGAGAAGGATGAGATGGAAGAACAAATTAAGAAGCTCAACTTGAGGCTACTAGGGGAATCTACTTAGGACTTTACTTATATTTTATTTAGATTTATTTAGAACTTTTGAAAGTGTACTCAAACTTTGTAACTCTCTCTGATTAATGAAATGAGTTTCTTTTGACCATTGTTATTTTCCTTCTGATGTTTGCAATTATCTCTTAAGTTCCTTGAAACTTTTAAAATTTGCATTTTCATTGCATTCATGCATATGTCATTACACTTGCATTTATTTTCTCAAAATAAAAACTCATTCCCGTCATTTCTTCTCCAATAGTTTCCATACTGAGACCCTCACACCAGTACAACACTAGAGCTCAAGCCCGACGTAGAATGGTTGAGCAAGAGCAAGAGATGGAAAGAGTCAATGAAGAGCTTATAAATATACGTAGGAATATAGGTCAAATCATGGAGATGTTGCAAGTAATACGTGCAAAGATGGATACTCAACCCACAATTGTTTCTGAGATCGTCAATCCGATGATTAATCCTCAGCCAACAGTTACCACTCCAGCAACTTGGCCTCCCTTTGGTCTTCCTTACGGTTTTGTGCCTCCTCCTCAAGGACAGTTCACTCAACACACAGTTCCACTAACTACTGAAGTTAATCAAGTGATTCCCACTTTTGCACCCACTATCAAACACACTCGAGTTCAACCGTACTTCGATGATCATCAACAAGTGTATGATATACCTGATATGTCTAAAGAAGGTGATGAAAGACATGAAAAGCTGAGAGAAAATGTTGAAACTATTGAGAAAAGGCTGAGAGCAATGGAAGGTGATCAGATCTTTGGTGCTGATGCTAGAGAAATGTGCCTTGTATTTGGATTGGTGATCCCCACAAAATTAAAGACACCCAACCTTGATCTATATGAAGGAGCTACTTGTCCCAAAAGTCATCTCATCATGTATTATAGAAATATGGCAGCTCATGTGGACAATGACAAACTCATGATCCACTATTTCCAAGACAGTTTGAAAGGTGCCTCTTCCAAATGGTACTTAACCCTTGATCAGACTCGCATGCGTTGTTTCCAAGATTTGTCTGATGCTTTCATCAAATAATACAAGTATAACACGGGTCTAGCTCCTGATAGAAGGAAATTCTTGAGCATGTCCCCCAAAGATTCTGAATTCTTTAAAGAATATTCCCAAAGGTGGAGAGAGACTGCATCTCAAGTGGAACCTCGATTAACTGAAAAAGAATTGGCAGATTGGTTCGTCGACACAGTGCAACCAGAATTTTTCGAAAGGATGGTGGGAAGCGTGACTGCAAGTTTTTCTGACTTTGTGGCCGTGGGTATCAAAGTGGAACTTGGCTTAAAAAATGGAAAGATGATTATTGCAGCTAGTAATTCCAATAACAACAACAATACCAAGAAATTCTCTAGCAGTTTCCATAAGAAAAAGGAAGGAGAAACAAATGCAGTGATAGGTAGTAGAAGAAAGAATCAGTCTTGGAAAAAACAACAATCTTTTACTCAACAACAATATGTTCAACAACCACAATTTGCTCAACAGCCGTATGTAACAGCTATTACACCAACTTTCAATTAACAAATCCTAGTGTATCAGTCGACTCAAGCAGTTCCTATCTTTCAAACAACACCCAACGTTCCAACTTATCAACAAGCGCCCAACGTTCCAGCTTATCAACAAAGGACTCTAGCTCCACGCCAAAATGCTCCATTTCAAAATAGAAGACAAGGTGGAAAACCTCAGATTCCTCAGATTCCTATGTCTTACACTGAATTATATCCGTCATTGTTAAAGAAAGGGTTAGTTGTTCCAAGACCTTTGGGACCTCCACCAGATCCTCTCCCACCATATTACAATCCCAATGCACATTGTTTGTTCCATGAAGGCAGCCCAGGGCATGATTTAGAAGGCTGTTATGCCTTAAAACATATTGTGAGGGAATTTATTGAGAAAAAGAGTCTTTCATTTGGAGATACCAGTCCGAATGTCAAAAATAATCCTTTGCCCGCTCATGGGTCTGTGAATGCTATTGATGATGAGCCTGTTGAAGGTCTGATTCTTGATGGAACCGAATTCAAGACTCCGCTCAGAGATTTTCATGCAAAGTTAGTGGAGGAAGGTTTATTGAAAAATTGCCATAAGAGTTGTGAAGAATGTACTATTGGTCCTAAAGGATGTGAAATGGTCCGAAAGGACATTCAAGAATTGATTAACCAAGGTGTGTTGTAAGTAAGCAGTCTTATGAAAAAGAATGAGGTAGCAGTGATTGAACCCATCTTCAATCTACCTGAGTTAAGCACTACAACACCAATCTTCAACATTCTAGAGCCAGTATTCAACATTCCAGATTTTACTGTTGTTCATCCAATTTTCAACATTCCAGAATCAGTTGAACCAATCTTCAATATGCTTAAGCCAGTGGTTGTCCAAAGGCCTGGTTCTTTTCTTTTTGAGAATACTAAAGCAGTTCCTTGAAAGTATGATACGACTGTGGTTAACCAAAGGTCTGAGAAAGTAGGTCAGAAAGAAGGTCTAAAGATTGCAAGCACTGATATAGCAGTGGGAAGCAGAATGGCCCGCAGTGGTCGCATTTATACCCCTCAGTTCAACCTGGCTCCGCCAATTCCACCAAAAGAAACCACCACCATTGTTATCGACAAAGGCAAAGGGTTGATCCCAACTGATGAAGATACTGAATTTATGAGGATTATCAAGAAGAGTGATTATAAGATTATTGATCAGCTGCATCAAACTCCTTCAAAGATATCCATTTTGTCTCTTCTCATGAGTTCTCCAGCTCATAGGAGTGCCTTGCAGAAATTGTTAACTCTGGCTCATGTCACACACGACATTACTATTGATCAATTTGATGGGGTCATTGACAACATTACATCATGCAACCATCTCAACTTCAGTAGAGAAGATTTGACGAAGGATGGCCAAGACCATAACCGTGCTTTGCACATATCTGTGAAATGCCAAGAAGATACCCTAGCAAGAGTCCTTGTGGACACTAGCTCCTCTCTGAATGTTTTACCTAAGAGGACACTCGCTAAGTTGGCATATGAAGGGGCTGAGATGAGGCCAAGTGGATTAATTATCAAGGAATTTGATGGATCGAGAAGGACTATCATAGGGGAAGTGGAGTTGCCAATCTTAATTGGTCCACATGTGTTTGAAATTAATTTTCAGGTTATGGGCATCAACCTAAATTATAGCTATTTCCTTGGAAGGCCATGGATTCATGCCGCTGGGGCCGTGACTTCAACCTTGCACCAAAAAATGAAATTTTCTATTGATGATAAGCTGGTGATTGTGTCAGGTGAGGAAGATCTTATGGTAATCCACCTCTCTTCGTTCAGTTACATTGAGGATGATGAGGATGCTTTAGAAACTTATTTCCAAGCTCTTGAAATAGCCAACGCTGTCCTTATGGAAGTCGAAGAACCAAAGGGAAGGGTATTCCATCTTTTGCATCATGGAAGAAAGTAAGATCAACCATTGAGGAAGGAAGTCCCGAAGGTTAGGGAGATGTTATTGATGTCAAACTAAAGTCGAGCCGTTATGAGTTGGGTTACAAACCAACCAATGCTAATAAGGGAGCATCAACCTCCATCGAATGACGTCTGAAGACTATCCAAGAAGTGTTTGTCAGCACTTGATATCAAGTCAATGCTATTGATGAAGATCTTGAAGATGAAGATTTGAGCAACCTGGTGTACCAATGTGATGTGGCTTTGAACAATTGGAAGACGGTTGAAATCCCAGAGATGTTTCCTTTGTCAAAGTAATTTGTTGTTTTTCTTTGTTGTTTTCAAAATTCCATAGCAATGCCCAAAGCTATGGACTATTTTGTAGGGCCACCCTTTGCATTTTCAAGGTTATATCAATGAAGGCGTTTTGTTAAATTCATGTTTGTTCATTTACTGATTTTTCTCTTTCACTTTTAAAGAAAAATGGTTATCTTTCAAAACCATTAAAATAAAAATAATTTTTCTCTTGCATTCCTTTGTTTTTTTTTACTTTTAATAAAAGAAAATCATTTAAACATGCAAAATAAAAGAAAACCATGTTGAATCCAATGACTCTACTTTCGCTTTTAACTTTGACTCACCAAACTACCAAGCTAAAGAAGAGGGCAAGGAAGATTGTGATATTCCCGATGAACTGGCAAGATTGGTTGAGTATGAGTACACAGAAACCCAACCACATCAAGAGCAGGTAGAGACAATCAACCTTGGCACCGAGGAAGCGAAGAAAGAGGTCAAGATTGGTACAACACTTGGGGCAGACATCAAAGCAAGATTGGTTAAGCTTTTACAAGAATATATGGATGTGTTTGCATGGTCGTATCAAGATATGCTCGGTTTAGACACAAACATTGTTGTTCATAAATTACCACTCCGACCAGATTGTCCACCAATAAAAAAAAACTCCAAAGAACAAGACCATACATGGCTTTGAAGATTCGAGAAGAGGTCAAAAGACAGTTTGATGTTGGCTTCCTTGCAGTTGCAAAGTACCCTCAATGGGTAGCTAACATTGTGCCAGTACCTAAAAAGGATGGCAAGGTCAGAATGTCCATGGACTATAGGGATTTGAATAAAGCTAGTCTGAAGGACGATTTCCCTCTCCCACATATTGACACCTTGGTTGATAACACTGCTAGGTTTGTTGTTTTCTCCTTCATGGATGGGTTTCCAGGCTGTAATCAAATCAAGATGGATCTCGATGACATGGAAAAGACCACCTTCATCACACCATGGGGAACTTATTGCTACAAGGTTATGCCTTTTGGTCTCAAGAACGCAGGGGCAACCTATCAAAGGGCGATGGTCACCCTCTTTCATGACATGATGCATAAGGAGATTGAGGTCTATGTGGAGGATATGATTGCCAAATCACAAAGTGAGGAGGATCATTTTGACCATTTGTTGAAACTATTTGCGCGCCTCAGAAAATTCAGATTGCGTCTGAATCCAGCTAAGTGTACATTTGGGGTCCGATCGGGGAAGTTGCTTGGTTTCATTGTTAGTTAACGAGGAATTGAAGTAGATCCAGAAAAGGTTAGAGAGATACAAGAAATGTCGGCTCCACAAACTGAAAATCAAGTTAGAGGTTTTCTTGGAAGATTGAACTACATTTCCAGGTTTATTTCCAACATGACTGCTACATGTGAGCCTATATTCAAATTGCTCCGAAAGGATCAAGCAATTGAATGCAATTCTGATTGTCAGCAAGCTTTTGAGAAGATTAAAGGTTATCTGCAAGAACCTCCTATCTTGATTCCATCCATTCCAGGGAAACCTCTCTTCATGTATTTGACTGTGCTCGAAGGATCCATGGGTTGCATGCTAGTTCAACATGATGAAACTGAAAAGAAAGAACATGCCATTTACTACTTAAGCAAGAAGTTTACTGATTGTGAAAGTAGATATTCACTTTTAGAGAAAACTTGTTGTGCTTTAGCATGGGCTGCCAGACGTCTTAGGAAGTATATGATTTGTCACACTATTTTGTTGATAACTAAAATGGATCCAATAAAGTATATCTTTGAGAAGCCTGCCTTGACTAGAAGACTTCCCCGTTGGCACATGTTGTTATCTGAATACAACATCTAGTACGTAACCAAAAATATCAAAGGAAGTATTTTGTCTTACTACCTCGCTAATCATCCTGTTGAAGACTATGAGCCATTGAAGTTTGATTTCCTAGATGAAGACATTATGTTGGTGAAAGATTGTGAAACTTCAAGCCCATATGAAGGTCCCGAGCCAGGTTCATGTTGGAAGATGATGTTTGATGATTCCTCCAATTGCATGGGGCATGGTGTGGGAGTTGTGTTGATGAATCCCAATGGTGGGTATACTCCTTTCACAGCAAGATTGTGTTTTGAATGTACCAATAACATTGTAGAGTATGAAGCATGTATCTTGGGTATTGAAGCTGCAATTGACACCCGAATCAAGATTCTTGAAGTATATGGAGACTCAGCCTTGGTGATCTACCAAGTCAAAGGAGAATGGGAAACTCGTGATGAGAAGTTAATCCCATACCGTGCCCATATTATGGAATTGATAAAGTACTTTGATGAAATCACCTTCCATCATGTTCCGAGAGCAAAAAATCAGATAGCAGATGCTTTGGCTATGTTAGCATCTATGTTCCAAGTCAAATTTCTCAATGAGGCACCACTCATCACAATTGAGAGGAAAACTACGCCAACCTATTGTTTATTGGTTGAAGAAGAAACTGATGAGAAACCGTGATTCTATGATATCAAGAACTACTTAAAAAATCAAGAATACCTAGTAAATACAACAACCCTAGATAATAAGACTCTAAGGAGGTTGAAATCCAAATTCTTCCTTAGAAACAAGGTGATATATAAAAGAAACTATGACATGGTTCTGCTCAGATGCGTGGACAGACACGAAGCAGATCTGTTGATCAAAGAGATTAATGAAGGATCATTTGGAACTCACGCCAATGGACATGACATGTCAAGGAAGATCTTGATAGCTGGTTATTATTGGTTGACCATGGAGTCTGATTGTTTCAACTATGCCAGAAAATGTCACAAATGTAAAATCTATGCTGACAAGGTGCACGTGCCTCCGACACTGTTGAATGTTTTATCATTACCTTGGCCTTTCGCAATGTGGAGCATTGATATGATTGGGGCAATTGAGCCCAAAGATTCCAATGGTCACCGTTTCATCTTGGTTGCAATTAACTATTTCACCAAATGGGTAGAAACTGCGTCCTACACCAGCGTGACGAAACAAGTGGTTGCCCGCTTCATCAAGAACCAAATTATCTATCGCTATGGAGTTCCAAGTAGAATTATCATGGATAATGGGACAAATTTGAACAACAAAACAATGACAGAGTTGTGTGAGACCTTCAAGATTGAACATCACAACTCTTCTCCGTATCGTCTGAAGATGAATTGAGCTGTTGAAGTCGCGAATAAGAATATCAAGAAAATCCTACAAAAGATGGTGAAAACTTATAAAGATTGGCATGAAATGTTACCCTTTGCTTTGCATGGATACAGATCCTCAGTTCACACTTCAACAGGGGCAACCCCTTTCTCTCTAGTGTATGGGATGGATGCAGTTGTCCCAATTGAAGTAGAGATACCATCTTTGAGAGTCTTGATGGAGACCAAGCTAGAGGAAGCTGAATGGATCCATAATAGATATGACTAATTGAACCTCATTGATGAGAAGAGAATGACTGCTATGTGCCATGGTTAGTTGTACCAGCAAGCTTTGACATATGGAAACATTGAAAGGGAAATCTTTTGTCTCCCCAATAAATCTCTAGGTTGCAGAAGTACTTTTACACTGTCATTATAGAAATCCCCATTGAAGTCTAAACTGACAAGCACTCTTGGATAAATCCTTCGATTGTGTGTAACTCTCAAGTTTTAGGATCTCCCTAGTGTCCATCTTGTGATACTTATTTAAGTAACTGGTGTTGAGGATGTATTCCCCATTTAAGTCTCCACAAAACTCCTTCTCTCTCCAGAGTCAGCATTTACATATCATGATCATTCACATCATGCTCAATCATGTGCATTTGACATTTAATCTAAATCATTGTTCTTAGTTTTCGTTCTTCTAACTCCAAAACTCCTTCTCAAAGTTTGGACATGACCAATGTTTTTTTCCAGTAAGTTATTGGCGTCCCCTGTGAAAGTCCAATTGGTTAACCCCAATATTCCCCTCGAAGTCTAGTTGTTGCTGGCATTCTACTTTGAAAGTCCAATTATTGTTGGCATCATTGTTGAAGTCCAATTGTTGCTAGCATTCTACTTTGAAAGTCCAATTATTATTGGCATCATTGTTAAAGTCCACTTGTTGCTGGAATTAAATCCGCTAGAAGCTGGTCGTGATACCTTTGCTTGCGGTATAAAGTCCAATCTGATTTGGCACATACATAAGAGTTTAATTACCCGGTATTCTTCCTGATGGTTCCTAAAGGTCATGTTTGAACTCTTCATTGTAAGGAATTTCCAGAGGATTGGATGTTTTATCTTGTTTGAAAACTCCAATGAGGATATTTCTAAGTGTCAACTGGTCATGCTTGAACTTGTTGATCAATCACCTTGAATACTTCCAATTTGCTATTTCAAAGTGTCAACTGGTCATGCTTGAACCTGTTGATCAATCACTTTGAATACTTTCAGTTTTGCTATTTTTAGTGTCAACTAGTCATGCTTGAACCTATTGATCAATCACTTTGAATACTTTTAGTTTGCTATTTTTAGTGTCAACCGGTCATGCTTGAACATGTTGATCAATCACTTTAAATACTTCCAGTTTTCTATTTTTAGCGTCAACCGGTCATGCTTGAACATGTTGATCAATCACTTTAAATACTTCCAATTTGCTATTTTTAGTGTTATTCGGTCATGCCTGAACTTGATTATCAATCACTTATTTCCAGTTTGTTTATTTCTTGTTATTCTCAATGTCATTCGATCATGCCTGAACCTGGTGATCAACTACTTTGAATATTCCCCAGTTTGTTTTTCCCAGTACATGTTATCTTTAGTGAGTTGTTGGACATGGTCATTGACATTATACTTTATCTCCATCATTTCCTACATATCATATTCATCATTCATCATAAATCATCATGCTAGAATTCATTGCATTTTACATCTGAAATTCTGGTATCAGATATGAGATGTCGAAGGTAATGTCACGACACTAATATCTGAACAATATAAACAGGATAAAAGATAAAGAACAATAGTACAAGTGACACAAGCAATTATTAACCCAGTTCGGTGCAAACTCACCTACGTCTAGGGGCTACCAAGCCAGGAAGGAAATCCACTAAACAAAATTAGTTCAAAGACTCTCAGTAAACAATTTCAAGTTACAGTATTTTCACCTAATCTCTAGCCGTGTGACTTCTACCTAAGAACTCTTAGATAAGAGATCCTACTCACTCCCCCTCAATCATAGTAGTGATGTGAAAACAAATATTACAAAGAAAGAAGACACTCTTCAAGAACACATACTTGATCTTGCTTAAAAGCTTCAACCAAGTAAACACACACTCATGCTTCAAAGCTTAGAGTGGACAAATTATAACTCAAAAGTCAGTCCAATTCAATCATCAATAGGATGAATGAATGGCTCACAATACACAAATGCACACAAGACTAAAACCCTTACTCTCTTTCACTATTTCATTCGTTATTTCTTGTGTGTTAAAACCAAGTTTTACATTGCTTTTTATAGAAGCATTTGAATGGGCTTGGACATCATAAAACCCTAAATCTATTTTCCTTTCGTATCTTCTTACGACAGCTGATCATATATTGTTGGAACATATATCAATCTGGTTTTAATTATTGATTGAATGGCGCGTTCAATCTCCTCATCAATCACACACAAATTAGCATGAAAAATGCAATCACAAAATACATAACATTCAGACTGAACATTCTGTATACACATGTCTTGACATCGGGTCTGACATCTCAGCTAAATCCTGCACAACCTTTATTTAAACACCCTGCAGGAACCTTTTATCTCATGTCAAGATAACACTTGTGACAACTTGTGAAAACTCTAGGTTTTACCAAAATTGATGCCAACACATAGAACCAACAAACTCCCCCTTTGGCAAATTTTGGCTAAAACATACATCAGATCATTTGTTTCACAAGAGAATAATCACAATATCAGTTTAGCAGCAGAAGTAATAAAACACACATTACTAGCTAAAATAGCAACTAGTAAACACATATTAAACACACATGCGCTTGTGCTCTACCTCCCCCTCCAGCTAGCACCAGTCTGCTCAACACAGACATAACACTTCTCCCTCTAACAACACCTTCAACATCACCTGTAATAAACAGATTATCTCCAACATCATCTGTATATAGTATATCATAGCTAGCTACTTCTCCCCCTTTTTAGCCGAAAGAGACCAAAGAGACAAAATAAATGTCAATTTAGTCAAACAAACAGAATGTCACACAGAATGTCAAAGCAGATTGTTAAGTGTTATAGATCCAGGAATAAACACAGCTTTATACAAGCTGAGATAAAATCCAGAAAATCTAAAAAAAACCAGAAAAATACATCAAGACATCAGAACATGACTGCCAAAAGAACCACCAGAACATCCATCAGAACACATCATCAGAAGAGTGGGGGACAACAAAATTAGTCAAAGGAGCTTGCATCTTCATCAGCATCAGAACCAGAACTGCCACTTGTTTCATCTTTAGTTTCAGACGTCTCACTAAAGGTTTGGGCTTCTGCTTCCTTGGCCTGTCCAACATTCTCTCTTTCATCTTGCTCCAGGCTTGCAATCAGAGCCTCCAAAGCTTCTTTCCTGGTTGTTGCTACCCTTATCCCTGTATCCAATTCTTTACAAGTTTCTTTCAGCTCAGCAATAAGACCACCTTTTGAGGCTGGCCTTTTCACAACAGATGTCATGACAATGTCTTCGACATGACTTCCTTCAAACAATTTGTAGTGAACTGATAAAGGATGTTTTCTTCTATTAGGAAGATCATTTGTACTCAGAATTCCAGGGTGTTGGCTCAGGAATATCCCACAAATCATTGAGGGAAAAGCTATGGGCAGCTTTACTGCGTTTGTAGAAGCATGTTTGACAATTTGTTCAAACATAAATCTACCATAATCAAATTTCAGCTTGGTTCCAACAGCAAAGATGAACCTTCCAAGGGCATCTAAAATTGTTGAGATGTGGTTTGTAGGCACCCAATTTGCAGACCCTATCTTGTGCAATATGACATATTTCACAGTCAGCTTCCCAGCAGGGAGATGCTTCTTGCTAGGCCACTCCTTTACCTGTTTTGCAGTAATTTCTCGACAGACCTCATTGTCCGTGGCTTCCAGTTCATATGCACCTTCTGTATCTCTTCCTAGAAACTTATGAATCACAGTTGGAGAAAATGTGATACACTTCCCTCTTACAAACACTTTACAAAATTCCTTGCTATTTTTATCAGCAATGTCTTCAGGAATGTTGACCACAAGCTCTTTAACCAATCCTTCATAACACTGAGATAACCCAGCAACAGTTTTCATTAATCCAACATTTTTAATTAGGTCCATGACCTCTTTGACCTCCACATCATCCTTTCCTAACTCTCTCTCCACAACCACCCTCCTTTGGATCACAAATTTCCATTTTGCTGCTCCATCTTCAAGATGGAAAGAAATATTGTCCAAGTGTACAACAACAACTTTTATAGGGGACTTCCTAACAGTTGTCCTCTTAACAGGGGAGATGTCAGGGACATCTTCTTCGACATCTTCATCAGACTCAGAAACTTCTCTCACCTTCCTCTTCTTCACATCAACTTTGCTCCAAGATTTTGAGGGACCTACACCAGTAGTCTTCTTAGCAGTTTTGGCTGACATCATTTCAGCCACAGACCTACCTTTTCTAGTCTTCATCCTCTTAGCTACACTAGGCTTCAAGTGATGAAGCAAGCTATCATCTTGATCATCCTAACTATCATCTTCTAGATCAATCACCTTGTTTGCAGAATCATGCTTCTTAGACTGTGAAGCATTGGCAGTAGGTGATGCCACATATTTATTACCAGACACAGTCTGCCCTAAAGAGGACAAACCTTCAACAGCCATATCTTTTTCAGACCTAGAGGAATCATCATCCTTCTCATTATGAGGTCCAACCTCAGGAGAGGGGTCCCTTCTTGATATAGGAGTAGAAACTCCCTTTACAAAATGTCCTTCATTGAGGATTCTAGTGACTAGGTTTCTTATGACACGATCAGTGTGATGCATGTCGTCCTTAGAGCTAGTGGCATGTGTAGAGCTAGAAGGAATACTAGAGTTGTTACCTTTAGTGGGGCAAGTAGAGGTAGATGCATCCATGGGATGGTTAGGAGCTTCTCCTAGAATGACAGACAGGGGAATCACATCTAAAATATCTTCATCAAGAAAGTCCATTGAAGGCGTTCTATCTTTGTGAGTAGGCTTAGAAATTTGTGAACCAGATGGTGTTTGATGTTGTGACATCTTGTTGTTTTTGTGGAAAGGTTTCAGTTTCCCTAGCAGAGGAGTTTGAGGAAGATGTAGGAAGTTGAAAATGTTTGAGTAGAGGTTGCGTGTGAAAAGGTAATAGATGGAATTTCCAATACTAGGTGATGATTTACCATAAATGGGGGACTTTATTTTAAGTAAGCAGACAATAATTTTATTACCTTTTCCACTCCAAATTAATTGCTACAAATTCTCATAAATACAAATCCCTAATTTCCCTCTTAGAAATTCAAATTGATTTTCATCCAAGGCCTTTGTAAAAATATCAGCTAACTGCATTTCAGTAGCAACATGCTCCAGGGCTATAATTTTATCTTCCACTAGTTCTCTAATAAAATGGTGATAAATATCAATATGTTTTGTCATGCTGTGCTGAATAGGATTCTTAGAAATATTTATAGCACTCAGGTTGTCACAGTACAATGTCATGACATCTTGCGTGACATTATATTCAGTCAGCATCTGTTTCATCCAAACCAGTTGAGAACAACTACTTCCAGCTGCTATGTATTCAACTTCAACAGTGGACAGAGACACACAATTTTGTTTCTTACTAAACCATGATATTAAGTTGTTCCCTAAAAAGAAGCATCCTCCTGATGTGCTTTTCCTATCATCAACACTTCCATCCCAATCAGCATCACAATATCCAGTCAACACAGATCCAGATCCATGAGTGTACAACATCCTATAGTCACTGGTGCCATTGACATATTTTAGGATCCTTTTCACTTGGTTTATGTGACTGACTTTTGGTTCAGCTTAATATCTAGCACAAACACCTACAACAAAAGCAATGTCAGGTCTGCTTGCTGTGATATATAGCAGACTCTATATCATGCTTCTATAGAGACTTTGATCTACACTAACACCATTTTCATCTTTAGAGACTTTCAGATGAGTTGGAGCAGGTGTCCTTTTGTGACTTGCATTCTCCATGCCAAACTTTTTAACAATATTTTTTGCATATTTGCTTTGAGATAGAAAGATAGAATCTTCCATCTGCTTGACTTGTAGCCCAAGAAAATAGGTCAGTTCTCCAACAAGGCTCATTTCAAATTCAGACTGCATTTGTTTAACAAAATGTTCGACCATCTTATTTGACATCCCCCCAAACACAATATCATCCACATATATCTGAGCCACCATGAGTTTTCCTCCTTCATTCTTGATAAATAGAGTCTTATCAATGCCTCCCTTTCTATATCCATTGTCAATGAGAAACACTGTGAGTCTATTAAACCAAGCCCTAGGGGCTTGTTTCAGCCCATAGAGGGCTTTCCTTAACTTATACACATGATTTGGAAGATTTGGGTCTGTAAACCCTTTAGGTTGTTCAACATACACTTCCTCATTTAAGTAACCATTCAAGATGGCACTTTTTACATCCATTTGGAACAGTTTAAACTTCAGAATACATGCCACTCCAAGCAATAGTCTAATGGACTACAGGCGAGCTACAGGGGAAAATGTTTCATCAAAGTCAACTCCTTCAACTTGAGTGTATCCTTGTGCTACCAATCTTGCTTTATTTTTGGTAACCACCCTTTGTTCATCAGATTTATTCTTGTAAACCCACTTTGTTCCAATAACATTTATTCCTTCAGGTCTTGGAACCACTTCCCATACTTCATTTCTCTTAAATTGGCCTAACTCTTCCTGCATGGCATTGATCCAGAATTCATCAGTTAAGGCTTCTTTGACATTCCTGGGCTCAATTTTGGACACAAAACAACCATGTGAGATCACTTCCCTTGATCTAGTTGTGACCCCTTTATTTGGGTCTCCTATAATGAGATCTCTAGGATGGTCCTTCTGAATTCTGATAGAGGGTCCCATGTTAATTTTGTCAGCTTCAGGTTCAACTTGAGTGGGTTCACTCTCATTACTTTTGTCTGGGAAATCAGCTAGGGCATCATTTAGAGATGTCTCAACATCGTCTGTGACATCAGTCTGTTGATCATCAACCACAACATTGATAGATTCCATCATTACTTTTATTCTGGAATTAAAGACCCTAAATGCTTTGCTGTTTGTTGAGTAACCCAGAAATATTCCTTCATCACTCTTGGGATCCATCTTCCTTCTTTGTTCACGATCAGTCAGGATATAACATTTACTACCAAACACATGGAAGTATTTGACAGTAGGTCTTCTTCCTTTCCAGACTTCATATAAAGTAGTTGGAGTCCCTTTCTTCAAGGTTACTCTGTTGTAAACATAGCAGGTTGTGTTCATAGCTTCAACCCAGAAGTGATAGGGCAATTTCTTAGCATGAATCATAGCTCTGGCAGATTCTTGGAAAGTTCTATTTTTCCTTTATACCACACCATTTTGCTGAGGGGTAATGGGATATGAGAACTCATGACTAATTCCTTCAGATGAACAGAATCCAACAAATTTACTATTCTCAAATTCTTTCCCATGATCACTTCTGATTCTGATAACCTGACTTTCTTTTTCTCTTTGAAGTCTTAGGCAAATATCTTTGAATACCTCAAATACATCAGATTTTTCCCTTATGAAATTTACCCAGGTGTATCTGGAGAAGTCATCCACCACCACATAAGCATACTTTTTCCCACCAAGACTTTCCACCTGCATAGGTCCCATCAAGTCCATGTGGAGAAGTTCCAGCACTCTGGATGTGGTGTCATGTTTGATCTTCTGATGTGACATCTTTGTCTACTTTCCAATCTGACACTCCCCACAAACTCTTCCTTCATCAATCTTTAAGTTTGGGATTCCTCTAACAGCTTCAACAGATATAATCCTCTTCATTCCTTTAAGATGCGGATGACCCAATTTTTGATGCCATAACTTCACTTCTTCTTCTTTGGCTAGAGTACACATTGAAGAATAACCAGTTTCTTGAGAACTCCACATATAGAAATTGTCCTTAGACCTGACTCCTTTCATGATCACTTCATTTTCTTCATTAGTAATCATACATTCAGTTTTTGTGAAGTTTACATTTAGACCTTGATCACACAGTTGACTGATGTTGATTAGGTTTGCAGTCAGTCCTTTAACAAGTAGCACATTGTCAAGGTTAGGGACTCCAGGACAGTTTAGCTTTCCAATCCCCTTGATTTCATCCTTTTCTCCATCACCAAAGGTTACATAGCTGGTGGCATGAGGATGAAGGTCAGTTAGTAGGTTTTTGCTTCCAGTCATGTGTCTGGAGCATCCACTGTCAAAATACCAGTCTTCTTTGGTTAAAACTCTGAAGGAAGTGTGAGCTATCAGGTTAGTAGCACCAGTCCTAGGAACCCACTATTTTCTGTTGACAGGAATGTGGTGTTTGGGTCTAGGCTGATGATGAGAAGGACTGGGATAGCCATACAACTTAAAGCAGAATGGTTTTATGTGGCAAAATTTTCCACAGTAATGACATCTCCATCTTTGGTGTTTTCCTTTATGTTGTCTTTCCTTATGATGTTGTGACACATGATGTGACATCTTTGGTTTGCTACCAGTGTGACTACACTCAGGAGTGGGTTCATTGAACCCAAGGCCAAACTTGTCTCCTGCCATTTTTCCAGTCTGGAGGATTTTGTGTAAGGTGTCAAATCCACTGTTTAGCATTCTGACATACTTTGTCATCTCATCCAATTTGGAGTTCAAGAACACTGCTTCAATCTTCAACTTAGAGATTGTAAGAACAAAAATTGTTCTACAACAGACTCCATGATTTTGATGATAACAAAGGATGAAACCAAAAATGGCACCCTAACGAAAAGTTTCTAAGTGTGCAGGGTTCTAAAGAAAGAAGAAATAAATCTGATGACGTCATCAGATGCAAAGCAAGATCAGATGCAAAATCTCAAGTATCAGAAGCATCTAAAGTGGAATCTCGTTTCAAGAAGCTTTGACTCTGGACAAAACTGCAAAGTATCAGAAGCATCTGAACATGAAGTAAAGTCTAGAAGCTCTGACTCTGAACAAATGTCTTCTGTAAATTCTGAAGTTATCAGCGCCATCTGAACTTTCAAGAGATAACATCAGAAGCCAGTTTCTCCAGATACACAAAGACTCTAATCAGAATTGTTAATCATGATGAAGTAACGTTTAAGCCAAGTTAAAGTTCTGCAAATGGATTTCCTCAAATAGAAAGAGACGTTAATCTCCACTTCCAAGAGAGAAGATACTAATTGTGGTAAGTAGTCACTTCTAAGAGAAAAAGTCTACTGCAGAAGCTATTAATGGAATGGCGTAACTACATCTCAATATCCAACAGATTCAACGCTACTTCAACTCTACTTCAACTCCTATAAATAGAGAAGAAATCAACATTCAGTAACAAGAAATCACTAGCCAAAACTATACTGAAATCATATCACGCTCAAGAAAAACATCTTTGTTCTTCAAAGAATTTCACTAAGCTTTTGCTTATCAAGTGAAAAATTTGTTCTTAAGTTTGTAATATTTGCTTTCTTAGAAGCACTCTAGATTACACATCTTGTATCTAATTCTTATTTGATTTCCTCAAGTGACTCTTTGTAGTCTGTAGACTTGAGAGGACTAAGAGATTTTCTTCTCTCTTAGGGGTTGTTTGTAATCTTTCAAGATTAGTGGATTAAGTCCTTGTTGAAGGCGAAATCACCTTGGCCGGGTGGACTGGAGTAGCTTTGTGTTATAAGCGAACCAGTATAAAATCATTGTGTGATTTCATTTTGCAAAAGCGCTTATTTTTCAAACAATTCAAACCCCCCCTTTCTTGTTTTTCTCACCTTCAATTGGTATCAGAGCTCCGGCTCTGTTATTGATTTTCAAATCAAACACTTAACCGTGTAGAGAGATCCAGTGCGAGAAAAACAAATGGCCCACTCAAATGAGAAAGATTCTTACAATGCCAAGCCTCCTGTTTTTGATGGAGAAAAGTTTGATTACTGGAAAGATAGAATCGAAAGTTTCTTTCTTGGTTATGATGCTGACCTCTGGGACATTGTCACAGATGGATACAAACCTCCAACCTTAAATGGAGCTGAAGTTCCCAGAAGCAAAATGTCAGAAGATCAGAAACGTGAGTTCAAAAATCATCACAAGGCCAGAACAATACTTCTAAATGCCATATCATACAACGAATACGAAAAGATCACCAACAGAGAGACGGCTAAAGATATACTTGACTCTCTGAAGATGACCCATGAAGGAAACTCCCAAGTCAAGGAGACGAAGGCTCTGGCGTTGATCCAGAAATATGAAGCCTTCAAGATGGAAGATGACGAAGCTATAGAAGCTATGTTTTCCAGATTCCAAACTCTTATTGCAGGTCTTAAAGTGCTAGACAAAGGATACACGACTGCAGATCATGTTAAGAAGATAGTCAGAAGTCTGCCAAAGAAATGGAGACCAATGGTTACTGCTCTGAAGTTATCAAAGGATCTGAACAATATCAGCCTTGAAGAACTTGTTAGTTCTCTCAGAAGCCATGAGATAGAACTAGAGGAGGATGAGCCTCAGAAAAGGAACAAGTCAGTGGCGCTGAAGTCCAGACCTGAAAGACGGAAGTCAGACAGAACCAAGGCTCTTCAAGCAGAAACTGCAGACACTGATGACTCTGAACCTGAAGACTCTGATGATGAAGAAGAGCTGTCCCTACTAACCAGAAGAGTTAAGCAACTCTGGAAAAGAAGGAACAACAACAACTTCAGAAGATCAAGACCCAGAGGGGATAGATCAGAGTCAACTTCAAAAGGTAAACCTAATAAAGATATTACCTGTTTTGAATGTAAAGAAACAGGTCATTATAGAAATGAATGCCCCAAGCTGAAGAAAGATAACTCTAAGAAAGAAAGCTTCAAGAAAAATGCCTTCAGAACAAAGAAGGGATTAATGGCCACCTGGGACGATAGTGAATCAGGATCATCAGAATCTGACTCTGATGAACAAGCCAACGTAGCATTCATGGCTACCACATCCAGCAGCTCAGATGAAGAATCTGAAGAGGTATTTTCTGAACTTTCTAGATCTGACTTAGAATCATGTTTATCAGAAACTCTTACCTCTCTTCAGAAATTAAAACAAAAAGTTAAAAGCATTAAAGGTCTTCTTAAAGCAAAATCTGAAGAATGTAGTGAACTTGAGACAACAATTCTAGCACATGAAGATATAATCAAATCTTTAACGTTAGAAAGAGATGGAGCTAAAACAAAAAGCTTAAAATTAGAAGAAGCGTTGTCTCAAGCACCACAAACTTCAAATGAAATTATTTATAAATATGAAGAAGCCTTTCAGAAGTTTCTGAAGAGTGGAATAGATAGGAGTATTATGGCATCCATGATTTATGGAGTAAGTCAGAATAATAAAAGGGGAATTGGGTATGATTCTGATTCTGATAAAACTTCTACCAGTAACCAAATTAAATCACCTTTTTCATACCACTATACACACACACAAGAACACAAATTTAAAAATGCTAGAAGACCCAAAGTTGTAAGAAACTCTGGGAAGACTAATCTAAAAGGACCCAAGAGATTCTGGGTACCGAAAGATAAGATTATCTATGTTGCAGATATCCTATGCAGCAAAGTTCAGACACCAGTCATGGTACCTGGACTCTGGATGCTCGCGACATATGACGGGAAGAAAGTCTATGTTCCAAAGCCTGGAACTTAAAGACGCTGGCTTCGTAGGCTTTGGAGGAGATCAGAAAGGAAGGATCAGAGGCTCCGGAACTATTGGTAACGGTACTCTTCCCTCTATATCTGATGTTCTTTATGTAGAAGGATTAATGCATAATTTGTTATCCATAAGTCAATTAAGTGATAACGGTTATGATGTAATCTTTAATCAAAAAACGTGTAAAGCCATTAATCAGAACGATGGCTCTGTCCTTTTCACAGGCAAGAGGAAAAACAACATTTATAAAATAAATCTTTCTGATTTAAAAGATCAAAATGTTAAATGTTTAATGTCAGTTCACGAAGAGCAATGGGTATGGCATAGACGCTTAGGCCACATTAGCATGAGGAAACTTTCTCAGCTAACTAAACTTGAGTTAGTCAGAGGCCTACCTAAACTGAAGTTTTCTTCAGATGCTCTGTGTGAAGCTTGTCAGAAAGGAAAGTTTTCAAAAACATCTTTTAAAAAGAAAAATGTTGTTTCTACCTCCAAGCCTCTGGAGCTTCTTCACATTGACTTATTTGGTCCTGTGAAAACAGCATCAGTCAATGGAAAGAAGTATGGACTTGTAATCGTTGATGATTACAGCCGCTGGACATGGGTAAAATTCCTAAGGCACAAGAGTGAGTCTCACTCTGTATTCACCAGTTTCTGTTCTAAAGTGCAAAAAGAATTTGACTCTAAAATTGTTAGAGTCAGAAGTGATCATGGTGGAGAATTTGAAAATAAAGATTTTGAAGAATTATTTGATTCTAATGGAATATCCCATGATTTCTCCTGCCCTAGAACTCCACAACAAAATGGAGTTGTAGAGAGGAAGAATAGGACACTCCAAGAAATGGCCAGAACCATGATCAATGAAACAAATGTAGCAAAGCACTTTTGGGCAGAAGCTGTAAATACAGCGTGTTATATTCAGAATAGAATCTCTATTAGACCTATTCTGGATAAGACTCCCTATGAACTGTGTAAGGGAAGAAAACCCAACATTTCTTATTTTCATCCTTTTGGATGCATTTGCTTTATATTAAATACTAAAGAACATCTGAACAAGTTTGATTCCAAAGCACAGAAAGGTATTATGTTAGGATACTCAGAACGCTCTAAAGGCTATAGAGTATACAACACAGAAACCAAAATTGTGGAGGAATCAATTCATGTTAGATTTGATGATAAGCTTGACCCTGAAAAGTCAAAGCTAGTTGAAAAGTTTGCAGATTTAGAGATCACTCTGGTAGAATCTGAGAAAACTCCAGAAGCAACTGTCACTCCAGACTCTGAAGAAATTAAATCTCCAGAAATTCCAAGGAAAGTCAAGAGTCGTAGCAACGTATCTGAAGATTTGATTTTGGGAAACAAAGATGAACCTGTTAGAACCAGATCTACCTTCAGAACTTCTGAAGATATTCCTCTGGGACTAGTGTCTCTGATTGAGCCTACGTCCTGTGATGAAGCTCTTCAAGATAATGATTGGGTGGCAGCTATGCAAGAAGAGTTAGATCAATTCTCCAAGAATGATGTCTGGGATCTTGTTCCTAAACCCAGAGGCACTCATGTCATTGGAACCAGATGGGTTTTCAGAAACAAGCTGAACGAGAAAGGAGAAGTTGTCAGAAACAAAGCTCGACTGGTAGCTCAAGGTTATAGTCAACAAGAAGGTATTGATTATAATGAGACTTTTGCTCCAGTCGCGAGGTTAGAATCTATTCGTCTCCTTGTATCTTTTGCTATTAATCATTCTATCAAATTATACCAAATGGATGTCAAGAGTGCATTTCTTAATGGTTATATTTCAGAAGAAGTGTATGTTAATCAACCTCCTGGTTTTGAAAATTCAAACTTTCCAGAACATGTTTTCAAACTTAAAAAATCTTTATATGGACTTAAACAAGCTCCCAGAGCTTGGTATGAACGTCTGAGCAATTTTCTTCTGGAACAAAATTTTATCAGAGGGAAAGTTGATTCTACACTCTTCTGTAAAAATCATGAAAATGATCTCATGATATGCCAAATTTATGTTGATGATATTATTTTTGGTTCTGCTAATATCTCTGTTTGCCAAGAATTTTCTAAGTTAATGCAGGAAGAATTTGAAATGAGTTTAATGCAAGAACTAAAGTTCTTTCTGGGAATTCAAATTAATCAAACTTCAGAAGTCACGTACATTCATCAAAGCAAGTACATTAAAGATGTTCTGAAGAAGTTTGACATGTCTGAATGCAACTCTGCAAAAACTCCTATGCACCCAACTTGCATTCTGGAGAAGGAAGAGGTAAGCAACAAGGTTTGTCAGAAGCTCTATCGAGGTATGATAGGCTCTCTTCTCTATCTGACTGCTACTCGTCCTGATATTCTCTTTAGCGTCTGTCTTTGTGCCAGATTCCAATCAGATCCTAGAGAATCTCATTTAACAGCTGTTAAAAGAATTCTTAAGTATCTGAAAGGAACTCCTAACCTGGGCCTGATGTATGAGAAAACATCAGAGTATAGGCTTTCTGGTTATTGTGATGCAGATTATGCAGGAGATAGAATAGAACGAAAAAGCACATCTGGAAATTGCCAGCTTCTGGGAAACAATCTAATCTCCTGGGCTAGCAAAAGACAGTCAACAATTGCTCTATCAACTGCAGAAGAAGAATACATCTCAGCATCACTGTGCACAACTCAGATGCTCTGGATGAAACATCAGCTAGAAGATCTACAAATCTTTGAGAGTAACATTCCTATCTTTTGTGATAATACTGCTGCTATTTGTTTAAGTAAGAATCCCATTCTACATTCCAGAGCCAAACACATAGAAATAAAACATCATTTTATTAGAGACTATGTTCAGAAAGGAATAGTAACGCTGAAGTTCATTGATACAGAACATCAATGGGCAGATATCTTTACTAAGCCTCTAGCTGAAGATAGATTTCTTTTCATCTTAGAAAATCTGAACATGTAAAATGAGACTCTGATAAAAACAAATACACTTCTGCCTCTGACTCTGATACTTCTACCAAGTTAAGAAGATATCTGAGTTAGAAATCTTCAGAAATCCTTTGGTATTCCTGAAGATCAGAAACATCAACACGTGGGGAACATGCGTCTAACCCTAGAACTTCTAGACAGCTGTCAAAAGAAATCAAAGGTCAGAACGCTTGAAATCTCCTCGAGCAGTGTGCTTACTGTTGGGATTAGACATTCATTTATTAGCTATAATCATTTTTCCTCCCTAGCGTGCAATCTTGTGTTCTGTTCCAACGCAATTAAATGTGTCGTTTTGCATGTGTTTTTACCCTTAGGTATATAAACACTTTTCTCACATTTCACACACTTATCACTCTTCACTCACTCTTAAACCCTAAACCCTCTCTCGAAGTTTTCTCTGCAACCTTCTCAGTTCTTCATCTTCTTCATCAATCTTCGTCATGAATCCTCAAGAGCAAGAAGTTTTTAACTTCTCCCAACAAATGGAAGCCGCTTCTAACCCCCAAACCTCAAACACTCAAACACCCATGGTTTTAGATGTCACCACGACCCCAGTTTACAAAGAACCTCACATTTTGGAACGCGAACAACACATTCATCTTTCAACTCCCTTTGAAGGTTTGGATGTACTGTGTGAATCACTGGTGGATTTTGAGAACTTAAGAAGAAACGGTGTTGATCTTACTGAAGATCTTCACAAGCAAGGTTGGGAAACCTACTTCAACAGGCTTTATGGTCCAATCTATCCTCTTCTGGTGAAGGAATTCTGGAGATGTGCAGATGCTGATGACGAGTTCATTGTTTCTTTTGTTCTGGGAGTGAAGATCATTATCACAGAAGCGTCTATTGCTTCTTTGCTGAATATGGAGAAAGCTGGAGGTAAGAGGATTTACAACATTCCTCCAAGGTCCAAGCGCATCACAGAAGTCATTAACCCTACAATCTTCAAAGCAAACGCAGAAGGAAACCCCTCTAAGAACAAGGAGCTTCATCAGAACCTCCGAGTTTGGCTGAAGATTATTCTGGGAACAATCCATCATCGTCCAGCCTCCAACTCTTCAGATTACATAAATGCTGATCAGAAATGCATCCTCTACTGTATTCAGAAGGGTATCCCGATCAACCTCCCTGTTCTCCTCTTCAGATATCTGAGGGATTCAGTCAGAGAAACGAGGAATAATATGAAGCCCAGATCCTACATTCCTCTGGGTAGATTGCTCTCTGACATCTTCATTGAGCATGGGCTGGTAGATGCTCTGGAGAAGACCAGATGTATGGATGATCTGGCAATTGACGTTGGAAAGCCTCTGAATGCCAAAAATCTGAGGAGTATGGGAATCATCAAAGACATCAGAGTCAAGCCCACTATGAATGTGACCTGGGAAGCTCTGAAGGATCAGAGGAAGATGCCTCATGGCCTTGAAAGGTTCTTCAAGAACGAACCCAGAGATGCCATTGCTATCTACCTTCAGGATCGTCTGGATGAAGGCATTGATATCTCTGATTTCCGCCTTGAAGACTGTCTGGACTCTGTAGAAGATTTGGTCAGATACAAAAGAGGTCTTTCTGAGAAGAAGATAGCTGAGGAAGCAAGGAAGGCAAAGAAAGCCAGACTTGGAGAAACCTCTGGCACCAAAGCTTCAGCACCTCTGAATGTCTCTTCTGGTAAGTCCCTTCCTCCTGTTACTTCTGTACCTGTAATGGCTTCTTCTACTCCTCTCCCAACATCTCCCATATTCACTACCTCTGAAATCCCTCCTTCAACCATCAGAACCTCTCAACCTCCACCTGTTCTAAAAATTGCTCGAAATTTCACAACAACCTCTGACCCTAATCAACTATATCACCACAGCTCTTCATCATCCTCTGAATATGAATCACCCCCTTACCTTTCCCCTTCTTCTGACCAAGAGTTATCTGATCATGAGTCCTCTGATCAAGAACACTCTGACCCAAACTCCCCAACAATAGCTGAAATTTATGCTAAAAATTTCGCTCCACAACCCTCAACCCAATCTGAAGTCACCTCTCCCCTCCAAACTTCACTTCCACCACAACAAACAACAACCTTACCCTCTGAAACTCAACCATCTGATCCCTTCACCTCTAATATCACTCCACCATTTATTCCCGCTGTACCTGGACCAGACTCTGACCCTTAGACCTAAATCCACTATATGCTTCATCCCCTAGTCTTCAACCAGACGCAGATTCTGAACTTCAAGCAGAATCTGAACCTCAACAAACTGAACCTCAACAATCTGAACCTCAACAAACTGAACCTCAACCATCTGAACCTCAACAAACTGAACCTCAACCTCTAAATCTCAGCCCTCAAAACTCTCCACCTCATTCACCTGAACCTGAACCTGAACTTACCATACCTACCCTTGAGGAGGCCATTATACAGGTTGCAGAAGCCTCAGTCCAGAAGATCAAGTCTCTGGCTAAAAACTCTGAAGTAAGTGATGATCCTAAATCTGTTAGGACACACTGGAACAGAGTCATTAGTTGGATGACCTCTGAGTCTTATAGGCTGAAGAGTATCTCTGAACAAGTCAGAAATGGCTACATCAGAGACTCTAAGGAAAGACTCCAAGAGAGACTGGCTAGAGAAGCTGAGGCCAAGAGATTAGAAGAAGAAAGATTGGCTAGGGAGGCTGAAGAAGAAGCTAAGAGGTTGGAAGAAGAACGCCTGGCAAAGGAAGCAGAACTTCTAAGGATTCAGGAAGCTGAAGCCAAGGCTAAGGCAGATGCAGAAGCCCAAGCTGCTGCTGAAGCTGAAGCTCAGCAGGCTCTGATTCAGGGGGAGTCTTCCTCTGCGATCCCTCTGATTCTTAACACTCTGAAGGAGATCAAGCAAGATCAGCAAGAGATCAAGAAAGATCAGAATGAGCTTCGTGCCAGGATGGACAAGCAAGATGCTCTGAATGAAAACATCCAGAATATGTTTGCCATGTTGCTTCAGAGACTTCCTCAACCTCCAAACCCTTAGGCACTTAGGATTTATTTTTTTTTGCTAAGTGTTTTTGCTTCTGTCTTTTTTTTTTAGCTCTGATATTCTGTTGAATCTGATGTTTTGACTGCTGTTTGCCTTTGTGCTTTTTTAATGAAGTGTTTTTCTCTCTATTATTCTTTTTATTTTTATGCCTTTTTGATTATGCCAAAGGGGGAGAAATTATTAAATAGCTCTGATGAAAATTATGTCTAAAACCTTAAGCATTCTGCAACAATTATAGAATTAGTTCTGATATAAATAGCTCTGATTAAATAATAGCTCTGATTAAATAACTCTAACTTTAAAGTTAAGCATTTGCAGAAAGTTTTCAGAAACCTAATTACTTGGAAAGCTCTGGTAAGAACTTCTGAACTCCCTAGCGCTATCTCAGGGGGAGCTTTTGTCTATCTGATCTAATATTTTTCATGTTTCATCTGATAATTTTATTTGTTTTGTCATCATCAAAAAGGGGGAGATTGTAAGAACAAAAATTGTTCTACAACAGACTCCATGATTTTGATGATAACAAAGGATGAAACCAAAAATGGCACCCTAACGAAAAGTTTCTAAGTGTGCAGGGTTCTAAAGAAAGAAGAAATAAATCTGATGACGTCATCAGATGCAAAGCAAGATCAGATGCAAAATCTCAAGTATCAGAAGCATCTAAAGTGGAATCTCGTTTCAAGAAGCTTTGACTCTGGACAAAACTGCAAAGTATCAGAAGCATCTGAACATGAAGTAAAGTCTAGAAGCTCTGACTCTGAACAAATGTCTTCTGTAAATTCTGAAGTTATCAGCGCCATCTGAACTTTCAAGAGATAACATCAGAAGCCAGTTTCTCCAGATACACAAAGACTCTAATCAGAATTGTTAATCATGATGAAGTAACGTTTAAGCCAAGTTAAAGTTCTGCAAATGGATTTCCTCAATAGAAAGAGACGTTAATCTCCACTTCCAAGAGAGAAGATACTAATTGTGGTAAGTAGTCACTTCTAAGAGAAAAAGTCTACTGCAGAAGCTATTAATGGAATGGCGTAACTACATCTCAATATCCAACAGATTCAACGCTACTTCAACTCTACTTCAACTCCTATAAATAGAGAAGAAATCAACATTCAGTAACAAGAAATCACTAGCCAAAACTATACTGAAATCATATCACGCTCAAGAAAAACATCTTTGTTCTTCAAAGAATTTCACTAAGCTTTTGCTTATCAAGTGAAAAATTTGTTCTTAAGTTTGTAATATTTGCTTTCTTAGAAGCACTCTAGATTACACATCTTGTATCTAATTCTTATTTGATTTCCTCAAGTGACTCTTTGTAGTCTGTAGACTTGAGAGGACTAAGAGATTTTCTTCTCTCTTAGGGGTTGTTTGTAATCTTTCAAGATTAGTGGATTAAGTCCTTGTTGAAGGCGAAATCACCTTGGCCGGGTGGACTGGAGTAGCTTTGTGTTATAAGCGAACCAGTATAAAATCATTGTGTGATTTCATTTTGCAAAAGCGCTTATTTTTCAAACAATTCAAACCCCCCCCTTTCTTGTTTTTCTCACCTTCAGAGATGGTTTCCAAGTGTTCTGTCTTCTCATCCTCTATTTGTGTTATCAATTTCTTCTGATTTTCCACTTGTTGACACACTTCGCTTCTGTAACACAACTTTCTGTAGGTAGTGGCTAACTCGTTAAAGATTACTTCATCATCACTTGAGTCTTCATCAGAACCCCATCTTCTAGTCAAGGCAGTCACAAGATTGGCAGACTCTCCTTCTGTTTCACTTTCATCAGACCAAGTAGCAGTAAGACTCTTCTTCTGTTTCTTGAGGTAGGTCCCACATTCAGCTCTAATGTGTCCATACCCATCACATTCATGACACTGAACTCCTTTTCCTTGTTTGGACTTTTCATTAGATCTTGTTCTTCTTCCAGCATCATTGGACCTACTGATGTTAAATGAGTTGTTCTTGACATTAGGCTTAGACCTTACATCCATCTTTTTCAGGAGTTTGTTGAACTGTCTCCCCAGTAATGCTACATCATTTGCCAGATCTTTATCAGTATCTTGACCACTTTCTTCCTCTTTCTCTTCAGTGTTTGACATGAAGGCTATGCTTTTGACTTTCTTTTCAGATCCATCACTCATTCCCAACTCAAATGTTTGGAGGGATCCAATTATCTCATCCACTCTCATATTGCAGATGTCTTGAGATTCTTCTATGGCTGTCACTTTCATCGCAAATCTCTTGGGAAGTGACCTGAGAATTTTCCTCACTAGTTTTTCATCTGACATCTTCTCACACAGGGCTCCTGAGGCATTAGCAATTTCAAGGATATTCATATGAAAGTTATGAATATTTTCATCTTCTTTCATCCTCAAATTTTCAAACTTGGTAGTAAGCAGCTGCAATCTAGACATCTTTACTCTAGAGGAACCTTCATGAGTGGTTTTGAGAATATTCCAAGCATCTTTAGCCACCTCACAATTGTTCACCAGTTTGAAGATGTTCTTATGAACCCCATTGAATATAGCATTCAATGCTTTAGAGTTTCCAAGGGCTAGTTCATCCTCCTCCTTGGTCCATTGTTCTTCAGCCTTCTTATTAGTTGTCACTTCTCCTTCCTTAGTAATAATTGGATGTTCCCATCCTGTTAGAACAGCCTTCCAAGCCTTATTATCCAAAGATTTTAGGAAGGCTACCTTTCAGGGTTTCCAGTAGTCATAGTTAGATCCATCCAGAATTGGTGGTCTGTGAACAGATCCTCCGCCTCTATCCATAGTACCAGAAAGTAACGCCCTAAGATCTCACCCAGAACCAGAGCAGGATGCTTGCTCTGATACCAATTGAAATTCTGGTATCAGATATGAGATATTGAAGGTAATGTCACGACACTAATATCTAAACAATATAAACAGGATAAAAGATAAAGAACAATACTACAAATGAGACAAGCAATTGTTAACTTAGTTCGGTGCAAACTCACCTACGTCTGAGGGCTACCAAGACAGGAAGGAAATCCACTAAACAGAATTAGTTCAAAGACTCTCAGTCAACAACTTCAAGTTACAGTCTTTTCACCTAATCTCTACCCGTGTGACTTTTATCTAAGAACTCTTAGATAAGATATCCTACTCACTCCCCCTCAATCACAGCAGTGATGTAAAAACAAATATTACAAAGAAAGAAGACACTCTTCAAGAACACATACTTGATCTTGCTTAAAAGCTTCAACCATGTAAACACACACTCATGCTTCAAAGCTTAGAGTGGACAAATTAAAACTCAAAAGTCAGTCCAATTCAATCATCAATAGGATGAATGAATGGCTCACAATACACAAATGCACACAAGACTAAAACCCTTACTCTCTTTCACTATTTCATTCGTTATTTCTTGTGTGTTAAAACCAAGTTTTACATTGCTTTTTATAGAAGCATTTGAATGGGCTTGGACATCATAAAACCCTAAATCTATTTTCCTTTCGTATCTTCTTACGACAGCTGATCATATATTGTTGGAACATATATCAATCTGGTTTTAATTATTGATTGAATGGCGCGTTCAATCTCCTCAGCAATCACACACAAATTAGCATGAAAAATGCAATCACAAAATACATAACATTCAGACTGAACATTCTGTATACACATGTCTTGACATCGGGTCTGACATCTCAGCTAAATCCTGCACAACCTTTATTTAAACACCCTGCAGGAACCTGTTATCTCACGTCAAGATAACACTTGTGACAACTTGTGAAAACTCTAGGTTTTACGAAAATTGATGCCAACACATAGAACCAACAACATCATATCCCCAACAGATAAAAAAAAAACCCAAAAGAGAATTTGTTTGTCCATAGCATAGCATGCCATTGCATCTAAGGGAAAAATCTCTGGTTATTTCTAGGTTTAAATACTTTTCACCCTGATTTCATGAGTATTATCATCACTCATGCCATATGGCAAAGTTATTTAAATAGGGGCAACTGTCACACCCCAAATTTTACCCCTAGATTTCAAAATCATTTTCGTCCTAGACATCATTCATGCATAGCTAACCTCAAGATCAAGATATGCTTGGTTTGTTTCATATGTGAATTAGGATTTCCCTCAAAGATCTCAAAGAATTGATCAGTCAAAATTTTGGATTGATCATCAATAAATCAAGTTCTCATACACTCAAGAGATCTCTCTCCGTCAACAAATAAGGGTATTATGGCCTAATCATAAGTGAATCAAGCTTCACTTTCATATGGTTCACTAATTAGGGTTTCTCAGCAACATTCAATTTCATCTGAGAATTTTGATCAAGACATAATCTCAAGCCTTGAGACATGACTCAAAACACTAAAGTAAATCCTTAGAGCCCATCCATGATGTTCAATTGGCTCAAGAGTTTGAATTTTTTGAAGATCAAGAAATTCAAATTTATCTGATACACAACCAATACACTACAAAGTCAAACCTTTGACTTTTGAGATTTATGATAAAATATGAACTTCTCAAGTTAAATTTCATGAGTATATGCTTTATTGATGAATTTCATCAAGAAAAATCAACATAAATGAGGTTACTTGCAAAAAGGGCAATCTTGAAAACATTGAAAATTTCACTAAGTATCCAAATTTCATGTTCAAGTGCACTACTTTCTCAAGCCATAACTTCCAATCCGAGCAGCCATTTTCTTTGCTCCAAAGCAAAAATGAAAGATATTGCTCCATAATTCAACTTTGTCATAGAGGGTTGATTCACTAAAAGTGCAAGGATTTTGAGTTTTGGTGTCTCAAGTTGAAACACTTAGAAAATTTTCAAGTCAGCTTTGATCCCTAAAAAGTGATAAACTTTATAACCCGTTTTGATCATGATCCACTTTGATTCAGAAAATACTCAAAACATGAAAGTTGTAGAGTATGTATGGGGCTTTTCAAAAAGTACAAGTACATTTTTCCCATGCATTAGCTATGAGTTTCGAAAATGGGAAGTTAGGGTTCCAAACTTGAATTTCAAGTCATGTTCATGATGAATTTTTTAGAGGAAAACCATTTCAAATGTGAAAATCTCTTAATTGCAGGTCCTCTTGTGTATGAATCTCTCCATAATGATATGTTTATATCAATCCTAAGTGCATTAAACAAGGAATTGAGGCTTTATCCATTGCATTATACCATTTATGGGTGAATTTGCAAAATGTCACATTACTACTTTGATAAAGCAAGCTTTATGCCAACAACTCACTCTCTCACCCTTGAAACTTGTCCCTAAATATCACAAATAATCTTAAGAGATCAGAAGCAACCTTGTATAGGCTAGGGAAATATGACAAACTCCTTGAAAGTCAACTATTCATGCAAACTTCTCATTCATTCTCAACCAAAATCATAACTTCACAACTTTTGTTTCTAACCAATTCCAATCCTCACTCTTTTCCTATAAATAAAGGGATCCCTTAAGCCTCAAAACACATAACTATAACCCCTCAACACTTCATCAAACTCCCATTACATTAGAATTTGCAAAAATACACTATTTTTGCAAGTTATCTAACCAAACTTATTCCTCACGTGTATCTTCCAAACAAACACCACAAATCATCTCTAGACACCATTTAAAGCTTATTTAATCACATGAACAAGTTATGTATCCTTTATTTTATCACTCACCATTTCACTTATTCACTTTCTAAGAACATTTGTGTGAGATGATACAAGTTGTTTCTGGCTATTCTCATTGTTCAAACATTATCCTCAAGGATCAACAAGGCTGGTAGAATCTCTCTCTTATCTCTATAGTAGCTAAGAAGAAGCATTGGACTTTATCCAATAGGTAAGTGCATTTACACTTGAAAACTCTTGCGCATGCATCATTCTTGAATATTTATTGAAGTAAAAATGTAGCACATAGTGTGTTTTTGTTGTATGTTTGCTACTATATGCATTATACGATGCTCATGCATTGAGATTTTAATGTTTGGAAATTAAAAATGCAGTTGTGGTTTTTTCCTTGGCACATTTTTTACATTAAGTTTTAGGATGAGATAATGATATCATTAGATTTCTTGCGAAAAATAGAGTAATTTAGGTTCTTACGATTTTTAATTTCATGAAAAATTGAGAGAGTTATGGTTGTGGGAAGTTTGAGAATTTTTTTTGGAAAGAAATAGAATCATCATGGAAGAACACGAGGAAGAAGATGATGAGTTGGTGTCATTTTCCAGTTTCTGGAATCGTTTTATTGTATATATTAATGTTTGTAAATAAGTTAACGGATGTATCACCGCCCCAACGGTTAGAGTGTGTCTGTTAAGACTTTGTGTGTGCAAGAGGTCTGGGGTTTGAATCCCCCTTGTCACAGATCCATTTTTATTCATTATTTTTTCCCTATTTATTTTTGTAATTTTTCATAACTTTAAAGGCTCATAACTTGATGATTCCTAAGCCTTTTTGAGCCACTCTTTTTTCTATGTGTTCATAATTTTGTCTATTTTATGATGGTGAAAATAAATTCCAGAATTGATTTATTTTTCACATACTTATATTTGTCTAAGGAGAGTATCTTTTTAGGATTGTTTCTAGGGTTTCAAATGACTTTCTTTGGTTGATACTTTAATTTTTATTGATCACCATGACTTGTATGAATGTTTTGCATCATATATGAACTTTGTTTGATGTTGTTAATATGCACCTCTTGGTTTTTACCTAATTTTGACTTACTTTAATGTATGTTTACATGTTTATGTGCTTTGAACTTTTATTAATATGCCATGAACCTTTGTGTCCTTATTTTTCCATTGATCCATGATTCACATGTCATTATTTCATGTCTCGTTGAACCTTTGCGTGCATGTGTTCCCTTGTGTTTGTCTTTGTTATGTGTTTACAAATGCTTTAGACTTGTAATAACATGTCTTTGTATGACTTGTATTCTTACATGTTCAAAGTTTTTGTATGATGTTGAACCTTTAATTGTGATCATATTGAACCTTAACATGCATGTCTTGAATACCTTAACTTGTTTTCATGAATAAGTTGATGTTATGTCAAAACCATGTCTTACTTCATGCATATACATGTTCATTCATACTTATTATGACATCCATATACATGTTCATGAATTATGATGTCATTCATCTTTGTTTCTTCATGATGATATATCCATGTCGTTCATATTCATGTTAACTTTATACATCTTTGATTGATGTTGTTGTATCTTTTTTCATGTTCACATGTTGTACATATGTGTATACATACCATGCTGGATATTATTATGATCATGCTTCCATATCTTTGTTGATGTCATGTATGAACATATTCTATACCATTTGTTTATCTTTGTTAATGTCATGCTTGAACATCTTCTTTATCATGTGCTTATATTTGTTGATGTCATGCTTTAACATCTTCTTCATTTTCTTATCTTTATGGATGTCATGTTTGAACATCTTCTTCATCCTTGTTTGTCCTTGTTGATGTCATGCTTGAACATCTCTTTTACCATTTGTTTATCTTTGTCGATGTCATGCTTGAACATCTTCTTTATCATGTGCTTATATTTGTTGATGTCATGCTTGAACATATTCTTTATTTTGCTTATCTTTTATTTATCTTTTTACTCAAATCCAAGGGAAATACCTCTTTATTGACTTAATGTCATAGGTAGTTTAGCAATCCCTAGTTCCCCTTTGACCTTGTTAGAGTCATTCTCACTTTCAACTTAGATTTAAGTAAGAGTTTGTAACTCTTGTAAGTATGTTTGTTACAAACACTTACTTCCCCCTTTGGAACCTTAATCACTTCTAAGCGTTCTTTCACACTTAGTTAGGTGAACTACGGTTGCTCTGATTCCATCCTTATAAGGATACGTAGGCACATGACCATGAAGTTTTGGCGAGCAAACTTAATAAAACCTTTAGGTCCTTCCCAAAAAACATTTCCAAATAATAACATAACACAAATACCTTCAAAATTTTCCTATAGGATACTATAGATACCGAGGATGCTAATACCTTCCCTTAGTATAACCAACCCCCGAACTTTAGATCTCTTCGCGTTATTTTTACATTGCACAATTAGGGTTTTATTCGATATTTTCCCCTTCCCTTGGGTAAATTAAAGTTCGGTGGTGAATATTTAATGTTTTGTGATTCAAGTTAATACAATAGCTTGATATCCGATTCTCACCGCGACATGGCCCATATCTTATGGTATACCAAAAATCACTTAAGCGCGTGGTACCTTGCTGTCGCATTACGCGAAAAACCGGCGGGAAAACGAAAATGACAGAGCCGCCACCGTGCGTTATTTATCCCAAAAGAGGGAAAGGAAACGCTCGAAGTAAACCTGGAAAAGACATGGTCTCGCGACCAAAGAGAGATGAGATCGGGAGTCGGTTATGCGAAGGGAAGGTATTAGCACCCCTACGCATCCGTCGTACTCGACGGGATCCACACACAAAAGGAAGGATAAAGGTTGCTAAAAACTGCTCACAAACACCACACATGGCTGAAAGAGACACAAAAACGACAAAAGAAACTAACTCGTCAGGATATCGCATCCTGGGCCTACGTAGTCTGTCAGGCACAGACATCAGAGTCGACGTAGTTCGGGACAGGGGGAAACATGCTCGCTAGGATGTCGCATCCTATGCATACGTATCTTCTCTGACAAAATAAGAATCAGAGCACTCGTAGCTCGGCTAACGCACACCAAACAAAATGCAAACAGGAAACCGACTGCCAATCGCTGGACTTACGTCAGACTCCGAACAAACAGGCCAACACGGAAACCGAATGCCAATCGCTGGACTTACATTAGACTCCGAACCAACAAACACACACACAGGAAACCGACTGCCAATCTCTGGACTTACGTCAGACTCCGAACCAACAAACACACACACAGGAAACCGACTGCCAATCGCTGGACTTACGTCAGACTCCAAACAACGAAGCAAACACAGGAAACCAACTACCAATCGCTGGACTTACGTCAGACTCCGAACACACGCAAAGGGGTTGAAAAAGAAAAAAGACGCCCAGAGAGATCAGCTCATCTCCTGCCTACGTACCTCATCTTGTATGAGGATCAAGGCGACGTAGTTCCCCTACGCAGCGAAAAAGGACTAGCCTAACCAGATACAAAGGGAGACACAAACTACTAGGGAGACTACGACTCGAGCCTAGAAGTTGTCATGCATACAATCCCTATGTTAAGGTTTCTATCTAACTTGCACAGGAAGCAAGCTATCCTAATCAGCACAGGCAAATACATACAAGCACATACACTATATGCAAACAATTGGGCTCATACAAGGTTAGGCTGTGAAACACAAGCCAACTGGAATCGGGTGTAGTTAGCTCTTAACCCTAACAATGAGAGTTAGGGTGAAGCAGATGAAATGGGAAGTGAGGGTAAGACCTCACAGCTCTTATCCCTGGCCTGGGAGAGCTTCAGACAAATGAAAGTGTGGGAGTTCAGAAAGTTGGAACTCTTCTCCACATATGACTGACACAACAAAGATCTTGGGTTAATATCCACAATGCGTCAACACAAGGTGTGTGAGCAAAGTGAATGACACACTGAATAGCAGGAGATGGATTGCACATCTCTTTTATCTGCCAATTGCCTCATAGAGGTCTTTTCCTGCTTGGCACAAAAGTAAACAAACACAAGCATTGCCTCTTAAGGAGGGCTTCAGACAGGTGCCTGCCCACATAACAGGACAGATCTTCCAGACTACATGAAGTCAGAGAGTTATACCTCAAATGGTTAAGCAACCATGCAAAGCAAAAGCAAGTTCAAAAGAACTCAAAGCAACTTATGTACCTGAAAAAAATCTAACTCAATCAGTATACAAGTCAAACAATCAAACAGACAGTCAATCACACAATCAGACAGATAAGCAAGCAATGCAACAGTGTGCAAGGCCACAAGCCAATGGGAACAACACAAGCATCAACCTACAAAACAACTCAAGGTTAGTCAACATCAACCAATTAGTCAACTCAAGAGAGTGAATCAATCCCATCATGGCAATGTACTTCTTAACCTGAAATCAAAGCTCAACTGTGAGTCACCAACCACTAGGTCAAGGCCTAGGGTCAAAGAGGGAGAAAAAATTCAAAACAGAACATGAAATTCAACATGAATCAACCTCAATCAATTAGGAACATAATCCAAAAAGTCTCATGTCAATATCATTCACCAAATTCATTTCATGAACCAAATATGGCAAGGTATGCAAGTTGGAACCACATTGTGACATCAGAATGAACAAATGCACATTAATTCGAAAATGATTCAAATAATCTCAACAAAATTCATGAGTAAACAGAACAAACAACATAATCATCACACAAAAAATTAGAGCAACTAGGCAACATTAGGCATGGTAATCAAATTGCATAAGTCAAGGCAAACATAACAAGCACATGTGTGACACAAAATGTCACACCAACTTAGCATAGGCCTAAAACAGAAATGAAACATGGTAAAAACCTCAAACCAAAGCCAAAACAACCTTTAACATGTCTAGAAATAGTATGCAAAGTTTCACATTCATAGGACAAAGCACAAGCATTTCACAAACAAATGGAAATCAAGGAAATTCAAAAGCTCACATGTGACCATCCAGAAAGCAAAATCTCAATCAAATCAGAAATCAATCCAAAAATTCCACAAAATATCATGAGCATTCAAAACAATCATATAAAGCATCATACAAAAAATCAAGTCATTTGGAATTCATTTGGCATGGCAAATACATCCATCAATTTGAACAAGCAAAGGTGTGACACACATTGTCACACCTACATTCTCATGATCATAAATCAGAAACCACAAATGGTAAAAATACAAAATCAACACCATAATGTCAAGCAATGAGTCTAGTTTCAACATGTCAAATTTCAGATCCATTGGATAAAATCTCAGCATTTCACAAAAGATATGGCAAGGCAATATTCAAAATGGACATGTGTACACAAACCCTAGGCAAAATAATTTTCCAGCCAAGCACAATTTATAAAAAAATAGTAAAAAAAAGCTAGAGAGAAAATGTGACACAATGCAAAAATCCTCATATTTTTTGGATCATTATTTAATTAGATATGGATTTTAGAAGTGAGAAAAGAAATAAAAAATGCATGAAGCAAGGTATATGAACATATGGAGGGAAAACAAATAAAGCATGAAGCATTTGAAATAATGTTGCAAGCCGGATTCGAACTGAAGCGAGATTTGAATTGGAGCGCGCCTTGGAGTGAAACGCACCGTTTCACTAATCCTAAGTGGCACGGTCAAGCAATGCTGGCCAATCAAAACGCCATGCAGATGCTGAGGTGGACCAATACATGCGCGCTATTTCATAAACACATGCACAACTCAGGAAACGCGTTCTAATGCATCAAAAGCCATTCTGGAAACGAAATTTCACCAGCTTCATCGTGTTCATCATGGCTCAAGAACATTTTTCTCAGATTTCAACAAGAAGCACATCAATGGATAGATCTTCCAACATAGAACAAGGATCAATGCATGGCTAAGGCTAATTCAACATACATTAAGAGAATCGAAGCAATATGTTTTCATACATTAATCTTTAAATCACTATAACTAACTCAATTTTGCATGGATTTCAATGATCTAAAGCTCAGATTAACCAGCATTGAAAGATGAACAAAACTAGCATAAGCAATTTGAGAAAGGAGAGATTCGATTAGGAACCTCTTGGAGAGCAGCTTTGTCAAATCGTGTTATCCAGGCTTGGCAATGCTCAAAAGCTCCTCTAGATCACTTGTATGGATGAATGGATGAAGACTTGAGGCTTAATCGTGCTTGATTCCACCAGAATTGGAGTTCACCATTGATGTATCAAGCTTCGAGCATGAGCAAAACTGCACTGTTTCGTTCAATTCCACGTGCCAATTCCCTCAAGAACACTCCATAAACAAAGATCAAGCAATGGAAATGGATGCTATGTGAAGAAATTGAGAGAAATTTTTGAGAGAAAAATTTGTGAAACTTGGATCTAGATCTGAATTGTGATTGTTCTTAGGCAAAAACAGTTAGGTTTAGTCCTTTATACTCCCTCCTAATCATGCTGCTAATCATGTTTAAGCCATTGGTTAAGTGTATTAGCAAACAAGAGGTGCACATGCAAATTGGATATTCTCACCCTATGCATGGAATCATGAATGAACAGTGCACGAAATGCATTTGGATTTCACTTAAAACTTCATTTTAGAGCCAATGGAAGTGGTGGAATGATCAAATAATGCATCATTTTGAAACTTGAAAATTTCCCTCCAAAATCAAGTGAAATTCCAAATGTCCATGTGACCATAATTCATGAAATGCAATGCATGATTTGGATAGTATAGGTCAAAATATGAACAATGCAAAAAGAACCACTTAATTTGGACTTTTGGTTTGAAAGTTATGCATGTTTGAAGTTCAAGTCACACTTGGCCAAGATTGATCTATATCTCTACAACCACACATGAGAAATTCATGATCTAGGACTTTTTGGAAATGGGAGAGAAAGATCTTCAACTTTCATGTTGGACAAAATTTCATTTGAAGCTTTCTTGATGATGTAATCTTGAGTTGAAAATCTTTCCATTTTTGGCAAATTCAAATTACAGGTCACTTACTATTTTGGAAAGTTTTGATCTGACCTCAAATTCTTCAATGTTGATGTTTGAAATGTCAAATGAGACTTGTATGGACATGAATGAGGCATCTCTAACCATCTCCCACCTCCAAATCCATGGTTGAACTGACAGTTGACTTCTGTTGACTTTCTAGGGTTTCAGATGAATTGATCATTGACTGATGAGCTTTGAACATCCAATGCTTGACCAAACCACTTCAAAATGATCCTTGGGTCACATGAACTCATTGAACCAACCCTAGGGCTTTGATTCCATAGAAAATGCACTTGCTTGCTTGCACAACTGAACCTCCTGACCAGTCTTGACTGATGACTTGATGGACTATGCAATGGACAATGCAATGTTTATGACCTAAAATGAAAATGTCTATACAAAATGGGAGGTGAAAATTTGAGGTTCTACAGCTGCCCCTATTCAATCAGCTGGGAACCTGAACGGATGAGAGCAACGACTTTCAGATCTTCAGGGTAAACAGGGATTGAATACCGAAGAACCGTAGAAATTTGCACTCTGCGGGGGATAATACAAGAAGTTCACCAAGGACAACTTCAACTGGGATCTGATATTTATCACTGGGGATTTTGATTTTTTTATCCGATGTACAGCCACATCCAGACATCGAAAGATGATGAATGGGAGTAGAAATTACAACTAGACGCCAACGGACGACTAGGAAAAACTCAACGTTTATCGAAACCAACAGAGAGGTGACCAGACATTAATGAATGACTGGAAAGAGAGACAACCATACGTCCACGGACGAAATGGGAAAAACTCAACGTTTATCGACACCAACGGAGAGAGGTGGCCAGACATCAACGGATGAATGGGAAAGACAACTATACGTCAACGGACGAATAAGAAAAACTCAACGTTTACCGAAACCAACGGAGAGGTAAACTGGACATCAACGGATGACCTGTGGGGATACCACTAGACGTCAAAGGACGACTAGGAAAAACTCGACGTTTACCGAAACCAACGGAGAGGTAAGCTGGACATCAACGGATGACCTGTGGGGAAGGGTACAACTATACATCAACGAACGAATAGGAAAAAACTCAACGTTTATCTAAACCAACGGAGAGGTAAATTGGACATCAACGGGACCTGGGAAGACTCGACCAGACGTCAACGGACGAACGGGAGAAGCTCGACGTTTATCGACACCAACGGAGAGAGGTGACCAGACATTAACGAATGAATGGGAGAGAGATACAACCATACGTCAACGGACGAATGGGAAAAACTCAACGTTTATCGAAACCAACGGAGAGGTGACCACACATTAATGAATGACTGGGAGAAAGAAATACAACCATACATCAACGGACGAATGGGAAAAACTCAACGTTTACCAAAACCAACGGAGAGGTGACCAGACATCAACGGATGAATGGGAAGACTTGACCAGACAACAACGGACGAACGGGAGAAGCTCGACGTTTATCGACACCAACAGAGAGGTGACCAGACATTACTGAATGTCTGGGAGAAAGAAATACAACCATACGTCACCGGACGAATGGGAAAAACTCAACGTTTACCAAAACCAACAGAGAGGTGACCAGACATTAATGAATGACTGGGAGAAAGAAATACAACCATACGTCACCGGACGAATGGGAAAAACTCAACGTTTACCAAAACCAACGGAGAGGTGACCAAACATTAATGAATGACTGGGAGAAAGAAATACAACCATACGTCACCGGACGAATGGGAAAAACTCAACGTTTACCAAAACCAACAGAGAGGTGACCAGACATTAATGAATGACTGGGAGAAAGAAATACAACCATACGTCACCGGACGAATGGGAAAAACTCAACGTTTACCAAAACCAATGGAGAGGTGACCAGACATTAATGAATGACTGGGAGAAAGAAATACAACCATACGGCACCGGACGAATGGGGAAAACTCAACGTTTACCAAAACCAACAGAGAGGTGACCAGACATTAATGAATGACTGGGAGAAAGAAATACAACCATACGTCACCGGACGAATGGGAAAAACTCAACGTTTACCAAAACCAACAGAGAGGTGACCAGACATCAACGGATGAATGGGAAGACTCGACCAGACGTCAACGGACGAACGGGAGAAGCTCGACGTTTATCGACACCAACGGAGAGGTGACCAGACATCAACGGATGAATGGGAAGACTCGACGAGACGTCAACGGACGAACGGGAGAAGCTCGACGTTTATCGACACCAACGGAGAGAGGTGACCAGACATTAACGAATGACTGGGAGAAAGAAATACAACCATACGTCAACGGACGAATGGGAGAAAAGAGATGTTACGAACATCGAAAGATGATGTCTACGGACACAAAAAGAAAGGACCCACGCGGGGACAACCACGACACTCACGGGTACCGCAAGGATGACATCTACATATGTCAAGGATAAGGCCAGACACTTGCTGGGGGCCCCACTAGGGAGTCAAGCTTTCCTTTCACTGCGGGGTGGTCAGGAAATAAACCTTTCTGGGGGATATCAATCCTGGATGCTGTCAGGAGCAACTGTAGCAAATATGCTGTACAGATGTCGAACAACGATCTGCCTCTGCCGAGGATATGGTCTTGATTAGGTTCAACACATGAATGCATATGTTTGAATTTTTCTATGGCGTAATGCTCTATATCGAATGGAAATGCTACGCATTTTGAGGATGCAATGATTACTACATGCAAGATGCAAAATAATGAACTCCTGCTGGGGAGCCAACTGATCAGATACTCCGACTCTGTGGGGAGACTCTGTCTGAGGAATACTCTGCGGGGAAGCAGCACCGACTTCTCACTCATGCTGGAGAATAGCGCCATTGCTGGGGAAAGGATCCCAATCCACTCGGGGACTCCGCTTGGGACACAACCAATGCGACTTCACTGGGGAGAGTTGACAATCCACAGGTAGGATAAACTCTGCTGGAGATAATTCACCGAACCTGATCCACTCAGGGAACCTGCTGGGGGAAACCATCAACACAACCCTTTGCTGGGGAGAGGCATAATTCTGTTGGGGAAATAATAAACCAGACCATGCTGGGGGAATAACAATACTTCAAACCAGACTGCTGGGGAACAAAACCACTCCACTGATACCTTTGCTGGGGATACAACATCCTTCAACTCAGTGGGGATAATCAATCTTCAGACTCAACTGGGGACAAACCCCTTTCAGGCCTGCTAGGCAACTGCTGGGGAAGACTAGTTATAATAGCTCTCAGACTTGCTTAGGGAAACAGAGACTTCCAAGCCTACTAGGGAAACATCTTCAACCCTTAGGAACGATCTACCCACCGATATTTCTACTGGGGATGTGGCAACCTTCAGGCTCACTGAGGAGACACCGATCTCGAATATGCCAGGGAGATAACACCCTCAAACCCACTGGGGAAATACGACTTATTTGACACGGAACACCTGTCGATTCGTCGAACATTGGCATTCATCATCCCCCACAGCGTTGACTTTCCACTTTTGAGAACTCCCAGACTCGTCTGGACTTTTCTGATTCATCACCTTGTATTCCCGACTTCTCCGTACTCCACGGATATCGAACTCCTGGGATTCATATAAACTTTCCGGTCCTCAGACTTTGAAGAGTCTTCTTGATTAGTCCTCCAGGATCGTCATCGTAATTCTTCACCGTCCTTTCACTGTTCGTCTATCCCTTGCCCCTGGTCGGGCTCCACGGGGATCTTTTGTCAAAAAGCTTCACCTCACAATCTGCCGGTGAATGAAGATATCTAACAGCACCTGCACAAGATATCATTAGATAAAAGAGTGCCCCAGGCGTGCCAACATTTCGACACCTAGGTCTCTCAAACTTCCGAATAGGATTTCCAGATTTCAATCTTATAAGCATGCATCGGAAGGGACCTCTATGTTTCAAAATGCAAATATTCTTATAAAAAAAAACTAATGTTTTCGCAATCAAAGTGGTAATGAAAACAAAAAACAAAAGTTATTTGACTGAACACGCATTTTATTGACTGAACAAAAGGTGGCTCAGAACCGAGCAACACACAGGAAGCAAACCCTGAAAAGAGGTGATTGCGCACAAAAGGAAAAACCTATCCTAATGGCAATGTGAAATCGTGATCTCATCGAGTTCCAACTCGGTTACACCCCATATGTTCTCAAGACTTTCCGCACTTTCTGTCTTCTGAACAAGACGCTCCCGATCGCTCTCTGTCGGGGATTATCCAAGTCATATCCAAAGCACAAACGATCATGCTAGATGCAGTTGTTCGTTTCAATCCCTCTTTTTCCCGGACCGCCCTTTCGGGTTTTCAGTCCACCGGGATACCCTTTTTTGCCCAAGTCGCCCCTGCAGAGTTTTTGACTTGCCGGGTGTACAGTTTTTTCCTTTTTATCCCTAATTTTTGCCCAAACCTTTTCTCTTTTTTTTTTCGGTTCGCCGGGATACCCTTTTTTGCTTGGACCCTCTTATTCTTTTCGTCCAGCGGGTCTCTTTTTTTTACGAAGTATTTTTTTAACTGCGTCCGCATTCATAGGGGATAGAAAATCCTCGTCATCCATGGTCGCCCACAACAAGGCTCTGTCAGAGAAAACCTTCTTGACCACGACTGGAATTCATAACTGTGTGTCCACTGGCCCCTACGATCGTTGAGGAGGAAGGATCCTTTTCAATACCAGCTCTCCCACGTGGTACGCACAAGGTCACGCTTTTCGGTCAACAACACGCTTCATTCACTGGGTACAACTGCCCCATGACAAGTAACTGCCAGTCTCTTTTCCTCAATCAGGCTCGACGCGTCATAACGAGTCCTTATCCACTCAACCTTTTCCAATCAGGACCTCAAATGGTAGCACCGATTCCTTCTCATATACCTGCGCGGAAGGCGTTGCCCCAGTAGATGCACGCACCGAGGTTCGATACCCAGGATGCAAGCTTCGTACTCAGCCACCATTGTTGGTGCAATCAAATGCTAACCGGGCAACGAAGGGAACGTGGGATCCCTTTGGCGTAACCAAAGCAGCGCTAACTCGTCCACATTAACCCCCCATCAGACATCATAATCCGTTCGGATTCAGGGTCGGGCCCCTCCTCCGGGATCGATTCCTCACAATCTTTCGATTTGAGCACCTCGAGATGTCCTCATCAGGGAACTCAAACGTCCTTGGCTGATAATCCTCAATGGGTTGCGGGGCGAGATAATCAGACAGTACACTCCCCCTTACTGCTCTTTGAGAGGCATACTGAATATCGCAAATCAGTCAGAATCATTTGCCCTCTCGCAACCCGTCCGGTCAATGCTAGCTTCTCAAACACATACTTGATCGGATCCATCTTGGACATCCACAAAATGGTACGAACCAGCATATACTGTCTTAGTCGGCAAGCAGCCTATGCCCAAGTACAACAAGTTTTCTCGAGCAGTGAATGTATTGTTTCACAGTCGGTAAACTTTTTGCTAAGGTAAATTGCATGCTCTTTTCGACCAGACTCGTCATGCTGCCCCAGTACACACCCCATAGACCCCTCGAGGGCTGTCAAGTATCAGATTAACAGTTGTTCCTTCCACAGGAGGCATCAGAATCAGAGGTTCCTGCAACTTATTCTTTTATCTTTCAATGTCCCTTGGCAATCATTATCCATCTGACCGTTTGATCTCTTTTTCACGTGGCTGTCAGATGAGATACGAACCGTGAAATGCAATTCAATATATCTGAGAAACCACAAACCTTCTTTTCTGTTCTCGGTTCAGGCATTTCTTTGTATTGCTTTTTTCCGTTTCTTTTCTTTTTTTTTTCTTTTTTTTTTCAGGATCGACATCGATTCCTCTTATCTGCTCACAATAAACCTCAGCAATTTACCGGACAGCCCTCCACAAATGTACTGATTCAGACTCAACCTCAGTCTAAGTTGTCTCGATCCGGTCAAACAACTTGGCCAGATCCCCCAGATGCCCCTTTTCTGTTTAGGACTTTGCTATCATGTCATCAACATAGCATTCGATTTCATGATGAGTCATATCATGAAACAAAGTCACTCTAATACGTGGCACCGACGTTCTGCTTCTCTAGAGGACAGTCTTCTCTCCATGGTAGCTTGTGCACAACGACATCGGTATCCGACCCTGGCATATCCTGACACGACCAGGCGAAGGTATCCACATGCTCTTTCAACAGGGCTACCATTCTGCTCTCGACTCGCCTCTGAAGCGGCCCCAACTTTCACTTCCTTTCTGACCTCGGCGGTGCCTGGAATAACAATCTTGAATTGCTCCTCGTGCGGTTGAATCACCCTCTCCTCTTGTCTTAATAACCTGGCTAATTCCAGCAGATCACAATCTTCTTCGCCTTATTCTTCGGCATGGTAGATCGGATTGTCGAAGTCATACAGAGGTGTAACCGAATTGTTGTCAATGAGATCAGGGGAATAGTTATTTTTAAGGTCGGAACAAGACGAATCAAAAGGAAAGAAAACTGAAAATAAACATTGCCATTTTTATTTTTTAAACTGCAAAAATAAATGAAAAAAACAGGGAACACCGATTTTAATCACAAAAACACCCATTTATTACTGATGCAAACTGTTGCAAAATGAAACACATGAGATGGCCCTTACAATGGACCATTACGTTTCGGGCAAAACGTATGGCTTTCATGCAAACAAAATTGAAAAACAGAAATACTACATTTCAGGGTGAATGACAACGGCGATCTTTGAGGCCTTCCAGTCCCATGGTACGCACGACTTTATCCACGACTCAAGCTCGCGGTCACTGTCGATCTCTTCACCCACTGTACAGGCGTGACCTGGATCCAGCATTCCGGCACTAACGAATGTGAACGGTGGACGACGTCCTCTGTTTTGTCTAGACGACTCTTGATCTGGCTGATAGCCAACCCCGAACATATCCGCTTTCACCACAATATCTATGATCCTTCCCCAGCCTTGTACCTCTCTGTTCTTCACCACTTCTAGGGCATGTTTATAAGAAGAAATGGACAGCTTCTTCTCTTTCTCAACAACAACGAAGTTCTCCACCTTGACGGTTTCAACTGCCCGACTTAGTGTTTCAAATTTTTCACCGTCCATTTCTACTTCAATCATTCCCTGAATTGTTTCCCTTATCATTGCACACCCATTGGTAGCGACAGCCGCACAACAATTGCCACCATCAGGGAAAGCTCCACTCTTTATCATGTGCTTCGGGACCATAGACATTGGGGTTTTTAACTGATCTCCATCAGTCACCTCTATTCCTCTCTTGTCCTTTGACATCATTTTCACTTTTATAGGACCATGCCTTGGTACGGGGTTAACATCCTCATTCATTATCTGTGCCAAGCTGATGGCCTTGGAATCCACCATGTCCTGGACGACATGTTTAAAAGCCCTACAACCCTCAATGTTGTGTCCGAGTGTCTCAGAATGGAACTCGCACCTTGCATTCTCATCGTAGTTTGCAAGCCTCCGATGCGGTTCTACAGGAATCAATATCCTTGGCCGAACTAACCCAAGATCCCTCAACCTTTTGAACAGAAGGGTATAAGTCACAGGTGGCTTATCGAACTGACGATCCGTCTTCCCCTTCTTCACTTGGCCTTTAGCTTTTGGTGCTTTCTGTTGAGGTAGTGGTTGTTGTTGTTGTACAGTGGATTACCGACAGGAGTGGTTACAGTGGCAGCATAAGGGTGATAACGATCCTGACCGCGTTCCTTTTTTGCCGGCATACCACTTGACTCAACCTCCTTCTCGGGTTGACCATTGCCAGAGGGCTTCTTTACTACAGTGCCAGAGGGGTTTTTTACTGCGAACGACGGATCCTTTCCCTGAAATTTCTCCTTTATCATCCAACCTTCAATCCTATCCAATCTCTCAGCCATGACTTTCTGCCCTAAGGCAAGCCCTTGCACGACTTTGAACAACTCCCTCATCATCTCTTTCAGTTCGAAAATGTCGGCGTTGGGTGGATCCATCAGCTTGGATTTGTTGAGTCTGACTGGATATCTGAACGGAAGAGCTATGCGCATCGGTTGAATACTAACACCTACAAAACAGCAAACAGGTTAATATGACTCATGCATGCAATGTCTATCCGTACTAGGAATATTCTGTCCTTTGATTCTGGTTTCATCGAGACAAATAATATTTCATCAATAACATTCTGACATCTGGATGTCTCTCAACCTGAATCTCAATCAAAAATAATGGACCCTGAATACGGATAGACATGGGTTAAATGCAGATGAATGCGAAATGGGAATGATGCAAATGCATGAATGCAGGTCACTGTGCCATCTTCCAAGTCATTTGAAGACCCATTAAATCCCTGAACCAGTCACAGTCATCTGAGGGACTAAGTCACCATAATTCCGACTTGGGAAGTTCCGAAATAAACGGAACCGGAGATTACATCACTATCATCACAGGAACATCCACTGAACGGACGACAACCAAATCCTCTGAACAAGTACTCTCAAATTCAACCCGGGGATCCGAAATAAACGGAACCTGCTGATAGATATCATGGACAGAATTCCGGCGTGACAGAAGTAAGTACCCATAAGTTCATTTGAACCAAAGTCACCATCTATACCTGCAAATGATTCAATCCCTCCCCACTCACGGGTGAATTCTAGGTCAGGGTCAGGTCGAGAGAAACGCAACATAAATAACCCTTTCATAGAATATCATCATGTACACACCCGAAGTATGTAACGATAATACCCCATCAGAGTCTGAACTGCTCGTGATATCAAGTTCTGCTAAGTAACGCAATACCACCCGCTTCCCATGAATCACTCTATTCCTAGATTTCACTCATAGCCTGGGTATCGGGCCTTTTACCGCATGTAACTCCCACCCCAACAAAGAGACAAGCACAGCACAACCAGCACAGATGAATATGAATAAATGCAAACATAAATGCACACAATAAATAAATGAATGCAATAAATGAAACAGCAAAAGCAACCAAACCCTAACCTAGAGAGCGCTAGGAGAGACCCGCTTAGGGAAGATGGACCAGCAAGAGGTCAACTTCTTTATGATCCCCAGCGGAGTCGCCAGCTGTCGCATTACGCAAAAAACCGGCGGGAAAACGAAAACAACAGAGCCGCCACCGTGCGTTATTTATCCCAAAAGAGGGAAAGGAAACGCTCGAAGTAAACCTGGAAAAGACATGGTCTCGTGACCAAAGAGAGATGGGATCGGGAGTCGGTTATGCGAAGGGAAGGTATTAGCACCCCTACGCATCCGTCGTACTCGACGGGATCCACGCACAAAAGGAAGGATAAAGGTTGCTAAAAACTGCTCACAAACACCACACATGGCTGAAAGAGACACAGAAACGACAAAAGAAACTAACTCGGCAGGATATCGTATCCTGGGCCTACGTAGTCTGTCAGGCACAGACATCAGAGTCGACGTAGTTCGGGACAGTGGGAAACGTGCTCGCTAGGATGTCGCATCCTATGCATACGTATCTTCTCTGACAAAAGAAGAATCAGAGCACTCGTAGCTCGGCTAACGCACGCCAAACAAAACGCAAACAGGAAACCGACTGCCAATCGCTGGACTTACGTCAGACTCCGAACAAACAGGCCAACACGGAAACCGAATGCCAATCGCTGGACTTACATCAGACTCCGAACCAACAAACACACACACAGGAAACCGACTGCCAATCTCTGGACTTACGTCAGACTCCGAACCAACAAACACACACACAGGAAACCGATTGCCAATCGCTGGACTTACGTCAGACTCCAAACAAAGAAGCAAACACAGGAAACCAACTTCCAATCGCTGGACTTACGTCAGACTCCGAACACACGCAAAGGGGTTGAAAAAGAAAAAGGACGCCCGAAGAGATCAGCTCATCTCCTGCCTACATACCTCATCTGGTATGAGGATCAGGGCGACGTAGTTCCCCTACGCAGGGAAAAAGGACTAGCCTAACCAGATACAAAGGGAGACACAAACTACTAGGGAGACTACGACTCGAGCCGAGAAGTTGTCATGCATACAATCCCTATGTTAAGGTTTCTATCTAACTTGCATAGGAAGCAAGCTATCCTAATCAGCACAGGCAATTACATACAAGCACACAAAGCAAGCACACACACTATATGCAAACAATTGGGCTCATACAAGGTTAGGCTGTGAAACACAAGCCAACTGGAATCGGGTGTAGTTAGCTCTTAACCCTAACATTGAGAGTTAGGGTGAAGCATATGAAATGGGAAGTGAGGGTAAGGCCTCACAGCTCTTATCCCTGGCCTGGGAGAGCTTCAGACAAATGAAAGTGTGGGAGTTCAGAAAGTTGGAACTCTTCTCCACATATGACTGACACAACAAAGATCTTGGGTTAATATCCACAATGCGTCAACACAAGGTGTGTGAGCAAAGTGAATGACACACTGAATAGCAGGAGATGGATTGCACATCTCTTTTATCTGCCAATTGCCTCATAGAGGTCTTTTCCTGCTTGGCACAAAAGTAAACAAACACAAGCATTGCCTCTTAAGGAGGGCTTTAGACAGGTGCCTGCCCACATAACAGGACAGGTCTTCCAGACTACATGAAGTCAGAGAGTTATACCTCAAATGTTTAAGCAACCATGCAAAGCAAAAGCAAGTTCAAAAGAACTCAAAGCAACTTATGTACCTGAAAAAAATCTAACGCAATCAGTATACAAGTCAAATAATCAAACAGACAGTCAATCACACAATCAGACAGATAAGCAAGCAATGCAACAGTGTGCAAGGCCACAAGCCAATGGGCACAACACAAGCATCAACCTACAAAACAACTCAAGGTTAGTCAACATCAACCAATTAGTCAACTCAAGAGAGTGTATCAATCCCATCATGGCAATGTACTTCTTAACCTGAAATCGAAGCTCAACTGTGAGTCACCAACCAATAGGTCAAGGCCTAGGGTCAAAGAGGGAGAAAAAATTCAAAACAGAACATGAAATTCAACATGAATCAACGTTAATCAATTAAGAACATAATCCAAAAAGTCTCATGTCAATATTATTCACCAAATTCATTTCATGAACCAAATATGGCAAGGTATGCAAGTTGGAACCACATTGTGACATCAGAATGAACAAATGCACATTAATTCGAAAATGATTCAAATAATCCCAACAAAATTCATGAGTAAACAGAACATATAACATGATCATCACACAAAAAATTAGAGCAACTGGGCAACATTAGGCATGATAATCAAATTGCATAAGTCAAGGCAAACATAACAAGCACATGTGTGACACAAAATGTCACACCAACTTAGCATAGGCCTAAAACAGAAATGAAACATGGTAAAAACCTTAAACCAAAGCCAAAACAACCTTTAACATGTCTAGAAATAGTATGCAAAGCTTCACATTCATAGGATAAAGCACAAGCATTTCACAAACAAATGGAAATCAAGGCAATTCAAAAGCTCACATGTGACTATCCAGAAAGAAAAATCTCAATCAAATCAGAAATCAATCCAAAAATTCCACAAAATGTCATGAGCATTCACAACATTCATATCAAGCATGATACAAAAAATCAAGTCATTTGAAATTCATTTGGCATGGAAAATACATCCATCAAGTTGAACAAGCAAAAGTGTGACACACATTGTCACACCTACATTCACATGATCAAAAATCAGAAACCACAAATGGTAAAAATACCAAATCAACACCACAATGTCAAGCAATAAGTCTAGTTTCAACATGTCAAATTTCAGATCCATTGGATAAAATCTCAGCATTTCACAAAAGATATGGCAAGGCAATGTTCAAAATGGACATGTGTACACAAACCCTAGGCAAAATAATTTTCTAGCCAAGCACAATTTATGAAAAAATAAAAAAAAACTAGAGAAAAAATGTGACACAATGCAAAAATCCTCATATTTTTTGGATCATTATTTAATTAGATATGGATTTTAGAAGTGAGAAAAAAAATAAAAAATGCATGAAGCAAGGTATATGAACATATGAAGGGAAAACAAATAAAGCATGAAGCATTTGAAATAATGTTGCAAGCCGGATTCGAACTGAAGCGAGATTTGAATTGGAGCGCGCCTTGGAGTGAAACGCACCGTTTCACTAATCCTAAGTGGCACGGTCAAGCAATGCTGACCAATTAAAACGCCATGCAGATGCTGAGGTGGACCAATACATGCGCGCTATTTCATAAACACATGCACAACTCAGGAAACGCGTTCTAATGGATCAAAAGCCATTCTGGAAACGAAATTTCACCAGCTTCATCGTGTTCATCATGGCTCAAGAACATTTTTCTCAGATTTCAACAATAAGCACATCAATGGATAGATCTTCCAACATAGAACAAGGATCAATGCATGGCTAAGGCTAATTCAACATACATTAAGAGAATCGAAGCAATATGTTTTCATACATGAATCTTTAAATCACTATAACTAACTCAATTTGGCATGGATTTCAATGATCTAAAGCTCAGATTAACCAGCATTGAAAGATGAACAAAACTAGCATAAGCAATTTGAGAAAGGAGAGATTCGATTTGGAACCTCTTGGAGAGCAGCTTTGTCAAATCGTGTTATCCAGGCTTGGCAATGCTCAAAAGCTCCTCTAGATCACTTGTATGGATGAATGGATGAAGACTTGAGGCTTAATCGTGCTTGATTCCACCAGAATTGGAGTTCACCATTGATGTATCAAGCTTCGAGCATGAGCAAAACTGCACTGTTTCGTTCAATTCCACGTGCCAATTCCCTCAAGAACACTCCATAAACAAAGATCAAGCAATGGAAATGGATGCTATGTGAAGAAATTGAGAGAAATTTTTGAGAGAAAAATTTGTGAAACTTGGATCTAGATCTGAATTGTGATTGTTCTTAGGCAAAAACAGTTAGGTTTAGTCCTTTATACTCCCTCCTAATCATGCTACTAATCATGTTTAAGCCATTGGTTAAGTGTATTAGCAAACAAGATGTGCACATGCAAATTGGATATTCTCACCCTATGCATGGAATCATGAATGAACAGTGCACGAAATGCATTTGGATTTCACTTAAAACTTCATTTTAGAGCCAATGGAAGTGATGGAATGATCAAATAATGCATCATTTTGAAACTTGAAATTTTCCCTCCAAAATCAAGTGAAATTCCAAATGTCCATGTGACCATAATTCATGAAATGCAATGCATGATTTGTATAGTATAGGTCAAAATATCAACAATGCAAAAAGAACCACTTAATTTGGACTTTTGGTTTGAAAGTTATGCATGTTTGAAGTTCAAGTCACACTTGGCCAAGATTGATCCATATCTATTCAACCACACATGAGAAATTCATGATCTTGGACTTTTTGGAAATGGGAGAGAAATATATTCAACTTTCATGTTGGACAAAATTTCATTTGAAGCTTTCTTGATGATGTAATCTTGAGTTGAAAACCTTTCCATTTTTGGCAAATTCAAATTACAGGTCACTTACTATTTTTGGAAAGTTTTGATCTGACCTCAAATTCTTCAATGTTGATGTTTGAAATGTCAAATGAGACTTGTATGGACATGAATGAGGCATCTCTAACCATCTCCCACCTCCAAATCCATGGTTGAACTCACAGTTGACTTCTATTGACTTTCTAGGGTTTCAGATGAATTGATCATTGACTGATGAGCTTTGAACATCCAATGCTTGACCAAACCACTTCAAAATGATCCTTGGGTCACATGAACTCATTGAACCAACCCTAGGGCTTTGATTCCATAGAAAATGCACTTGCTTGCTTGCACAACTGAACCTCCTGACCAGTCTTGACTGATGACTTGATGGACTATGCAATGGACAATGCAATGTTTATGACCTAAAATGAAAATATATATACAAACTGGGAGGTGCAAATTTGAGGTGCTACACTTGCCACATTTCGTATTCTACTTAAGTGCATCGTACCTTACGATGTTCCACAATTGACTTATGTGGACCGTACCTTACGGTGTTCCTTATTTACTCTATCTCTCATCAATCCGTCCTTTTGTGTGTGACCCTGTAGGTTTTCGCGACATTGGCAATTATATTAAATCACGTATTTAACATGATAAACATTGAGCGGTATCTAACAACACATCACTGCTACCCAAGGCACAAAAATGTCATGTGATATGACTAATCCGTTTTTGTGATAATACTTGTGTGTACAATTATCCTTTTTCCCTTATGTCTATATTGAACACAAGGCATAGACTGTGTCATCCTTATCCAATTTAATATTAGGCCCTTAGAAATTTATCCTGTTATGCAGGATGGGCAAATTCCATCTAGGTCACTCATGTCCCTCAGCATGCTTCGTGGAGTACCCATAAACTATGTTTATGGTCATCCAGTTACGAACAATGTTTGATCAGCAACAAAGCATTCAACTCTACATCTAGGGTCCATAGTGGTTTCAGGTCGAAGGGTGGTATACACCACTATCACCATGAGAATAACTTATGACACTTTGCATAACATTCTATATAGTATTCTCATAGTGGGCCAATCCAGTATAAATATTATGCCTAATATTCATACCTATGTTTAAGACTTGATAACTCCTTATCCATGATCCATGAGATGTGATCATCAGTCTATATACATAATACTCTTAATGTTTTAATGTTATCCCATTTCACAACAAAGCTCGACTACAGATACTTTAAGAATAATGTCCTTATGTTTAATGGGATCTCATGATTAAGTCACACTTGATACATTAAACGAACTAGTTATTCTAGGGACTTTATTAAACAAACATAATAAAGAAAAAAGCCTTTTATTATTAACAAATAATTTAATACAAGTACCAAAAGTATTGGCCTCTAGGGCTTACACCAACACTATAGTCAAACCCTACAATCTTCATATTCCCTTCCAAGATATCATTCAATATATCTGAACTATTGTTTTTCATATGTACATATTCTGGCATGTTTTCAAGTTTGGACTTTAACAAAGTGACTTCCTCTTCCAGACCTGTAATGGTTAATCCAAGCTTCTCTTTTTCAAGGAGTAAAACACTTATGATCTTCTTTTGTTTCTTTTCTCTCAAGCAAGATTCCTCCCATTCAGTGAGTAGCTTTATAAATATCAGCAAGTTCCTTTACTAGCATCTCCTCATCAAAAGTCTCACTATAAGAGTCATATTTCCCAGTAAAAGCCATCACTTTATTAATTATCTCTCCTTCATTTTCATAGTCATATTTAGACCAAGTGATACATAACCCCTTTTTCAATTTCTTTAGAAAAGTAGGACATTCAACTTTAATGTGACAAAACCCTTCACATTCTGAACATAAAGCTCATTTGCCTTTATTATCTTTGAAATCATCCTTGCTTTGCTTAGGGACGGATGTTTGACGTCTTATCTGTGAAACATGTCCTCTAGTTTATGTTTAACCTTTTCAAATCACCTTGATATTCCTTCACTTGAGTATTTGATACAAAAGTTACACCTTTGATCTTCTTTTCTGACCTTCCATTTATAGAAACTTCAAAGGTTTGAAGGGAACCAATGAGTTAATCAACCTTCAAGGTGCTTAAGTCTTGGACTTATTCAATAGTTGTTACCTTCATGTCAAACATATGAGGTAAATATCTGAGAATCTTTCTAACCAGCTTTTCTTCTGACATCTTTTCTCCCATGCAAATGAATTGTTGTTATCTCACGCAGGAAAATTTTAAAATAAGATATGGATTCATCTTCCATCATTCTCAAATTTTTAAACTTGGTTGTAAGTAGATACAACCTTGACGTCCTAACCTTGGATATGCCTTCATGAGTAGTCTTGAGAATCTCTCATTCTTCTTTAGCTTCAGTACACATGTTTTTTAGTCTGAACATATTCTTGTCAACACCATTTAATATAACACTCAAGCCTTTATCATTACCAAGAGCTTCATCATCTTCAACTTTGGACCAACCAACTTTAGGCTTTAAGCTTATTAAACCAACTCGAGAAGTGATCACAATATGTTTCCAACCTTTAACCACAACTTTCCATGTTTTGTTTCCCAAGGATTTGAGAAAGACCACCATCATAACCTTCCAATAATCATAATTGGTGCCATCCAAAACATGTAGTTTCTTTATTGATCCTCCATCTTTAATTGTCTCCATTTGAACAAATTTATCTTTCATGGAGCTTACCCAATAGGCTAAGGTTCCTGCTCTAATGCCAATTGAAGTTTTGTTCCATAGGGGATAGATGTCGAATGTGATGCTTCACCAACAAGTTCAACAAGTTACACCGTAAATAACACAATAGCTAATATTATATGGTGGATCAGAAAAGTAGTAAATAACACGATAGTTATTTACCCAGTTTGGTGAAACCACACCTACTTCTGGGGGATGAGTCCATAACCCGAAAAAGGAAATTCACTATGAGTAGCTAAGTACAATTATACTTACACGCAGCAACACACCCTTTGTTATTCAATGCCTCCTCCTAACAATACCCAATAACTTTCTATTTAGAGCCTCCCCATAAATATGAGAACCTACTCACTTTCTTCTCAATCACACAACCTGTGATTGGAGATTACAACTCAATAATCAATTTTGAATACTATTACACAACTCTAGACAAACCTTATAGCCAAGTTACTGAAACATATAGATGTACATACAATAATAACAAGGAATCAAAAATAAACCCTAGCACTCAAAATCTTAAATGTATTGCTTGGCTAACAATGTAGGTTTTGATCTCCTTATATAGCATCATAATCATGGGATTTTCTTCTTGGATAATATCTTTAATTTCGTCCAGAATTAATGCAGAATTTATTAGATATTTGATTTGTTCCTTGAATATCTCAACAATATATGATTTGTGTCAATTTAAATTCAAATTTAAATCTACATTTAAATTTGAATTAATCTTCATCCAACTTTCAAATAAATCACCTAATCATATTGCTAAGTCAATTAGCAATAAAATAGAACTAAATCTTCTCCAAAGATTAATTCAAAACGCAACAATCTGGCGCGTCTTGAGCAAGGGCCAGATGTCGTACCAACATGCTCGAGCATCGCGCCCAACATGGGCCCTTTTTACAGCTTAAACAAGCTAGATAAATCTTGAATACTTGGACATATCTCCATGTTTTTTTTGTGCTAAATGAGACCTATCCAAAGAGCCAATCCAATAGGAACTATAACAAATTTACTCAAATATTTTTAACATTTGGTATCAGAGCAAATTCATGAGTTTGAAACCCCTGACTGACATAGTTCTTTGATGAGCATGTCTGCTTCGTATCTATCCATGTATATGAGGAGGACCATGTCATGGTTTCTCTTGTAGAGCACATCACCCTTCAAAAAAAAATTGGATGCTGATCAGTCACCATTTTTGTTAGTTTTATTGTTAGTTAAATGTCAAAAACAGGTGAATAGTTGTGAGTTTGGGCAGTAGTTTAGGCCTATTTTAGTAGATTTTTATCATGTCTTGATCTACTAAGGTTTTATTGTTCTGATCTATTTTTACGCGCTTAAGGTAGTGTTTCATGTGTTTACAGGTCTGAAGAATCAAGAGGAAATTGATCAAAGAAGAATATAGACAAAAATGCATGAGAAGGAGAAAAAGAGAAGAAGTTAAGCATCTCCTGCCCATACTTGTATGAGGGGTCTCATACGCGTATGGCTACTCAGTGCCACCAGCTAGCATACGCGTACCACCATGGAGAGGGAAAAAATCATTCCTCTTCTCATACGCGTATGGGAAGGTCCATACGTGTATGAGACCAACTAGTCAAGCACCCTCTAGCTAGGCCATATGCCTTACCATGGGCCATACGCGTATGAGTCATTGAAAGAATGTAATACGCGTATAGGAGGAGGCCATACAAATATGACACGACCCAAATTTGAAAATCCCAAATTTCACCTTTTTAGCAAAAAAAAAAGTGAATTTCCATGGGTTTGGTGATTTTTCAGTGAAAAGAACGCGTTGTAAAGGCTGGAGAACTCAAGAATTCATGGTATATCAAGGTTTTCATGAACCCTAAATGATTGGAGATCTCTTTTCTTCCATTAATTTGTAATGTCTACACTTTCTATTTTGTTTTTCTTTACTATTATGAGTAGCTAAACCCCCTAATGCTAGGGGGTGTCCCTGATTCGAATTTATGAAATGATTTTGGTTTGAACCTTGTAATGACATTGGTTTGATGATATTTTATTTACTTGCAATTTATTCTTAATGTTTTCTCTCTCGTATAAATTGAGTTTGATTTACGGTTAATATTTAGGTTGGACCGCCATTATTAATGCCTAGTTGTGAGTAATTCACAATAGATACCACCTAGGACTAAGGGTACCCTGTGGAAACTGAAATATTCTTGATTAAAATAATGCTTAATTTCATCTATTACTATCTATGGACATAAGAGTTAAGTTGAATGATTAGAGGTTTTCTCACTAAAGACTTAGGAGTAAATAACCTTAAGGACCAGTAATCAGTGTTATTGAATTAGGTTGTTGTAAGATCAGGTTACTTTAGTTGATGAATCTAATCATACACCTTTCCTAGCATGTTCGCTCATAATTTATTTTAAACTTTTCAACTTCTTTATCTACTTTCAATTGCAATTTTATCTTCTAATTTGAAAACAACAATCCAAAACCCCAAAGTCTTTTGTTTAACTAACTTAAAACCAAACATGGTATCGTCAATTAGTCCTTAAGATTAATATTTGGGGAAATTACCTTACTACTACATTGGAAGATTATTACACTTATTAATTTATCAATCAAGTTTTTTGCACCGTTGTCGGGGATTTTCAAAGATTATAGATTTCATAGTTATATTTTAGTTAAAATTCTGTTGCTCTACAACCAAAATATTTTATTTGAGATTTTTTTTTACTATTATTCTATTACTAATAATATTTTTCTGATATGTATATGCGATGAAAGCCCTCAGCTGATTTTCCTTTTGACGCAGAACCAGAAAGAACATTACATGCTCGGCTTAGACAAGCTTGACAAGCAAGACTGGCAGATCAAGAGGTAATCATCTTTGACCACTCAGATACAAAATCAGACAGAGAAGTAGAAGAAGTGGTTATGGATGCAAATCCTGAAGAAAGACTTCTTGGGGACTATGAGAGAGCAAATGCCCTAGGTGGTCGTTTGACTATTGCTCACTAACCGATGAATGTTACAATATTTCAGTTGTACCCGACCACTATTAGTCTACTTGAGAAGAGACCTTTTATATGAAATATTAATGAAGATGCAAATAAATATCTACAAACGTTTCTTACCATGAGTACTACTTTGAAGATAGACAGGCACACTGAAGAAGTCAAAAAGTTGAGAATGTTTTCGTTCACTCTAGCTGAAGATGCCGAAGAATGGTTTTATTCATTACCTGTTAGAAGTATCACTACTTAGGAACAAATGGAAATAAATTTTCTTAATGAGTATTTTCCTACTTCTATTTTTCTCAGGAAAAGATATAACATCATGAATTTTAAAGAGAAGGAGGGTGAATCATTGGGTGATTCGTACAAGATATTCAAGAGACTACTGGTTGCTTGTCCTACTCACAACTTAGATCATACGGAACAAATGCAAATGTTTGTCAATGGCCTTAGGTTGAAGACTAAACAACTGATTAATACAGTTGTCGGTGGCTCATCTAATTTTACAATAGCCACTAGTATCAAGAAGATAATATAAGCCATTGATGCTAATAAACATTTGAAGTTGTATGATAAGTGTGTAAGTAAGCCTAGAGGACTTATAGACCTGAAACTGGCTACTCGGAGTATAAAAATGGAAGACCAAGTAGCTGCTGAAGTTGAATGAAGACTAAAGGCAATAAATATAGGTATTCAACAGGTAGCTAAAGTTCAATCGGTCCAGGCTGTTAGTTATGAGATCTGTGGTGGTCCTTATTTTACTATGTACTCTGTTGCAAATACACAACAAATTAAAGAAGTGAATCATCTGAATCAAAATAATCCATATTCTAATACTTAAAATCCAAGTTGGAAGAATCATCCAAACTTCTCTTGGAAAGATCAACAAGGGAATGTTCAAAAACAGGGTCCTAATCAGTATCAAAACCAATAACAATATCAACCTTAGTAAAACTACCAGAATCAATACCAACAATAATATCAACAAAAAGTTCCTAAGAAGGAAGGTTGGGAATATTCCATTGAAAAGATGGCCACTCAAAACTCCCGATTCCAAGAAGAGACAAGAAACAATCAAAGGAACACTACAACTTCTATTAAGAATTTGGAACTTCAAATGGGTCAAATAGCACAACAAATAGTAGGTTCTCAAGCACAAGGGTCCCGTCCTAGTGCAACAATGACAAATCCAAGAGAGCGTAATAATGTGAGTGTTGTGATGACTAGAAGTGGTAAGTCAACTAAGAGCCCTAAAGACAAACCAGGGGAAGAAAACCATTTTCTAGAGGTAAATCTGGTAATAAAGGATAATCAACAAAATTCTGAAGAAGAAGTCACACCAAAAGTGGTTGAGAAGGAAAAATTGAAAGAGCCAAACCCAACCATCATACACCCATATCCTTCGAGAAATCAACATAAAAACAAATTGAGACGCTGTTAGAGATGTTTAAGAAGCTTGAAACTAATATCCTTTTTTCTAAGGCACTTGAGAAAATGTTAACATATGCCAAGTTCATGAAATATATCATCTCCAAGAAATGCCCAATTGACACTGAACCTATACTTTTGACTGAAACATGCAGTGCTATGTTGCAGGGTATGAAGATTCCGGTGAAAAAGAAAGATAGGGGCTCTGTCACCATTCCATGCACAATTGGGGATAGAAAACTCAAGAAGGAACTTATTGATTTGGGAGCTAGTATGAGTCTTATGCCTTTGTCCATCTATAGGAAGTTAGGAATTGGTACAGTTCAGGATACCATAATGACACTTTAGTTTGTTGATCACTTAGTGAAGAAACCCTATGGTGTAGTGGAAGATGTTCTGGTAAAACTAAACAAGTTTTTGTTTCCTGTTGGCTTTGTTATTCTTGAAATACCTGAAGATGAAGAAATCCCACTCATTTTGGGGATACCTTTTCTAGAAACAGGAAGATGCATGATAGATATGGAGGAGGGAACCATGGCCCTCAAGGTTTATGATGAAAAGCTAAAGATTGATGTTAGGAATCTATGAAGTACAAATATGATGTGGGGACCAATAATACAGTTGAAGAGTTAGAAAAAGTGGTTGCTTAGTCTATTCAGAACTAAATCCCCAAATTGCCTTTAGAAAGAGCCCTTAGCTTATCTGCTTAGGAAATAGAAGAAAATGAGGATTAAAAAGAGAAAGAAGTGCTAGCTAAATGTCCAAAATCTAAAACACACTGATGGGAGGATTTAAGGGCACCACCAGAAGAAGAAAGTACCAAAAAATCAAAAAAAGGTATAGAGTTAAAGCAGCTACCTGAGAATCTGAAATACGTCTTCTTGGACTCTGAAAAGAATTGGATAAAATTCATAAGTTCCAAGCTACAAGAAAAAGAATAAGAGAAATTAGTACAAGTACTGAAGAAATACAAAAGTGTTAAGGGATGGACCGTTGGAGACTTGAAAGGAATTATCCCCACAGCTGATGCAGGATGATCACAAACCAGTGGTTCAATCCCAAAGAAGATTGAATTCAACAATGAAATAGGTAGTGACAAAGGAAATGGTAAATTCGTTGCATGCGTGTGTAAGACCCCAATTTTGACCCTAAGATCCCTCATGGCATCATAACATTGCATTTTGCATATTGCCTCAAGGATCATAGCATCTTGGATCCTAACCTCTGGGTGAGAACATTTGTGTGAGTTGGTTTGAGATCACCAAGCATGCTTGAATTTTATATTATTTTCTTTTCTTATTTTCTTCACTAACCAAAAGCACAAAAATATGTCACTAACATCTCTTGTTTTGTAGCTTGAGCAATCATGTGCTCCAATGCTCCTAGGAGACCCTATGCTCATTGATATGGCCAGGTGGAGATGAAAGCAAGCATGAAAATGGTTCCCAAAGCTCTAATTCATCATATATGCCTCCCAAGTACCTTAATTTATCATTTTTGATCAAAGCAAACCAAAGGGCTTGAGGCTTGTTTCCCAAGGAAACCCTAATTCATTTGTTCATCAACTATGCCTTGCTCATGAAGCAACCTCAACCCATGATCAAATAAAATCAAGGGAAGTTCTTCCATTCATCATTTAATTCATATTTGAGCTTATTTTAGTGTCCTAAATCATCAATTCATCAAGATTTGAGGCATGGACTTGAGAAGTTGATAAGTCAATTCATCTGACTATTTTGAAGTACACTGAGACCTAACTTTTAATGTGTTTGTCAAATGGAGATGACCCCAAGAGAAAAAATGTTCTTAAAAACAATATGAACAACTTTCATGATCATCAAAAATTAATTTTAAGCTTGGAAGGTCATCATCCATTTCAAAACATTATAGGTCATTTTGACTGAAACCCTATTTTAGGTTACCTTCTCATGGGCATAACAAATTCACTTTTTATGATTTTGAGGTGGGATCAAGGACATTGGAAATTTTAAGATGTCTAATTAATTTTTTATGTTGTACGAATTTTCATAATCCTAAAAGAAATACATGTGATAATGCAAAACATTATAGGTCACTTTGGACCAAAGGCATTGAAATGTGAAAAAGTCCAACTTCAAGTGCCCATAACTTTCTCATCAAAAATCCAAATGATGCAGAATTTAAGTCCAAATTGATTGTCTTGAAGAGATCTACTACTTTGAGATTGAAGGTTTTTCCATTTGAAGCTTGTATCATTGAAACAGAAGGGCTTGAAGTTGGTCATTTTTGGAAAATTTCACATACACACATTTTGCACCTTGAAATTTATGGCCAATTTTCACTAATTTCCCAATTCCAAATGAAGTTTTGCTCAACATAACAATTGATCCTCATGTCAACCATTACCCATAAGGCCATGTTCTATTTTTGGAAGAGGCATTTTCGAGAGGAGAACATTTTGGTGCATTTTTGGAAACTACTTGAAAACTAATTGCATAAGCCAATTGCATCAATTCTGCACGTCCATTTCACCTTAATGTGATATCAGCACTCATTTGCGATAAGATTTGGGCCCTCCATGCGCCAGTATAGGTCCATGCATGGAGGCCCTCTTCATTCATGCACACATAATGCGCATGCTTGTAGCTTCCATTTGCTATAAATAAGAGTGCTAGGCTTCATAATTAACCAACCTGAAGGCGCCTATTATGCTGCGCAACTCCCTCCATAGCCATACCTAAAGGAATTCTCACTTTCTTTTCAAAAATTCAGATCTGAATTTCAACTATATTGGTTGATTTTCAGACTCAAAATTCCTTGACCTTGCTTCATCTTCATCTCTAGATCACACTGCAAGCAATAGCTAAGAGAAGTCGTGCTCTCTAGATCCATATTTCAGAGGTTGCTACACAAACTTTTCTTCTTCGAAACTCACTTATTGTTGCTTGTTTCTTGCATTTATTGGTTTGGCTGAAGTCCTCTCATCAGAGGCAATTAAACTGTGCTTTTAATTTTGAAATTCCATTGAGTTCAGGATGAACACCATTATATTCCACCTCTGATTTCTCTTTCCATTGAGGTATAGATCGCCACATTTGGTTAGGATTTTTTCTCTGCAACTCTCGCCGGAATCTCTGGTCTCGCTGGAGAAGACGGTGGTGTACTCCACCGTCTGTTTTCCAGAATGAACCACAACCCTTGGATCTGATCTCCAAATCTAATATGGTCTCTTCATTTTTATGACTTTTTTAATGGCTGTGTGTATCTCATTGACCAAAGAGTTTGGTGCGCGCGCATGTCTGGACCCTTGGATCTGCCAGCTCAATTAATGAGCCTAGATCCAACGCACCACATTATTTTGCATTTTCTAATTTCTGATTTAATTTCTTTTATCTCATTTTATTTCAAAAAATCATATCTCTCCCATTTTAATTCCAAAAAATATGAGACCAATGGCATTATTTCTCTTTTAATTTCTAGTTTCTAAAAATGATTTTTAATCTTTTTTATTTTATCATTTGATATTTTTTATGAATATTCAAAAAATACAAAAATATTTTCTTAACAACTTTGAATGATGATGGATCTATGAAAAATATTCTCATCAATTTATTAATTGATTTGAGATTTATTTAGGATTTTAATTCAATTAGGTTATTTTTTATGCATTTTTAATTGATTAAAAATAGTTTCTGGTTTCTAAAAATGCTGAATTTTTTTGTCAAACTTTGTTTGACCTTGTTGAACTTAGGATGATCCATTTGGACTTTTCAAAGTTGATTTGAAATGGATTTGAAGTTTAACCTTTAATTGTTTATTTTAATTCAAGTATTATTTTAATTTCCAAAAATACCAAAAATATTTTATTTGTTTCTTGACTTCTAAGCTTCATTTTGCTTCTGTTTACTAATGTTTGACCTTGATTCCATCTATCTTTGGTCAATATGTGTTGATTACTTCATTTGAATTTCCATTAATGTACATTCTTATTCATCTCCTTCTTCATATTTTTCTTTTTTGATCAATGAGTTAAAGATTGGTGGTTAGCCTTGATGTATGTGAGGCTTATCCTTCCTTGATTCAAATCTAATTCATTTTGATCATAAATCAAGTGAATGGCTTTGCATTAAGGATAGGTTGCTTCCTAATCAAGCAAAGAACCTAAATCAATACAAGATCATTCCTCATCTTCTTTTGGCAAGGCAAGTTGTAGGAGCTTGATTCACTAATCAAGGTCTCTAACTTGTGTTTGTTGCCTATATTTTATTTACCAGCCTCAGATAGGTGCGACTACTACATTAGTCCACTTACGATTGCTTAACATAACGCTAAATTGCCTTATGGCACACTAACTCTAACTATTGACCATTAACTTTTAATTCTTGCACTTTACATTAATGCAATTTAATATTCTTGTACATATTATTCATTTGCTTTTGCCCTTTGCTCACTTGAGCACATGTTTATGTTAGTGCAATTTGCCTTTTGCTCACTTGAGCATATAATTGTGTATATACTATTGTGCTTGTGTTTTTTTGTGTTGTTCATGGTGAACCAAATGCAAATGGACAAAAGGATTTAGACTTTAGGACATTCCCTATGCAAAATGGAGTCAAAGAGCAACTAGGCCTCATGCCTTTAGAATGCTTAATGTTGAAGATGAATTGAAAAGACCTAATCTCTAAACTCACTCTTGTCCATTCTTTGTTTACATTATAGAACTTATTGATGTGTGTGTTCTTGTGCTAGGGATTCCAACTTGAGCCTTATTGAAGAACCATTGTCATGAGCATCCAAAGTGAGAGATACAAAAGCCATTGGAAGATTTCTAGGAGCTTGTTTGATTGTGTGATTGATTGCTTGAGTTACTTGCTTATTTGCTTTCTTATTCCAAAGGATGTGAGCTACTTGGATCATCACTATGATCTCAAGAAGGGAACTCCATTTGTGGTTTTACTCCTCTTCCTTCATCTTTGTATGTTTAGGACCTTAGTCATTCTTCTTCTTCCCTCCACTCTAACCCAAGCCAAAACTTTTGTGCAAACATTAACATTTGTTTGCAAAATTAGAAACCTAAGCATTATGCTTTTGATCTTCAAACTTTCCTTTCATAACACTTATTTTGAATTGAATCTTAAGTCAACTTTGACCATATTTTGTAAATACTTTTCATTGGTAAATATAATTCATTCAAATGTTTTGTGGTTTCAATGGCGACTTCTTATCAAAACTTTTCATAACCATTAGCTACTAGGTTTGAGTTATCCTTGAGGTTGATATAATACTCACTTATATCCTTAATGATGGACAATGAGTCTTCCATGCTTATTATAGGGTTAACCCCTCACTAGCATATTGAAGCTATCCTCATATGGTGGATTTGTGGTTTTAGGTTGAGTTTTCTCCCTTGGATAACAAAAGATCTTAAGGCTTTTGGACCAATCAATTCACCAACTTGTTTTGAGATTTATACCCCGAACTACGAGGTTTTGATCCTAATTTTTTTAAAGATGGTACGTAGGCAATGGGTTTATCCATTCAAACACAAAATTGTAAATAATTTGTACATTCTTCTCTCACCCCCCAATCATGTTTGCACAAATAATTTTTACAAATACCAACCTACCTTACAACAAATTGTGAAAAGGGCTCCCTAGGAGTACCTAGGATGTTTTGGGTGCTTAAAACCTTCCCATTGCATAATCAACCCCCTTACCCAGATCTCTGACATTTTTATTAGTTTTTGATTTGATAAAACTTCTCGATTTTTGTTCGCTTTCTAACATTTCCTTTGGATAAATAGAAGTGCGGTGGCGACTCGAATTGTACGATTTACTTTTGATTTAGTCAATAAATCTAAAGATAATGAATACCCCTGTACAAAAAAGTGGCGACTCTGCTGGGGACTATTTGTCTAGTGGGTTTTGCCTACTTTTCACATTTATTGTATTGTATTGTGTATATTATTTTGTGATATATTTTTGTGCAATTTGGAATTTACTGTATTGTATGTAATGTATGAATTTCTTGATATATTAATTGCTTGTGTGCTTGGTGGTCTCTTGTGAGATGAGTTATCTACCCGAACTCGAGTGCACTTAGGATAGGAGAATGTCATAGTCTTGTTGACTTGTGTGGAGTTATTCCTTAGCAAGTTGACTTGCAAGCCCATTCACTTGGTGAAGGTCATGTTGGGATCAATAATATCACACGAGTAGTCGTGGTTAGGCATTACTCTTTCCAATATAGACCTTAGAAGCCAAGGACCTTAGTTTACCAAGCCCATCTTGGCCTATTTTTAGGACGTAGTGCGAAGGTCGTTCAAGTGTAAGATTTGATACGATTTTTTCGCGATACTACACTCATAAGAGTATCTCTTGAGAATATTTTTGGAATGCGAGTAGTCATTTATCCGATAATATCTGAAAGATGGGGATGATGACTATGGGAACCTCTTGTAGAACATGTTTGGCAGGTTTAAACCCTAGTACACTCCCTTTGGGTGGTTCTTAACCAAGACTCCATGCTCGTGACTTGCAACAAACACTTGATTCATGGTTGATCTGTTCTTGTGTATCCTTAATATCAATGGAACTTGGGTGTTGATAAGGTGTAAACCATAATCCACCAAAATGGATGATTGATATTAAGGATGACTTGATTCATCCCATGACCTTTGTGTGGTGTGCTTTGCTTGATCTTTGAGTGTGATTGTTGCATCCATGCATTCATGCACCCATTTTGCATCCATATCATCAATAATGAGAAACTTTTCAAGGAACTTAAGAGATTTATTTGCAAATTTTCAGACATGGATAGACAAAGAAGGAATACAAAGAAATACATTTCAGACAACCCGACCTGAAAGAGTTAAGGAGTTTGACATCCTATGTATTAGATCCCTTGGAGTTCAAGGCTCGTCATGGGAAGCTTCTGTCTATTCTTGCTACTCAGGTGGATGAAGGTATGATGAGTGTGTTGGTGCAGTTCTATGATCCCTTGTACCGTTGCTTCACATTTTCGGATTTCCAGCTTTTGCCTACGCTTGAGGAGTATGCCTATCTTGTGGGTATACCTATTCTGGACCAGTTGTCGTTCAGTGGCTTAGAGAGGGTCCCTACTTCTCAAGAGATTGCTGATTTGTTGCATATAGATGAATCTCTGGTTGGTGCTCATATGACTACCAAAGGTAGAATTCAAGGTCTCCCTTCTGAGTTCGTCATTGCTCAAGCTACTTTATATGGGAAGGCCATGAGTGAGGACGCCTTTGAGGCCATATTTGCGTTTCTCATCTATGGGCTAGTGTTATTCCCCAACATCGATAAGTTTGTGGACGTAAACGCTATTAAGATTTTCTCTACTCTTAATCCTGTTCTGACTCTGTTGGGTGACACTTATTTCTCTTTGCATATGAGGAATGCAAAGGGTGGTGGTACCATTTTGTGCTGTTTGCCTCTATTGTACAAGTGGTTTATTTCACACTTGCCACAGACGGTCGCCTTCAAGGAGAACAAAGGATGTCTACGGTGGTCTACGAGACTTATGTCTCTCACTAATGATGATATCTTTTGGTATAACCATGTATATGATGGTGTGCAGATTATTGACTCTTGTGGCGAATTCTCCAATGTGCCTCTTCTTGGTACATGTGGTGGGATTAACTACAACCCTGTTTTGGCACGTCGTCAACTTGGGTTCCCCTTAAAGGATAAACCTAATAACATTTTGTTAGAAGATGTGTTCTTTCAAGAGGGTAAAGATCCCCAAAACTTGAAGGGCAGGATGGTTTGCGCTTGGCGCAAGATTCATAGGAAGGGAAGGAAAGAGCTTGGTCCGAAGAATTGTATTGCTTTGGAACCCTACACCTCGTGGGTGAGGAGGAGAGCTTCTGAGTACCTTATGCCTTATGATTACCCGAGACCTACACCTATGTTGTGGTTGGGCCTTCAACCCTCCCTAACCAAGGAGTAGAGGAGTTGAGAGATGAAGATCGTTCACACGCTTGGGTCCGTGAGCGAGAGGAGCTACTTCAGCAGCTTAGAGATAAGGATGCATTGATAGAGTTTCTTGAGCATCAGGTTATTGATGAGCCTGACGATGTGGTGACTTCTCTTCTTCCTCAGTCTTCCAGGTTTTGGAAGAGGAAGTACGATCGACTCGCCAAGGAGAAGGTAGATATGGAGGCAGCCTATGAGAAAGAGGTGAAGAGGCTTCGTGCAACTTATCTTCCGGTCTTCAGAGATTTAGACGATTTTTTCTAGGGTTCTATAGGATGTTCGTTTTCCTTCTCTCTTGTATTATTGGGTTACCAAGACTGTACTTCTTTGGTGTAAAAATTTTCTAGATATTATTGATATGATATTTCCATAAATGTCTAAATGATTAATATTTCCAAATGTTTGCAAATAGAACTCTAAAGTTCCTCTGATAAATAAAAATAAATCATATGCACAAGCATTGCATGCATCATGTGCATAAGCAGGTTTTGCTCCAGGCTTCTTGTTCAATGGTCTAACTCTGTATTCTTCATTTATTTTGAAGACAAGCTGACTCACCGGTACTACACCAGAGCCAACACTTCAAGACTGATGGATCACTTAGAGCAAGAGAACAGAGAACTCAAGGAGGAAGTGGCCAAATTGACTGTCCTGATGGAGTCTTTCATGGCCGCCCAAAGCCAGTCGTCTCCAACACCTTCAACTCCTCCCCAGAGGACAGTCATCTCTGAGATTGCCTCTTCAACAGTGCCTGCTGCCAACGCCCACTTTGCGCCAACTGCTATGCCAAATGGGTTTCGCTGGGGGATGCCCGCGAATTTTGTTCCTGAGGGTCTCGCCCCCATGTTTGCTTCTCTTCCGGCATCTAGCCCGGTCCTCGCCGTTCCACCTCTGGTCGTGCATACTATGCCAAGGGTAGACGACACCATCTACCATTCTGAGCCATCTGAGAGCCCAGACCAGTACAAGTTATGATAGGAAGAGGGTCAGTTTTGATCCTATTCCCATGACCTACGCAGAGCTATATCCCTCCTTGATAGAGAGGAAACTGATCATTCCACGTGACCCACCGGCTATACCTACCAACCCTCAGTGGTCGTATAAGCCCGAGCTACATTGTGTTCATCATTCCGGTGCCCCTAGACATGATATGGAGAATTGCTACCCGCTGAAGACCAAGGTTCAATACCTTGTTAGGAGCGGTATATTGTGTTTCGAGGATGTAGGTCCCAACGTCAAGAAGAACCCATTGCCTGAGCATGGGAAATCTGCTGTCAACATGGTCCAGGGCTGCCCTGGTAAATACAAAGTCCGATATGTTTGCCATATCTGACAATCTTTGGTCGAGATGCACAGACTATTGTGTGAATACAGTCACTACGAGCATGACCATGACAGATGCCGTGTTTGCACTGTCAATCAGAGGGGGTGTCGTCAAATCCGAAAAGACATCCAAGAAATGCTGGATGAATGTGTAATTGAAATACTTCAGAATCGCGATGGGGATGATGAAGTTAATGTGATATCACCAGTGTTCAGGATCCCAGAGCCTGTTGTCATCCGATATGATGGTAGAAAACAGAAGGCTTCTCCCTCTCTCATAATTAAACCAGTTGGCCCTGTGCCATACTCTTCTGATAAGGCTGTCCCCTATCGTTACAATGTTGTGGCATTGGAAGATGGGAAGGAGGTGCCACTGCCCTCTACCTCTGTGGTTAATATCGCTGATGTCAGCGGCCTGACCCGTAATGGTCACGTTTTCTCTGCGCCACTGAAACCCTAGGCTGACACCATAAGGGCTGATATTGCTGATTGTGCTGTTCGTCCGGTTGGAAATTCTGCTGTTTCTCCGAATCCGGCACTTGTTGTTAATAAACCTGCCACCTCTGTAAAAACTTCTGTCCCTGCTGGCCAGAATGTCACAGTGAAAGAGGACTGTGATGAGATGCTAAGGCTCATCAAAAGGAGTGAATACAATATTGTAGATCAACTCCTATAAACGCCATCAAAGATCTTTGTGCTCTCTTTGTTAATGAACTAAGAACCACATCGTCAAGCTCTACAGAAGATGTTGGATGTGGCGTATGTAGACCATGACGTCACAATAAAACAATTCGATAGTATTATTGCAAACATTACTGCTTGTAACAATCTGAGTTTTTGTGATGTTGATCTCCCTGAGGAGGGAAGAAACCACAATTTGGCACTTCACATATCTATGAGCTGCAAGGATGATGTCATATCTAATATGCTGGTAGACACTGGATCATCACTGAATGTGTTGCCAAAATCCACTCTGGCTAGATTGTCATACCAGGGGCCTCCCATGAGGCAAAGTGGAGTGGTTGTAAAAGCTTTTGATGGATCCCGCAAGACCGTGATTGGTGAGGTCGAACTCCAAGTCAAGATTGGACCAAGTGATTTCCAGATCACTTTTCAAGTCATGGATATCCACCCATCATATAGCTGTCTGTTGGGCAGACCATGGATTCACGAGGCAGGCGCCGTGACATCCACCCTACACCAGAAATTGAAGTTAGTCAAGAACAAAAAGCTGGTGGTGGTAGGGGGAGAGAAGGCTCTCTTGGTTAGCCATTTGTCTTTCTTTTCTTATATAGATGCTGAGGATGAGGTTGGGACGCCGTTCCAAGCCTTATCTATTGCTGAGCCTTCTAAGAAAGGAACTTCTTCATTTGCATCCTACAATGATGCTAAGTTGGCCATTGAGCATGGCACGACTACTGGTTTAGGACAAATGATCAAGATGGAAGACAATAAGTCCCGGGCTGGCATTGGGTACTCTTCGGGCACCTTCAACAAGCATGGGTTGTTCCAGAGTGGTGGGTTCATCCACGCCGCTGAAGACGAGGAAGCTGCTGCTATTGTGGAAGAGGATGCAGAGGAAGATTCTGGCAACTTTGTCATCCCTGAAGGAGTCTGCAATAACCGGGTCGTTGTTGATGTTCCAATAGTTATCCATAAGTCAACGTAATGTTCACCTTTTGTTTAAAAACCCTTCTCCCATGCCAAAAGGAGGAGTGATGACATTGTCGGCTCATAAATACAATGATATTTCATTCAATAAATTCATGTTAAATGTTTGTTTTTCTAATTATTTTTCATTTTTTGCTTTTTTGCATGAAATTGGTGATCACATAAAACCCTAAAAATAGAATAAAATTAATCTTTTCATCTGCATAATGATTTGCCTTGCTTGAATTCTAAAATCTCTTTATATCCAAAATCATTATGCAGGTTGGTCAAACCCATTGAACATAATGATCCAACACCATCTCCCAATTTTGAATTCCCTGTATATGAGGCCAAAGAAGATGATGTTGAGGAGATCCCTGATGAGATTACCCGTCTTCTTGAGCACGAAGAGAAGATCATGCAGCCACATCTTGAGAATCTGGAAACAGTCAACTTGGGGTCTGAGGATTGTGTTCGAGAGGTGAAGATTGGGGCACTCCTGGAAGTATTTATAAAGAAGGGGTTGATTGAGTTGCTACGAGAATACGCCGACGTCTTTGCCTGGTCATATGAAGACATGCCTGGTCTAGATACTGATATCGTGCAACATTTCCTGCCTTTGAAGCCTGAGTGCGTGCCTGTAAAGCAGAAGCTCAGAAGAACTCATCCTGATATGGCAGTGAAGATCAAAGAGGAAGTTCAGAAGCAAATTGATGCAGGGTTTCTGGTGACTTCTACATATCCTCAATGGGTAGCCAATATTGTGCCTGTGCCTAAGAAAGAAGGAAAAGTCCTATGTGTGTGGACTATAGAGACTTGAATAAAGCTAGACCGAAAGATGACTTCCCTCTACCACATATTGATATGTTGGTAGATAATACAACTAAATTAAATGTCTTCTCATTTATGGACGGATTTTCCGGATATAATCAGATCAAAATGGAACCCGAGGATATGGATAAGACAACATTCATCACACCTTGGGGAACATTCTGTTATCGAGTGATGCCCTTCGGTTTGAAGAACGCTGGAGCCACGTATCAACGTGCTATGACTACCTTGTTTCATGATATGATGCACAAGGAGATCGAGGTATATGTTGATGATATGATTGCAAAGTCAAGAACGGAAGTTGAACATGTTGAGCACTTGCTGAAGCTTTTTCAGCATTTGAGGAAGTATAAGCTTCGTCTGAATCCTAACAAGTGTACATTTGGAGTTTGTTCCGGCAAGTTATTGGGCTTTATAGTCAGCGAAAGAGGTATTGAGGTTGATCCTGCCAAGGTCAAAGCAATACAAGAGATGCATGCGCCCAAAACCGAGAAGCAAGTCCGAGGTTTTCTTGGCCGCTTGAATTATATTTCCAGATTTATATCCCACATAACTGCCATGTGTGCGCCGATATTCAAGCTCCTCCGGAAAGATCAGCGTCATGATAGGACCGAGGATTTCCAGAAGACCTTTGACAGTATTAAAGAGTATCTGTCTGAACCTCTGATTCTGTCTCCGCCTGTGGAAGGGAGACCCTTGATTATGTATCTGACTGTTCTTGAAGACTCTATGGGTTGTATCCTAGGTCACCAAGATGAATCAGGGAAGAAAGAATATGCAATATACTACTTGAGTAAGAAGTTCACTGACTGTGAGTCTCGGTACTCAATGCTTGAGAAGACATGTTGTGCTTTGGCTTGGGCTGCTAAGCGTTTACGCCAGTATATGTTGAATCATACAACTTGGTTGATATCCAAAATGGATCCGATCAAGTATATCTTTGAGAAGCCTGCTTTAACTGGGAAGATTGCCCGTTGGCAGATGCTGTTGTCTGAGTATGATATTGAGTATCGAGCTCAGAAAGCTATTAAAGGTAGTATCTTGGCTGACCACTTGGCACATCAACCAATTGAGGATTATCACTCAGTTCAGTACGACTTCCCAGATGAGGAGATTTTGTATCTGAAAATGAAAGATTGTGATGAGCCTACGCTTGATGAAGGGCCAGAGCCTGGTTCCCGATGGAGCATGGTGTTTGATGGCGCTGTAAATCAATATGGAAACGGTATTGGGGCAGTGATTATTACTCCTCAGGGCACACATTTTCCTTTTACAACAAGGCTAACTTTCAAATGCACGAATAATATGGCGGAGTGTGAGGCCTGTATTATGGGTTTGGAAGAGTGTATTGATCTTAGGATCAAACATCTTGATGTTTATGGTGATTCGGCCCTTGTTGTTAATCAGATTAAGGGTGAATGGGAGACGAATCAGCCTGGCCTCATCCCATATAGAGATTATGCGAGGAGGATTTCAACTTTCTTTACTAAGGTTGACTTCCACCATATTCCTCGAGATGAGAATTAGATGGCAGATGCTCTTGCTACACTTGCTTCTATGATCGTAGTAAGACTCTTGAACGAAGTCCCCAATACCACTGTGATGCGCTTGGACAGACCAACTCATGTATTTGCAGTAGAAGAAGTGAAGGATGATAAGCCCAGGTATTATGATATCAAGTGTTTTCTTCAAAGTCAAATTTACCCGCCTGGGGCATCTGTGAAAGATAAGAAGACTTTGAGGAGATTATCTGGCAGTTTCTACCTCAATGGCGATGTGCTTTATAAAAGGAATTTTGACATGGTTCTGCTCAGATGTGTGGATAGACACGAAGCAGGCCTGTTGATGATTGAAGTCCATGAGGGTTCATTTGGTACTCATTCCAATGGACATGCCATGGCAAGGAAGGTGTTGAGAGCGAGCTACTATTGGCTGACAATGGAGTCTGATTGCTGCAAATATGTGAAGAAATGCCACAAGTGTCAGATTTATATGGATAAGATTCATATTCCCCCAACACTTCTGAATGTGATTTCATCACCATGGCCTTTCTCCATGTGGGGAATTGACATGATTGGCATGATAGAGCCGAAAGCGTCCAATGGTCACAGATTTATTCTCGTAGCTATTGATTACTTCACCAAGTGGGTTGATGCGGCATCATATGCAAACGTGACTAGGCAGGTGGTTGTGAAGTTTATTAAGAATCAACTCATATGCTGTTATGGTGTGCCAGACAAGATCATTACTGATAATGGATCTAACTTGAACAATAATATGATGAAAGAGCTGTGTAGCGAGTTCAAGATTGCGCATCATAATTCTTCTCCTTATAGAGCCAAGATTAATGGGGTTATTGAAGCTGCTAATAAGAACATCAAGAAGAATATCCAGAAGATAGTTGTTACATACAAAGATTGGCATGAGATGCTTCCATTTGCTTTGCATGGATATCGTACATCTGTCCGCACTTCAACAGGGGCAACCCCTTTCTCCCTTGTATATGGTATGGAGGTTGTGCTCCCAGTAGAGGTAGAGATCCCATCAATGAGAGACTTGATGGAAGCCAAGTTGACTGAGGCTGAATGGGTTCAGAATCATTACCACCAGTTAAACTTGATTGAAGAGAAAAGATTGACTGCCATGTGTCATGGTCAGTTATATCAGCAGAGGATGAAGAAAGCCTTTGATAAGAAGGTCAAGCCTTGTGTGTTTCGAGAGGGTGACCTTGTGCTCAATAAAGTTTTGTCTTTCGCACCCGAATCCAGGGGCAAGTGGACTCCAAACTATGAAGGTCCATATGTTGTTAAGAGAGCCTTTTTAGGAGGTTCTTTGATACATACAACTACGGATGGGGAGGATTTCACTCGTCCTGTGAATTCAGATGCAGTCAAGAAATACTTCACCTAAAAGAAATAAAAAAACAGAATAGCTCGCTAAGTTGAAAACCCGAAAGGTCGGCTTAGACAAAAATGAGCGTCTCGGTGGATTGAAAACCCGAAAGGGCGATCCAGGAAAAAGTTAGAGACATAAAAAAATGAATATGTATTCCGCTAGATTGAGTACCTCACCTTGGGGCAATCTAGGCAAAAATTAGGGATTTGGCAAGTAACTGCATCCTGACAAGACTTTGTTCTACAGCGGTCATCTGTCAAAGAATTTCGCTCAGTCATCGTCAACTGAAGCTTCAAATACATTGGATTCAGAAATGGTGGAGAAATGGTCATTATGTTCAATATAGCCCTTTTCCAATATATATCACCAATTTCAAATTTTGTAAAGATCCATGGAGTCTTGCCATTTGCAGACTACTATTCTATCAAATAAATTTGAGCCTTTGTACAATTCCTTGCACTCTTATTTGTTTCTGCTCAACAAATATTTGCATGTTTTTAATTGATAAATATCATTGTTTTAAATAAATAAAATCTTCATAAAATTGTTTTTAAACAAAGTGAACATTCACAACGAAAAAGGATAGTTGGGACGTCTTCAGTACTCTCCCGAGGATAGCATGATCTCCAAAAGGGTAAGACATGTTGTTCATATTCCTATCATACTTGTATCCTCTTCATTATCTTTCAAGTTGTCTCCTTCACAAGCACCGAAGAAAATTATGCATCACCAAATCCCCGGAGAGTCTGAAGTTTGGTCTCTTTCCTCCAACTCCCCAATTGAGGCTGGATTTAGCATCTGTGCTATCAATTATATGGTTGTCATCCTTTGGGTGGATAGACCTAAAATCCCTTATAAATTGATATGCTATCTTTTCGAGAAAGTTGGTATTCCCTCTTTCAGATTGGAATTCTGCCGCAGAGTAAGCAGGAAATCCCCAGCATGAATAGAATTCTCAACATTTGGTTTACAGCTTATCCCCTGCGGATTCGCCTGCATGAATGTCCAGCAGGTTCGAATTTGTTCGTCCTTGGCAGGGTTGGTCCCATTTTAACTCCCCGATATGGTCACCAGCAAGATACCTCCAGTTGATCGCCTACAGGTGGTTCTTGGTTCAGTCCTCAGCAGTGTTTCCTTAGAACTCCTCCTGAGCAGAGCGGGTGACGAAAATGTTTATCTTTCCATCCCCAGTGGATTAGTGTTTCTCTTTTCCTCGGCATAGATGATTTATCCAGCAGGGCAAGGAAATATGTTGGTTTCTAAACTTTTTGATCGGTGGTTGTTCCCCACAGAGTTTCATCCTTCCCCTGAATAATTTCCCAGTAGAATTGCTTCTACGACGGATCATATCCCTGTTCGGTTTCCTGGCCAAGACTTTGCCTAATTTCAGATTGGCGTTGGGACTTCTGAGGAAGATATGTTGATTCCTTCCTAGCGGAGTGACTAGTTCTCTTTCCATTGCAGAGGTCATCTATTTTCCTGGTATCTGTTGCCCCCGTCAGATTGGGAGTCTCCCTAGTGGATCTGTCTTTTTCTTTCGAGACGTAGTACCGGATGTTGTCCATTGATTCCTGGACCTGTTTGTGTTAGATATGTCTGTTTGTCAGCATTCATCATACATAAACCATGCATATACATACATAATTAAACATTTAGATGTTCATGATTTCATTCTTTTCCATATATCTTTGTTTATTTTCTCCTGTTATTTGGCGATATATGTTTCCCCAAGCAGATGTTGGTGTTCGATCTCTCCATATAGAGTCAACCCCATAGGCATAAAGTGTCTACTCCTTTCTTCCACATTCTCCACTGAGTTATGTCCTCGTGGATGATTGTTATTTCAGTTTCGTCCCAAAATATGTATTGGGATGGAATTTTTCTCCCGTGAGTTATAGCCTCATAGGGTTGAGTCTTGCTTCATTGTGTCTCTCTAGTTCGTTCCTAGTTTGACTCCTCTTGTTATTTCCCCTACATTTCCCCGTGGTTTAGATGAATGATTACTCAATAACCAGTAATTATTCACCTATTCCCCAGTGGAATTTGTTGTGGCCTTCTACCCAGTAACCGGTAGTTGTAAGTCCTATTTCTGTGGTTTTCTACCCAATAATTGGTAGATGTAATCCCCTCTTTGACGGTTATCTTTATCCAATATTCGGTATCGATATTCCTCCACCTTTTCGAGTATATCTCCCAGTAACCAATGATACATCTCTTGGATAATTGTTCTGATAAAACAATGTATCCCCAGCGAGTCATCTTTCATTCACCCCTTTTTGTTGGTAATGATCGTTTCTCCTCTTTGATTGGTCATCATTTTATACCCAGTATTCGGTATCCCGATGTCCTTTCTTTTCGGTCGATTTATCCTTTATTAACCCAGTAACCGGTTGTGGATAATCTTCCATGTGAGTATGTTATCTACATTCCGACGGTAGTAGATAATGTATCTCATGCGCTCTTCGGTCGAAGTCTTTTTCTTCCCCAGGCGAGTAAGATTCGTATTTCCTTACGGAAGCAAATGTCTATCCTGTAATCGAGTTTTCTTTTTAACCCTCCTTTTGGATGATGAGTGTTTTGGGAATATTCCCCAACCCACGCCTGGTTGGTCACCTATTATATGCCCGGTAACCGATATCCCTGGTGTTTCCTTCCCTTCTGCTCCCTATTATGACTTTTTGTCCCCTATGGAGTCAGATTTTCCTGAGTTGAAATGTACCTTTTCGGGTCTTCCTCAGATGCTGGATGATTGATATCTCTCACCCTTATACCGGTCTTAGATATTCATTCTCCCCGAGCATGTTGTTTTCTCATCCTTATACCGATGTTTGACCACATGTCTCTTTGAGCTTATTCCCCAGTAACCGGTAATACCTCAGTTGATTGTTCCTCAACTGAGTCCTCTTTGGACATTCCCCATCGGAGTCCCTCGGTGGATTTTTCCAGCCTGAGTCCGGATGTTTATCCGAAGTATCCTTTGTGGATAGTTTTGTTGTATGGGCATATTCCTCAATACATGCATCATTGTGTCAGCTCGAGTCTTTCCATTGATTTATTTTCATGGAATCTATTCGTGTCTCTCAGCAAGTTTCAAGTCGTGACCTGCTCACGAAGCTTATTCTCCTTTACTCCCAGTAAAGTCCCCCAGAGTCTCTGTCCCATTTATAAGGATATTACTCATAATGGATTTCCAGTTTCTCCTGATTTCTTTTTCCTTTGTGGACATATATCCCCACAGAGAGTTAAATTTTTCATACATACATTTGCATCATGAGGTCTCTTAGGGACTAAAATTCGTCTCTTTGTTATTATTTAAGCCCATTCTACCTCGTCGAGAAGAAGATTTTAACCTTCACTTCTCTGGCTAGAATGACCTTAAATAGGGGCATCTGTAAGACCTCAATTTTAACCCTAAGATCCCTCATGGCATCACAACGTTGCATTTTGCATACTGCCTCAAGGATCATAGCATCTTCGCTCCTAACCTCTGGGTGGGAACATTTATGTGAGTTGGTTTGAGATCACCAACCATGCTTGAATTTTATAGTATTTGCTTTTATTATTTTCTTCACTAACCAAAAGCACAAAAATATGTCACTAACATCTCTTGTTTTGTAGCTTGAGCAATCATGTGCTCCAATGCTCCTAGGAGACCCTATGCTCATTGATATGGCCAGGTGGAGATGAAAGCAAGCATGGCAATGGTTCCCAAATCTCTCATTCATCATATATGCCTCCCAAGTACCTCAATTTATCATTTTTGATCAAAGCAATCCAAGGGCTTGAGGCTTGTTTCCCAAGGAAACCCTAATTCATCTTTTCAACAACTATGCCTTGCTCATGAAGCAACCTCAACCCATGATCAAATACAATCAAGGGAAGTTCTTCCATTCATCATTTCATGCATATTTGAGCTTATTTGAGTGTCCTCAATCATCAATTCATCAAGATTTGAGTCATGGACTTGAGAAGTTGATCAGTCAATTCATCTGACTATTTTGAAGTACACTGAGACCTAACTTTTAATGTGTTTGTCAAATGGAGATTACCCCAAGAGAAACAATTTTCTTAAGAACCATATGAACAACTTTCATTTTCATCAAAAATTGATTTGAAGCTTGTAAGGTCATCATCCATTTCAAAACATTATAGGTCATTTTGACTGAAACCCTAATTTTAGGTCACCTTCTCATGGGAATAACTCATTCACTTTTTATGATTTTGAGGTTGGATCAAGGACATTGGAAAGTTTAAGATGTATAATTCATTTTTTATGTTGAACAAATTTTCATAATCCTAAACGAAATACATGTGATAATGCAAAACATTATAGGTCACTTTGGACCAAAGGCATTGAAATGTGAAAAAGTCCAACTTCAAGTGCCCATAACTTTCTCATAAAAAATCCAAATTATGCAAAATTTGAGTCCAAATTGATTGTATTGAAGGTATCTACTACTTTAATGTTGAAGGTTTTTCCATTTGAAGCTTGAATCATTGAAACAGAAGGGCTTGAAGTTGGTCATTTTTGGAAATTTCACATACACACATTTTGCACCTTGAACTTTATGGCCAATTTTCACTAATTTCCCAATTCCAAATGAAGTTTTGTTCAAAATAACAATTGATCCTCATGTCAAGAGCTTTCCAACCATTACCCATAAGGCCATGTTCTATTATTGGACGAGGCATTTTCGAAGAGGAGAACATTTTGGTGCATTTTTGGAAACTACTTGAAAACTCATTGCATAAGCCAATTACATCAATTATGCACGTCCATTTCACCTTAATGTGATACCAACACTCACTTGCAATAATATTTGGGCCCTCCATGCGCCTGTACAGGCCCATGCATGGAGGCCCTCTTCATTCATGCACACACAATGCTCATGCTTGCAGCTTCCATTTGCTATAAATAAGAGTGCTAAGCTTCATATATAACCAACCTGAAGGCGCCTGTTATGCTGTACAACTCCCTCCATAGCCATACCTAAAGGAATTCTCACTTTCTTTTCAAAAATTCAGATCTGAATTTCAACTACATTGGTTGATTTTCAGACTCAAAATTCCTTGACGTTGCTTCATCTTCATCTCTAGATCACACTGCAAGCAATAGCTAAGAGAAGTCATGCTCTCCAGATCCACATTTCAGAGGTTGCTACACAAACTTTTCTTCTTCGAAACTCACTTATTGTTGCTTGTTTCTTGCATTTATTGGTTTGGCTGAAGTCCTCTCATCAGAGGCAAATAAACTGTGCTTTTAATTTTGAAATTCCATTGAGTTCAGGATGAACACCATTATATTCCACCTCTGATTTCTCTTCCCATGGAGATCTAGAATGAAAATAAATGGTACAGGGGTGATGTACATCACCCCAGCTTTCCATTGAGGTATAGATCGCCTCATTTGGATAGGATTTTTTCTCTGCAACTCTCGCCGGAATCTCTGGTCTCGCCGGAAAGACGGTGGTGTACACCAGCGTCCGTTTGCCAGAATGAACCACAACCCCTAGATCTGATCTCCAGATCTAATATGGTCTCATTTTAATTCCAAAAAATATGGGACCAATGGCATTATTTCTCTTTTAATTTCTAGTTTCTAAAAATGATTTTTAATCTTTTTTATTTTATCATTTGATATTTTTATGAATTTTCTCTTTTCTGGTTATTTTTAATTCATTTTAAATAGTTTTCAATATTCAAAAAATACAAAAGTATTTTCTTAACCTCTTTGAATGATGATGGATCTATGAAAAATATTCTCGTCAATTTATTAATTGATTTGAGATTTATTTGAGATTTTAATTCAATTAGGTTATTTTTTATGCATTTTTAATTGATTAAAAATAGTTCTGGTTTCTAAAAATGCTGAATTTTTTTGTCAAACTTTGTTTGACCTTGTTGAACTTAGGATGATCCATTTGGACTTTTCAAAGTTGATTTGAAATGGATTTGAAGTTTGACCTTTAATTATTTATTTTAATTCAAGTATTATTTTAATTTAAAAAAATACCAAAAATATTTTATTTGTTTCTTGACATCTAAGCTTCATTTTGCTTCTGTTTACTAATGTTTGACCTTGATTCCATCTGTCTTTGGTCAATGTATGTTGATTACTTCATTTGAATTTCCATTAATGTACATTCTTATTCATCTCCTTCTTCATCTTTTTCTTTTTTGATCAATGAGTTAAAGATTGGTGGTTAACCTTGATGTATGGGAGGTTTAACCTTCCTTGATTCAAATCTAATTCATTTTGGTCATAGATCAAGTGAATGGCTTTACATTAAGGATAGGTTACTTCCTAATCAAGCAAAGAACCTAAATCAATACAAGATCATTCCTCATCTTCTTTTGGCATGGCAAGTTGTAGGAGCTTGATTTACTAATCAAGGTCTCTAAATTGTGTTTGTTGCCTATATTTTATTGACTAGCCTCATATAGGTGTGACTACTACATTAGTCCACTTACGATTGCTTAACATAGCACTAAATTGCCTTATGGCACACTAACTCTAACTATTGACCATTAAATTTTAATTCTTGCAATTTACATTAATGCAATTTAATATTCTTGTACATATTATTCATTTGCTTTTGCCCTTTGCTCACTTGAGCACATGTTTATGTTAATGCAATTTGCCTTTTGCTCACTTGATCACATAATTGTGTATATACTATTCTGCTTGTGTTTTTTTTATGTTGTTCATGGTGAACCAAATGCAAATGGACAAAAGGATTTAGACTTTAGGACATTCCCTATGCAAAATGGAGTCAAAGAGCAACTATGCCTCATGCCTTTAGAGTGCTATAAATGTCAAGAGCAATTAGGCCTCATGCCTTTAGAATGCTTAATGTTGAAGATGAATTGAAAAGACCTAATCTCTAAACTCACTCTTGTCCATTCTTTGTTTACATTACAGAACTTTTTGATGTGTGTGTTCTTGTGCTAGGGATTCCAACTTGAGCCTAATTGAAGAACCATTTTCATGAGCATCCAAAGTGATTGATACAAAAGCCATTGGAAGATTCCTAAGAGCTTGTTTGATTGTGTGATTGATTGCTTGAGTTACTTGCTTATTTGCTTGCTTATTCCAAAGGATGGGAGCTTACTTGGATCATCACTATGATCTCAAGAAGGGAACTCCATTTGTGGTTTTACTCCTCTTCCTTCATCTTTATATGTTTAGGACCTTGGCCATTCTTCTTCTTCTCTCCACTCTAATCCAAGCCAAAACTTTTGTGCAAACATTAACATTTGTTTTCAAAATTAGAAACCTAAGCATTATGCTTTTGATCTTCAAACTTTCCTTTCATAACACTTATTTTGAATTGAATCTTAAGTCAACGTTGACCATATTTTGTAAATACTTTTCATTAGTAAATATAATTCATTCAAATGTTTTGTGGTTTCAATGGCCACTTCTTATCAAAACTTTTCATAACCATTAGCTACTAGGTTTGAGTTATCCTTGAGGTTGATATAATACTCACCTATATCCTTAGTGATGGACAATGAGTCTTCCATGCTTATTATAGGGTTAAACCCTCACTAGCATGTTGAAGCTATCCTCACATGGTGGATTTGTGGTTTTAGGTTGAGTTTTCTCCCTTGGATAACAAAAGATCTTAAGGCTTTTGGACCAATCAATTCACCAACTTGTTTTGAGATTTATACCCCGAACTACGAGGTTTTGATCCTAATTTTTTTTAAGATGGTACGTAGGCAATGGGTTTATCCATTCAAACACAAAATTATAAATAATTTGTACATTCTTCTCTCATCCCCCCAATCATGTTTGCACAATTTTTTTTACAAATACCAACCTACCTTACAACAAATTGTGAAAAGGGCTCCCTAGGAGTACCTAGGATGTTTTGGGTGCTTAAAACCTTCCCATTGCATAACCAACCCCCTTACCCAGATCTCTGACATTTTTATTAGTTTTTGATTTGATAAAACTTCTCGGTTTTTGTTCGCTTTCTAACCTTTCCTTTGGATAAATAGAAGTGCGGTGGCAACTCGAATTGTATGATTTACTTTTGATTTAGTCAATAAATCTAAAGGTAACAAATACCCGACTACAGGTGTATGATTTATCCTATATAGGATAGTTCATGGGTGAGTCTTGTGCAGGTGGTACCAAAAAATGGAGGAACAATGGTGATACTAGAGAGATGAATTACTTCCCACTTGCATAATAACTGGATGGAGAGTGTCCATTGATTATATAAGAATCAACACCGCCACAAGGAAAAATAATTTCCTCTCCCTTTTATTGATCATAGGTTGGAAAGTCTTGTCGATCATGAGTACTACTGTTTTCTAGATGGATACTTGGGGTATATTCAGATTGTTGTAGCCCTTGAGGATCAAGAGAAGACAATGTTCACGTGCACTTATGGTATTTTTTTCCTACCGAAGGATGCCATTTGGGTTATGTAGTTCCCCTGCTACTTTTCAGAGATGTATGGCATCCATATTCGTTGACATGCATGAAAATCACACGGAAGTGTTTATGGATGATTTTTCTATTTTTGAATCTTCTTTTGATAATTGTTTAGCTAACTTGTCTCTTGTCTTAGAAAGGTGCCAACAAGCAAACCTGTTCTTGAATTGTGAGAAGTGTCATTTTATGGTACAAGAAGGTATTTTGCTTGGTCACAAAACTTCCCACAATGGAATAGAAGTTGACAAAGGAAAAGTGTGAGTGATTGCTAATCTCCCACCTCCTCCTATGAATGAGAAAGGGATAAGGATTTTCTTAGGACATGCCGGTTTCTATCGTAGGTTCATAATAGATTTTTCCAAAATTGCTAAACCTTTAATTATTTTTCTTATAAAATATAAACCATTCACTTTTAACAAATAGTGTATGGTTACATTTGAGACTTTAAAGAGTAAGTTGGTTTCTGCACCTATTATAATTTCCCCATATTGGTCTCTACCTTTTGAGATTATGTGGGATGAAAGTGACGTTGCATTAGGACAAAGAAGAGAAAATCTTTTGCTTGTGATATATTATGCTAGTCATGTTTTGAATCGTGCTCAGATGAATTATGCAACTACCAAAAATGAGTTGTTAGATGTTGTTTATGCTTTTGACAAGTTCATGTCTTACTTATTAGGTCTAAAATAATTATGTATATTGACCATGTTGCTTTAAAGTATTTGTTTTCTAAATAGGAATCAAAGCTTTTGAGATGGATACTACTGCTTCAAGAGTTTGATCTTGATATCCGGGATAAAAAGGGGTGTGAGAATACTTTTTCTAATCAATTGTCTCGCATGTCCCCGATTGAGGAAACATAAGAGAAACACCCCATCCAGGATGCATTTGCTAATGAATGCATCTTGGCAATTACTAGTGTTCCATGGTTTTCACACTATGCAAACTATTTGGTAGGTGGTGTGATACTTGATGATTTTGACTATAACAGAAAGAAAATGTTTTTACATGAATGCAAGTTGTATTTGTGGGATGATCCATTCCTTTAAAAAAAAGGGATATATTGATTAATCAGAATATGTGTCCCAGAAGGAGAGCAAAGAAACATTGTTAAGGCTTGTCATATATCAGAATATGGAGGACATTTTAGTGGAGATACGACAACAACCAAAGTTATCTTGTCAGGATTATATTGGCCCACTTTGTTCAAAGATGCAAACTTCATAGTTCAAGAATTTGAGAGATGCTAGAGGACATGTACCATTTCAAAAAGGATCTAGATGCCCCAAAGTGCTATGTTGGAGGTAGAACTCTTTGATGTTTGGGGTATAGATTTTATGGGACCATTTCCACCACCGTTTGGTAAGAACTATATTTTGGTGGTGGTTGACTATGTGTCTAAGTGGGTAGAAGCATTTTCATTACCCACATATGATGCTAAAATGGTAGTAAAGTTTCTAATAACTAATATCTTCGCAAGGTTTGGAGTTCCAACGACTCTAAATAAGTGATGAAGGTACACATTTCTTTAATCGCCTTATGGAAAACTTTCTTAGAAATTATAATGTGAAGCACAAGATTTCCACCCCATACCATCCTCAAACAAGTGGGAAGGTGGAAGTTTCTAACAAGAAAATTAATCAGATTCTAGAAAAGACTGTGAGTGCCTCTAGAAAAGATTGCACGACAAAGCTGGATGATTCATTGTGGGCATACAGAACTACGTTAAAAACACCCATAGGTATGTATCCTTATCAATTATCTTATGGAAAATATTGTCATTTTCCCTTATAACTAGAACACAAAGCATTGTGCATATCAAAATTCCTGAACTATGATATCTCAAACGCGGGTGATTCTAGAATTGTTCAGCTCCATGAGCTAGAAAAATTTAGGAACCAAGCTTACGAGAATTCCAAGATTTACATAGAAAAAACAAAAAATGGCATGATCAAAGGATTATGAAAAGAGAATTTCAGGAAGGACAATTGGTTCTCTTGTTTAATTCCAGGTTGAAGTTATTCCTTGGAAAGCTGAAGTCTAAATGGTCTGGCCCATTCACTGTCAACAAAGTGTTCCCGCATGGAGCAGTTGAGTGAAGCATAATACCGATGGAGACACCTTCAAGGTTAATGGACATAGGTTGAAACCCTATCACCAAGGGAAGGAGAGTGGCTTGGTGTAAGACGTACAACTCAGAGCACCATAGATTGATCATCCATCGAGCTATGGATGTTAAAAAATGCTTCTTAGGAGGAAACCCAAGGGAGGTAACAATATTTTTATTTTAGTTGTGTGATTTACATTTTTTTTTCATTTCTTTTCATTTTTTTCATTTCAAAAGGGGGGAATTTCTAAAAGACAAGGCAAACCAAAAAGATTTTTTTTTAAATTGTTTGCCTTCTGCTCACACGCGTATGATACATGATCTGGTTTTTGGATTATTTTCAACTCTTTCCCATACGCGTATGAGGAGTGCCATACATGTATAGCCCTGTCAGCATGTGTATGATACACGTATATATTTTTGACATTTTCTGACATTCTCCACCCCGAGCCATACACGCTACCCCTTCCTATGACAAAATTTCTATAATTTTTTGTGTTTTTGAAGTTTTTCTCTCTGATACAGGACATATCTGCTAAGTACCATCATCTATGGCCATTTTTTCTTATTCTTCTTCTTATGATTCTATTAGGTTTACCTCAGCTGAGCACCAAGAGAGGTATTTTAGTTTGCTGGACATGAAGATTATTGAGGAAAGATCCTTCAACCTATATCTCGATGAGCACCCTGGCATCCATGTTGTTATGAAGAACCATAAAATGACTTATCTGAACATTCAGATCTAACTAATGGCTAGGGATTTGGTACTAGAGTTTTATGATAATGCCTACATACCCCTCTGAGGATATTGTTGCAAAACCCGAGTTAATTTCTTGGATCAAAGGGAAGCATATCAAGTTTGAATGGAAGACAGTGAACAAGTTGCTGAAGATGAAGTTTAGGGAACCTAATTGTGACTATCTGATACAGAAGACTACATTTAGGATTGGATGGCCATACCGAGCGATGTTGGATCGTTTGGCATTAGAGCGGCGAGATTAGCAACCTGCATCTACTCTTATCCCTAGGAAGATTGTAGTTCTTGAATTGGATGCCATCCCAAAGACGTGGACGTACTTTCTGCATCACACTCTGGGTAAAAATCGGAGTGGGTCGGAGCTCATTGATATGAGAGCTCTGGCTTTATATTTGTTTTTGACCCGACGATCAGTGAACGTAAAGTGTATTATTTTCGCTGACATGGATGAGATGGCTTAGAGTGCGACTAATAAGTATCTGGGACATGCTTATGTCATCCCTATTATTATGCAAGAAAGCATGAGTTAAGGAGTTTACAGATTAGCACATTGTGAACCCAACGCGAGCATTGGATTTTGGGTGGATTACTGAGCACCCAAGGCGGAAACCAAGAGCTAAGGAGGTACTAGATACAGAAGAACATCCACAGAGTCTACCAAACCTAGCATACCTCATCCCCAACATGCACTTGAGGGAGTTCCTCTTGCTAACAAGAACTCTCAGGAACACATGAACTAGATGAGTATGTTATACTTTATGCAGGACTTCTGTGCGCACATCGGACTGCCAAGGCCTATTTCACCCATTAGGTGGATACATGGGCAGCGTCTCAGTGCTTCAGAGACACATTTTGAGGCAAACTTCCAACACCATTCTATGGACACTATCAGTATCTAGGGATGAAGACCCTAATTCATCTCGGAGGACCTGTACAACAACAACACCACTATCAGACTCCATTCTATCAACCCACTCCCCAGCATCACCATAGCCCTTTTGGGAGCTCAAGAAAGAGATACCATCAGGGACAAATATCCCCTATCTCCGCCTTTGTGCATCATGGAGACCAGACTGCCATGATCAACTTTAACACGCAAATGACAGACAGAGACATAGGCGCTGATGAGGATTAGTTTAATTTTTCTTTCTTTTGTCATTTTTTTAGTAGCTTGATGTTTTTTTTAGTTATTATGATTCTGATGTACTGCCCAAAACTTTGATTTAAATATTATAACATTTTTATTTCAGTTACTTCATATTATGATTTATTTATTTATTTGATGATTGCTAGCATGAGTGGCTGACACATATCACCCAGAGGAAAGTTTGGTTGCCCTATCCATGTCAATACCAATTAATCACGGTATCTCTAAAATGATTTGATGTGGTATTCTAGAAGTTCTACTGAAAGGGAGGCAGGATCGTTGTAAATAAGTGTGAAGTTGCATCACACGAGAAACACTACGGACATTGTTAGCTCTTACCAACATGGTGAGAACAAAAAAAGCCAAACACAATATTCATCATATTAGAGAGCATTCAGGTATGTTTTTATCATCTAGAACTTGTGTCTACTCTTTTCTGATATCCATTGTATGATTACACACACTGAGGCACGTTATTTCTTTTAGCCCCGAGCCTTTCAAGTCATCCCATATATTATTATATCCTTTGTTAACCCAATTTGAGTCTATACCCCATTGTTTGTAAATTCACCATATCATTAGCCCTTAGCCCAAACACTTACCTACCTTGTTCAAAGTTTTTGTGTATAATTTTTGGATATGTGTTTCATTATAAGTTTGGGGTTTTTGTTGGAATAACAACCTTTAAGTTTAGGGTAGCTGTGTAACATTGATAAAGATGAGTGTCTGAAAAAAAAGAGAAAAGTTGAAAAATCAACTTAACTAAAAAATTAGAAGAAAAAATATGTTAATAAAAAAAAGCACTCACCAGAAGGAGAACTCATTTGGATACCAAAAATTAAAGAAAAATCCTAAAACTGAGTAGTCCATGATGCTAACCCTAAAAGGAAAACACCAGAGCAATTCCAACAGTGATACTTTTGAATGGACACTTTGAAGAGAATAATCACAAGTACTATGAACCATGAACATACTTATCCATATAAAATACCAACATAGCCCAAGCCCCACTACAACCTGAAAGACCATAAAAAGTGTATGTATTGTGCATTTGGTAATTGAAAGAGAGCCTATGCAAGCTTATGGTATGATAATACATATTATGAATTCTGAATGTTTATACATTAACACCTGAGAGAACTAGTGAGAGTGTGAATAGGGTTGACAAGAGAAGATATTCCATCAAGTGTTGGTGTGATAGATCAAATGACCTTGATGATCAGGTCAAACGAAAAGTAGAAACAGAGGAGAATCATGGAAGATCTAAGAGGTGTGTGTTTAAAGTCTCTTTTGTTGATAATTGGTGACATGATGTTTTTATGCTAAACGTTGCTTGAGGGGAAGCAAAAATATAAGTTTGGTGTTGTGATCAATCACCATTTGTGTTAGTTTTGCTGTCAGTTGAATGTCCAAAGAAAGTGAATTGTTGTGAATTTGGGCAGTAGTTTTAGGCCTATTTTAGCAGATTTTTATCATGTCTTGATCTGCTGAGTATTTATTGTTTTGAGCTAATTTTACGCGCTTGAGGTAGTGTTTCATATGTTTACAGGTCTTAAGAATCAAAGAGGAAATTGATCAGAGAAGAATCCAGACAAAAATACATGAGCACGAGAAAAAGAGAATAAGTTGAGTATCTCCTGGTCATACGCTGTCATACGGTGAACTGACTTTGTGTGTTTTTGCTTTGGAAAGAAAATGTCGCGGATAGCAAGAGTCGCCACCGACTTTTCTTTTATCCAATAAGGAAAGGCGGAAAAGAACAAGAAAGACCTTGATTAGATTTTGGGTTCGGGAGGTACATTATACAAAGGGAAGGTGTTAGCACCCTTTGTATCCATGGTTATCCATGGCCTCTTAATTGCTTGATCACTTATGTTTTTCTTGTCTGAAAAAGTGTTTGAGAGCTGCTTAGAAAATGTTTTGAAAAGAGAGTTTAACTTTGTAATGATTCTTGTACGAATGTATACAAAGTATTTATCTCGTTTAATTTTGAAAGCTGTCTAGAAAAATATAACTCGGCAATGATTCTAGTACGAATGTATACCAAGTGGTGATTTTCTAAAAGACGTTTTCAAAAGTGGGAGGTGTGAAAAGTATTATAAGTTGTGAGTCAGCATTTAAGAGTTATACCTAACCAAGGTCTTTATAGGTATTTCCTATCCTTAGGAGGGTAAAACTGTCCTTACTATTGAGAAGTAAGTAGTCTTATCCTTTGGATGTAAAGGGACATCGTAGGGTCATCGATTGGTCATTGAAGGCAACATTTATAAGGATACCTTAGCATTCGAAGGGACGATCATCATTTAACCGTAGGCTACCACGAAGGGTCATCGAGGGACAAAATCATGTATTCGAAGGTAACATTCGAGGGACTATGATGATTTAACCGAAGGGTCTTTGCTAAGTGTATCCCCACATTCGCGGGACATGACCGTAATACCGTAATACCGTAAGGCAACAAAGAGAGGGCCAAGATCACATATTCAAAGGCAATATTTTATAATCAGTTAGGTGATTAGGATGAATCTCCAAAACATTTGTAATCAGTTAGGTGATTAGGATGAATCTCCAAAACATTTGTAATCAGTTAGGTGATTAGGATGAATCTCCAAAACGTAATCAGTTAGGTAATTAGGATGAATCTCCACAAGGGTATCCCACAAATAAAGTGGAATACCTAGCAAGCTACCTTCTTCGGGCGTATGTGAGCCCTCACAAAATTCAACAAACAGGTCAGAATACCAAATGGGGTGCAATCAAGAGTTGCACCAAACAAAGCGGTAATGGTATCAGGTAAACAATGCCTGGTTATAATAAAACAGGTCAGATGAGCAAAGATCAAAACAGAACGAAAAACAGCGACTGTCATGTTCGCTACTGCCTCGCCTAGCAAAGGCTTAGCGAGCACTCGCTACATGTTCGCTTAGCGATGTGCTAGCGAACGACTGCGGGTTCTGGGTTTGATGACAACACGATTTCAGAAACTCCAAACCCTATGGCATCCATTACAGCAATTACATGGTTAAACATTCAAGATATTATTTTGCACATTCATATATACTTAAACCCACATGCAAAGCCTAAGATACGTTTAGAAATTTAATCATAATGTCACGTGTAAATTGGGAATATAAAACGGTAGTAGTAATGCAAACCTGTTTGCAATTTAATTGCAACGTTGAATTGGCAGATCACTCTTAGGGTTGGTGTCGGATTGAATTGGGCGGAGGTAACCTTTGTGCAGATGAGTTTTCTTCAGGGTTTCCTTTAGGGTTGCTCTGAATTCTCTTGGTTAGCCTCCAGGGTTTGCTCGGTTGCTTCTGTTAGGGTTTCCTTGCTAGGGTTTCTCTCCGTCCGTTTCTGTCTGTCGTTTGTGAATGAAGCTCTGCTATTTATAATACATTTTGTGACCTGATGGGCTCAGAATGAAGCCCAAAATTTCTGGTATTCGCAAGCTTCTCTAGGCGAGTGGTGCAGCGAAGGATTCTCTAGGCGAATGATTTTGCTCGCCTAGCGAGCAAGCCATTTTGAGTCATTTTCTGGATTTGGCCACTTGTGCGCTGGGTCTTTGATCCTTTAAGATCAATGCCTTGAAGAATGAGTTGGAGTGCCTTGCAAAATGTCTTGCAAGATTAACGGGCAAATTTTGGGGTATGACAGCTGCCCATGTTCAATATTCTTAAACCGAGAGAGTTAGAATGGTATGTACGTCATTCGTGGTCTGGAGGTGGAGGATTATTGAACACTTAGAATGCCCCAAAAATTTGCACTTGTCAATTATTCTTGATGGAGATGGGCTTAAAGATGTCATCCAGGAAGTTTGATGATGAGAGCTTCAGAGTGTGTCGTACATCAGACCATATTGAAGACATGGGCACCACACCGGGTCGTACGCTAGACCGTATAGTGAGTCATCTATTAGGAGATATTAGGGTGAGCTGAACCTGATGAGATAAGGATCCGAATGAGTCATACACTGCTGGGGATAAAGGATCAGAATGGATCATACGCTAGACCGTATCTGAATAGTAGAATGAGTTGTCCATTAGGCGGGTGACATCACTGGGTATGAAAGATCAGAATGGATCGTACGCTAGATCGTATCTGAGTTGCAGACTGAGCCGTCCATTAGGCTGTATCCGAGGATGAAAGGGTAGTCATACGCTAGACCACGTTTCAGAATGTACCGTACGCTAGGTAGTATCTGAGGAATAAAGATCAGAATGGATCGTACGCTAGATCGTATCTGAGTGGCAGAATGAGCCGTCCATTAGGTTGTATCTGATGATAAGGGATAGTCATACGCTAGACTACATTTCAGAATGTACCATACGCTAGGTAGTATTTGAGGAATAAAGATCAGAATGGATCGTACGCTAGATCGTATCTGAGGGAATGAACATCCAAATGGGTCGTACGCTAGACCGTATTGGAACAGTTGAAGGAACCAGAATGAACCGTACGTTAGGCTATATCTGATAATGTTTGTATATGTTGTATTTGCAATAAATGTCTGGGATGGGCTTAAAGATGCCATCATTAGGAGGATATCAGAATGCTCGTCAGAATGAATATTCATATGGATTATATCTGAAAGATGTATTTGAATCTTGAATGTAATCAATAAAGATGTCCGTCCGAATGGATCTTTATTTCGACTGTATCAGGAGGATAATTAACCTGTAAAATAAAGTTAGCTTCATGCCATGTCATGATGCATGAGATGTTTTATGCTTGTGAAAATAAATGTGAACATTGCACGCATGTATATGATGCGAAATGATGCATGGATGAATTGTGCGTCTGAAATTTTTTGCCAGGGGAAAATAAATCCCCATATTCTGGTTGGAAATATTTGTATTGATTTGGAAAGAGGGCCTATAAACAGGCAATTTGTGTACAGGGAGACAAAAATCCTAGTAAGAGGAGATTGTCAAGAAAACGAAGAAAAAGCTATGAAGAAAAAGTCCTATTGATTTTAATTCCACTACTGTCATTATGTCTTCAAGCCTCTCATCTCCTGCTGTCGGATAAAAGTGATTGGCTTGTTCAGTCCTTTGAACTTGGATAAACTGACTGAGAACGGGACATAGTCGTACGCTTTTATCCTTAATTTTTGCCTGGACCGCCTTTTCAGGTTTTCAGTCCACCAGGATACCCTTTTTTGCCCAAGCCGCCTTTTCAGGTTTTCGACTTGCTGGGTGTACGTCTTTATATGTTAATCCCTAATTTTTGCCCGAACCCTTTTGGTTCGTCGGGATGCCCTTACTTTTGCCTAGATACGTCGACCTAGCGGGTCTCTTTTATGCGTAGTATCTTTTAACTATGTCTGCGTTCACGGGATGTGGGAAGTCTTCGCCATCCATTGTAGCAAGTATCATGGCTCCACCAGAGAATACCTTCTTAACTTCAAATGGCCCTTCGTATGTGGGAGTCCATTTGCCTCTGGTATCACCTTGTGGTAGAATGATACGCTTGATCACCAAGTCGCCAATTTGATACACCTGTCTCTTGACTCTTTTATTAAATGCCCGGGTCATGCGCTTCTGATATATCTGCCCATGACAAACAGCCGCAAGTCTCTTTTCATCAATCAAATTTATCTGATCGAGTCGAGTCTGAATCCATTCATCCTCGTCTAAACCTGCCTCTTTCATGATTCTTAGAGAGGGAATCTGAACTTCCACCGGTAAGACAGCTTCCATTCCGTAGACTAAAGAGAAAGGAGTTGCCCCTGTCGAGGTTCGTACTGAAGTGCGATAACCATGAAGAGCAAAGGGTAACATCTCATGCCAGTCTTTGTATGTTACTGTCATCTTTTGTATGATCTTCTTAATATTCTTATTAGCAGCTTCTACGGCGCCATTCATCTTTGGCCGGTACGGAGAAGAGTTATGGTGTTTTATTTTGAACTGCGTGCAGAGTTCAGTAATCATCTTGTTGTTCAAATTGGTGCCATTGTCCATGATAACTCTTTCAGGGATGCCATATCGACAAATAAGACTATTCTTGATGAACCGTGCCACCACATTCTTGGTGACAGAAGCAAATGAGGCTGCCTCTACCCACTTTGTAAAGTAATCAATAGAAACAAGAATGAAACGGTGTCCATTAGACGCAGTAGGTTTAATCTCTCCAATCATATCAATGCCCTACATTGCAAAGGGCCAAGGGGCTGTCAACACGTTTAATGGAGCAGGAGGCACATGTACCTTATCCGCATAAATCTGGCACTTGTGACAGGTTCTGGAATGATGGTGGCAATCAGCTTCCATGGTAGACCAATAATACCCTGATCTCAGAATCTTCTTGGCCATCGTATGTCCACTAGAATGAGTCCCAAAAATACCGGCATGCATGTCTTCCATAATTTTTCTGCTTCCTTTTTATCCACACAGCGAAGCAAAGTCGAATCATGATTACGTTTGTATAATACCCCATTACTCAAAAAGAATTTAGCGGAGAATTTCCTCAGAAATTTTTTGTCGTTGATGGATGCTCCTTCAGGGTATTCCTGAGTTTCTAAATATCTTTTTACTTCGTGGAACCAAGGTTTCTCTTCTACTTTATCAGCATTAAGTTTGTAACAATATGCTGGTTCATCTAATCGTTCAATGGTGATCATGGGGGCATCATTGTCCCATCTGACTCTGAACATAGATGACATGGTAGCCAATGCGTCTGCCAACTGATTCTCTTCTCGTGGGATATGTTCGAATGTAATCTCTTCAAAGTATGGGATTAATGTCAACACCCGCTCTCGATAAGGGATGAGATTCGGATGTTTAGTGTCCCATTCTCCCTTGATCTGACTGATTACTAATGCTGAGTCTCCGTACACACTCAAAAACTTGATTCTTAGGTCTATAGCAGCTCTGAGTCCCAAAATACATGCTTCATACTCAGCCATATTATTGGTACAATCAAAACATAGTCTAGCAGTGAAAGGCGTATGGCAACCCTTGGGGGAAATGATTACAACACCAACACCATTGCCCAATGCATTAGAAGATCCACCAAAAACCATAGTCCATCGGGATCCCGGTTCGGGTCCTTCATCCGGTCCAGGTTCTTCATAATCAGTAACAAGCATGACATCCTCATCTGGGAACTCAAAATTCATAGATTGGTAATCATCAACTACTTGATGAGCCAAATGATCGGCTAACACGCTTCCTTTGATTGCTTTCTGAGTAGTGTATTGGATATCATACTCTGTTAAAATCATCTGCCATCTTGCAATTCTTCCGGAGAGGGCAGGTTTCTCAAATATATATTTGATAGGATCCATCTTAGAAATCAATAAAGTGGTATGATTCAATATATACTGTCTTAGTCGGCGAGCAGCCCAAGCCAAAGCACATCAAGTTTTCTCGAGCAATGAGTATCTTGTTTCACAGTCAGTAAACTTTTTGCTAAGGTAATATATGGCATGCTCTTTTCGACCAGACTCGTCATGTTGCCCCAACACACACCCCATTGAATTTTCTAACACGGTCAAATACATGATTAGAGGTCTTCCTTGAACTGGTGGCATCAGAATTGGAGGTTCTTGGAGGTACTTCATGATTTTGTCAAAAGCTTCTTGACATTCATCATTCCATATCATCTCTTGATTTTTCCTCAGTAATTTGAAGATGGGTTTGCAGGTAGCAGTCAAATGGGAGATAAGTCGGGCAATGTAATTCAAGCGTCCCAAGAACCCTCTGACTTCTTTATCTGTACGGGGAACTGGCATTTCTTGAATAACTCTCACCTTAGCTGGGTCAACCTCAATTCCTTTACCACTGACAATAAAGCCCAAGAGTTTACCGGATCTTACTCCAAAGGTGCATTTGTTCGGGTTCAATCTCAACTTGTACCTCTTCAACCTCTCAAACAGTTTGTATAAATGATCGAGATGTTCTTCTTCAGTATGGGATCTGGCTATCATGTCATCCACATATACCTCTATTTCATGATGGATCATATCATGGAACAAAACCACCATAGCACGCTGGTACGTTGCCCCTGCGTTCTTTAAACCGAATGGCATTACTTTATAACAGAAAGTGCCCCATTGCGTCACAAACGTAGTTTTCTCCATGTCCTCAGGTGCCATCTTAATCTGGTTATAACCCGAGAATCCATCCATGAATGAGAATACCTTGTGTTGAGCGGTGTTATCCACCAGAACATCAATGTGCGGAAGTGGGAAGTCATCTTTGGGACTCGCTTTATTCAAGTCTCTGTAATCTACACACATTCGCACCTTACCATCCTTCTTTGGCACTGGTACCACATTAGCAACCCATTGAGGATAAGAAGTAACAGCCAGAAAACCTGCATCGAATTGTTTCATAACCTCGACTTTGATTTTCTCAGACATTTCAGGACGCATGCGACGAACCTTTTGCTTAACAGGACGACAATCTTCCTTCATCGGCAAACGATGCACTACTATATCAGTATCCAGTCCTGGCATGTCTTCATAAGACCAAGCAAAAATCTCTACATAGTCATGTAACATAAGAATCAATCTTTCTTTGACACTGTTTCCCAAGCCTGCTCCTATTTTGACCTCTTTCTTGTCTACTTCAGTACCCAGATTTACAATTTCAATTGATTCCTCATGCGGCTGTATAGTCTTTTCTTCTTGCAGTAACAGTCTGGCAAGCTCTCCATGTACTTCACAATCTTCCTCACTTCCATCCTCGGCTTGGTAGATCGGATTTTCAAAGTCATAATGAACAGTAGCAGAATTATTATCAACGGGATCCAGAGTGGATATGGATCTGCAATTTGTTACGTGAGTGTGTGTAAGAAAGCATAGCTTGTTTGAAAGATGACAGGAAAGATAAAGAGCGCAATATTTGAATGCAAAAAGTCCATTGATTTATTGAATGTGGATATGCTTATGAAAATGACAAAACCCTTAACAAATTAGCTATTTGTTCCCCGGGCATAGACACAATGCTTTAAGAAGTTCAAAAAATTAAAAATTTGCAACACTAAAATAGCAATAACAATTACTCCTGACTAAAGGAAATCGAGATAGTGTCATCAGCCTTCCAATTATTGAGTCCGTCGCTAATTGTTGGGAAAATCCAGCTATCCCAGTCGCAATCGTTATCAGCATCTTTTACAGCATTAATCTGATCTTTGACTACCTTTTCAGAGCTAAATCCCAGGCCAAATCTATCAGACTTGTATGGTACATCGATCAGTTGACCCCAACCAGTACGACCACCATCTTCAACCACGGCTTGAGCATCTTTCAGAGAAATCATAGCAGGAGGAGCACGAATAACCTTGGGCACACGGGAAGTTGGCTTAAGGACAGGACTAGTCGGAGGAACTACCTCAAATGACTGAGAAGGAGTCTCAACGAATTCACCATCCATCTCGACGTATCTGAAGGTATGCACACTACTGACAATATACTCTTCTTCTCCACACACAGTGAAAATCTTATCCTCTATTGGATACCTCAGCTTTTGATGGAGAGACGAAGCTACAGCACTTGCCCCATGAATCCAAGGGCGTCCCAGCAAGCAGGAATATGCAGGACGAATGTTCATTACGTGAAAGATAGTGTTGAAAACCTGAGGTCCTATCTTGATAGGGAGAACCACTTCACCATGGACAACACTCTTCACACCATCGTAAGCACGCACCACAACGTCACTAGGCTTCAGTTCAATGCTTTTATAGTCAAGCTTATCGAGTACAGCTTTCGGTAGCACATTCAAAGAAGAGCCATTATCGATCAACACATGAGACAAGGTGATCCCCTTACACTCAATGGAGATATGTAGAGCTTTATTGTGATTCTTTCCTGCTGGTGTCAGATCAGCATCGGAAAAGCCTAGGCCATTGTCAACAGTCAGGTTAGCAACATAGTTTTCGAACTGATCGACAGATGTCTCCTGAGGTACATGAGCGGTCTTCAGGAATTTTATCAATGCATTGGCATGAGATTCAGAAGATAACAACAAGGATAACATCGAAATTTTAGACGGAGTATGCCCCAACTGTTCTACCACATCAAAATCACTCTTGCAGATGATTTTTAGCATTTCTTCCATTTCCTGTTTGGCAACATCTTCGGTAATAACTTCGACTGGTGTCCTTGACTGAGAAGGATTGATTACTGGTTCCTTTCCTCGAGTTTCAGGGACGGGAGGAGAGATTTCTGGAGAAAATATCCTTCCGCTTCGAGTAATTTTACTAGTCCCAACAATGTCAACGTCATTAGGATTAGCAGAATTATCAACTTGCTTTATGCCGTGGATGTAAACATCACCTCCATAATTCCACGGAATGGCTTTGCTTGAGGAATATGGTACTGGGCCAGGTGCAGTAATAATTAGGGGAGCTACCTTGGGCTCAGCAGTAATCTTCACGGGCACTCTAGTAGTGGTAATCTTCACTGGAACTTTGGACCTAGCAATCACAGATATTTCTTCAACAGGGTTTTCCACCTTAGGAACCTTTTCGAAGAGAATTGTACGATCATCCATCATCCGTTGAATACCATTTCTCAACTTCAAGCAATCATATTTTTATTTTGTTCTTTTGTAAAAAAGATTGATTTTATTCTTGTGTTAGAAACTAACTAAACAAATAGCAAATAAAGAATAAAGCAATAAAGTTATTACATGTCATGGGAGTAGTGGTACATTTTGTCAAATGGGGATAGGAGATAATGAAACGATTAAAGAAAAACCCAATCAACAAATGCAAGTAAATGAGTGTACGCGTATGAGAAAATGGTCTCATTGTAAGAAGGTCCAAGAGTAAGTCGTGTGAATTAGGGATAGCAATACATAAGTCATATGTACAAAACACGTTCATAATAATTAAATCAAAAGAAGTAAAAAACAAAACATGCACGGATTAATATCGTGATGCGAGGATGCGAATCATTGTCACATAACGCAAGGACGTGCAACAGAATCCTAGGTAATATGCTCAAAGTCGGTTTCTGCGTATCGACAACAAATGGGAAGTAGAATACAAAGGGTCATAACGAAGCGAAATACAATCAATATGTCGATAAAAAATTGGCGACATAACGACACAAAAATATCGAATCAGCGCAAAATCAACAACAGTTCAAATTTGATTTCAAATTGTGAACATAAAACATGAACTCAAATGTAACACAAAGAAAGAGTCAACTAGAATTTTATAACAAATTTTTAGTGAAATAGAAATTAGGCAATGCCAAAACTAACATTCCCAGCATAAAAATCATGCAGATTCAAAAGTATCTTAAATTTCATGGTGAAATTATCAGCAACTAGAGCAAAATCATAACAAAAAAAAAACATAAAAAATGAAACAACTAACATCAAATTACTTTGGTAGCATTGTTGCTCAGAGTTTTAATGGTGCTGGGTTGAATCGTGGATGTGTTCGGATGAAGCAGTGAGTGTTTGGTATTTGGTGTTTATGTAAATCTTACGGCGGTGGGAGTTTTAGGATGGTTCGTTTGTTGTCGTGGTGGTCTCTGGTTGGGGTTTAACATCGGTGAATGGCCGCGTGGGATGGAAGAAGTCGTCGATGGTTGTATGGAAGGGGGAAGAGATGGAAATGGTTTTGTTTTCTCTTTTTCGTTTAGTTTTTATGATCGGAGGAGAAGACCAATTTCAAATCACCCTTTCCTCTTTTTTTTTTGCTTCTTTTTCCTTTTCATTCTTTATGCTCTCTCTTTCCTCCATTTAACCGTTAGACCATACATAGGAAATCATTAGCTCCAAAATCAACAGTTATCAACAATTGTATGGGTTTTGTCCAAAAGATAAGAGCCCAAGGAAAATGACGACAGTCAGGTATGCTATGTGTCTCCCCCTCATTGCACAACACAACTTGGTATTTATACAAGGGATGACTTAGGGTTTCTATTTTAATTTTGGTCAAAAGTACCCTTGGATAGTTATTTGAGTACAAAATGAGTTTAAACAATTAAAATAACTTAAATTAAAAGAAATGTAAATAATTAAAATAAAATCGAATCGAATTCATAGATAATCCTATTTATTTTTTATGAACATGTTGGTAAAAAGATAAAATTAAAAAGACTCAAAATGAATAATAGTCAGGTGCAAAAATGCTCGAAAAATTAAAATGAACGCACCATAATGATCAGTGTGAAAGAAACCTCTCAGAAACATACAAGTTTTTGTCAATTTTCAAAATAGAAAATGCCCGGTTACGAAAAAATCAATCGAGCACACCAGGTTAAACTACGTGAAATGTAGGTTAACAAAACGGATGTCTGCAAGTTCAATTTGGAAATTTTTTGCCTGCTGAATTTACACTCATTCAAAAATTGATTCAACCGGTTTGTCTGTAAGTCCAAAAATTTATTTCAACTGACATTCTAGGAACTATGTGGCATAGAATGCATACTATGATATGCAGAGATGCAAATGGTATGATGTATTTATCGATTTGGCGATTCAGGGTCAAACTTGTGGTGTGATAGTTGCCCTTATTTAAGTATCTTCTGAAGGAGAATAGTGATCCAAAACGCAGCGGATATTAAAAATTTCTCCTTTAGTGATCCTTACGAATGGGCATGATCAGTGATAGAATCATTACCTCTTGTGGCGATTGAAACCCTTGATGCATATCGAAGGAGTGATCACGAACGTTGAATGGTGGCAACGCCTCTACTCAGTCCACATGAACAGATTCCTTCAGTCTCAGTACTAGCTGCTATGAATGAAGGCTTTGAGTGAGAGAGAGTGAGAGAGTGAGAGAGCGAGCGCGCGCGAGAGAGAGAGAGAGAGAGAGAGAGAGAGAGAGAAACTAAATTTTCATCTAATCCAATGCTTCTGCACAAGGGTTCTGTTTATAGAACCACTTGTGTGGGCTGCAAGCTAAAAACCCCACTTAAGTGTATGTGGCACATATCTTATGATATACCAAAATCACTTAAGTGCGTGGTACCTTACCATATTTCGTATTTTACTTAAGTGCATCGTACCTTACGGTGTTCCTTATTTACTCTATCTCTCATCAATCAGTCCTTTTGTGTGTGACCTTGTAGGTTCTCGCGACATTGGTAATTATATTAAATCACATATTTAACATAATAAATAGTGAGCGATATCTAGCAACACATCACTGCTACCCAAGACACGAAAATGTCATGTGATATGACCAATCCTTTTGTGATAATACTTATGTGTACAATTACCCTTTTGCCCTTATGTCTATATTGAACACAAGGCATAAACCGTTTCATTCTTGTCCAGTTCAATATTAGGCCCTTAGACATTTATCCCGTTACACAGGATGGGCAAATTCCATCTATGTCACTCATGTCCCTCAGCATGCTTCGTGGAGTATCCATCAACTGTCTTTATGGTCATCCAGTTATGGATAATGTTTAATCAGCAATAAGGCACTCGACTTTGTATCTATGGTCCATAGTGGTTTCAGGTCGAAGGGCGGTATTCACCACTATCACCATGAGAATAACTTATGACACTTTGCATAGCATTCTATATAGTATTCTCATAGCGGGTCAATCCAGTATAAATATTACTCTTAATATTTATACCTATGTTTAAGACTTGATAACTCCTTATCCATGATCTATGAGATGTGATCATCAGTCTATATACATAATAGTCTTAATCCTTTAATGTTATCCCACTTCACAACAAAGCTTGATTACTGATACTTTAAGAATAATGTCCTTATGTTTAATGGTATCTCATGATTAAGTCACACTTGATACATTAAACGGACTAGCTATTCTATGGACTTTATTAAACAAACATAATAAAGAAAAAGACTTTTATTATTAATAAATAATTAGATACAAGTACCAAAAGTATTGGCCTCTAGGGCTTACACCAACATCTTCAACCCGAGAATATGGAGCAGGACACTCTTCATATGATCATAGTGGGAGATAGTTAAATACTAAGAAGAACCGAATTTTGATCCTGAATGCATATGACAGGATACGATATGTTATGCATGGAAGCATGATTCTTTTTTTTTATTTTGATTTGCTAGGATATGTTTGAACCTATTGTTGGATCTTTCTTTGAATATTCAAGTGTTGTCAGGTGATATTTGAACTTGTTGTTGAACCTTTCTTTGAATGTTTTAATGTTGTCAGGTCATGTTTGAACCCGCTGTTGAACCTTTCTTTGAATGCTCTATTGTTGTCAAGTCATGTTTGAACCTGTTGTTGAAACTTCCTTTGCATATTCCCCAATGACTTTTCTCCAGCAGGATTGTTATCCCTAGTGAGTTTCTACCCTCGTTTTTGTTTCCTGTGGGCCACCATTACACGTGCCTCGTTCATTTATTCAAAAAGTTTCATCCACAAGTCCCGACATGACCTGACAACACTTATAGAACATATTTGAAAATTCTGGAGATTTCTCACAAGAAATTCATTAAATCAAAGATTTTGGAAATTCCTAACAGTGAATTTATCCAAGACAAAAATAAAAGGGAATCCTCTTATAAGAAGATTGTCCATGCAAAAGGCTACGATGATTCTTTACAAAGAAATAAATCACGACAAGCATCATATGAGCTTTCTAACATGAGTAAAATCCAAGCTTTTGGGGATTTCTTAAGATAATGAGTCATACATGACCTTCTAGGAACCATTAGGAAAAACAGGGTAATCAAACTCTTTGTATGTGCCAATAAAGTTGGGCTTAGATTGTAAGCATCAATAAAGTATATATCGGCTTCAAACGGAGGATTCAAGAAACAACAAGTGGACTTGATCGAAGGTATCAGTAAAATATATGCCGACTTCAATGTAGTTTTGTGCTTTCAAAAATCGAACGATGGTTTAAGGGCACTGTCATACCCTCAAATTTACCTTACCCCCACATCACCTTCTTGAATCCTAATTCATGAGCATACATCCCATACATGTCATCTCACATGCATCTATACCTAATGATCCACAATAATCCACAAACTCAAGGCATGGGATTCATCTATGAAGCTTCAAGATCCTCTAATCATGTTGAGGTGTTCCCAAGCCACCTCATCCCACAGGCTTGGAGGATCACTCAAGACATCTCACTTACTCTCCAAACCCAATTTGAGTGATGAGTCCCCATTGAAGATACTTCAAGATTCATCTGGTCACCCAAAGACCCAACCTTAGCTCTTAACCTTCATTTGGCTTGTACAAGTCATCATTCACCATGGATCTTGACCATGTCATTGAGGACTCCTCAAATCCAAAGTTTGTTCATGCATCACACCTTTGAAACATATCATAATGACGCTTGCATCACCAATCCCTAGTAGCTTGACCTTGGTTCTTGAGGAAACTTGTAGCTCAAGAAACCCTAATTTAGGCATCCCTTTATCATTGACCTTGCTTCACTTTTTATCATCCAATCACCCCACCATTCATTCAACATTAATTCATTTCCATTACAATCAAAATCCATAATTTAAACATCCATTCAATCAATGTTACAAGTACTTGGTTTGGTCATGGTTTTTCAACTTTCAATGCATTTGAGCCACCCATGAACTTGACCTAAAATTATCCTATAAATATAAAAATCTCATTTACCATCATGGTATGATCACATGAGCTTAAAACATCCACCATTGTGCCTTGGAAATCAAGAAACCAAAAAGTCACATTTTTAGGTCATGTTGGTTGGTCACTTTTTGGCAAGAATGGCCTGTGGAAAGTTCCAAAGACCATAACTTTCTCACTTCATAATATTTTTAAGTTCCACTTTGATAAAAATGTCCTAATTTAGTCCCTTTCCAACTTTGTTTCAAGGTCTAAGACCTAATTCATTGAGGAAGGACCTTAAGTTTTGCATTGGCCAAGCTGGTCCAACATGCCTACCATGCCCTAAAACATGACCAAGACGACTACTTTACCATATTGCCATTTCCAAACCACAACTCCTTTTGACCTGGTTCTTTTTGAATTCAATCAAGGATATGGAAAGGAACTTTTGGAAAAAGTTTTTGATAAAATTCACGAGCCAATTTCATTTGGCCTTGGTTCAAATATTTAAGATCATCCTGATTGGCAAACCAAACATGTCAAGTCAGAATTTGCATTTCCACTCACCAAGCCCTCAAATCAATTTAATATGGTCCCAATGGTCTCCAAACACATTACATATGGTATTTTTGTGTATTTGTAAGTCAACTTGGATGCCAAAACTTCTCAAATTGCAAAACCCGATCCCATGTGCAAGTTCAAATTTTGCCCAAAATGGCAAAAGGTAAAATCCATAGCAGGCCATCCCAAGCCCTTTGTCTGTTCCTAATCGATGTTAAGGACCAAAGCAATTTGGTCTAAGGTGCAAGCAAGCTTAGAATGCATCCACACCTTCCTCCCCAAGTCCAACCTTGAGCATGCTTCGAGCCACTTCCCTTTCTGAAGCAAACCTCCATTTTCATCCCTCCAATCCATCCCAACACCTTCCCTATAAATAGGGGAAGGTTGTTAGAACAAGATTTTGATTCTGCAATATATCTCTAAGTTTTAATGATAACAAAGAATGAAATAATTTGGTACCCTAACAGTTTTCTTAAGTGTGCAGGACTCTAAGTTAAAATGACTCTGCTAAGTCACCTTCTAATTATTAAGAAATGAATATCTGGCATTTGAATTAGTTCAAAAGTGCCGACCCAACACAAATAGAAATCACATATGACTCTGAACAGAATGCATCTGAGGAGCAATTACCTGAAGAATCTGACTCTGAAGTCCAAGCTCTGATGATTTGATTCTAAGAAATTTATCTAAATATTATGCAAGAGATATCTGAAGACTCTAACTCTGAAGACACTGATCATGCTCACCTCACTATGACACATTCTCAGAAACACGCCATTAGATGTCACCTGGTCAAAAACTTAAGTTGGAAGCATTCAAATTGTAGGACAATCCTTTTAAGGAAACATTTGATTATGCTCCGAATCTGCTATGGAAAGGACAAGAAATTTATTATGTTTATCTCCCACAGCTGGCACGAAATCGTTATTGATTTCCCCCAACGGTATTATATCAAGTGCTATATAAGGGCCTCTTAGACAAACTTGATACTATGACATGGTCATACAACTTTCTCACCACTCTTACGGAGAACAACTCACTGCATACAATATTATTTCTTCACCATTATTATTGTAACAAAAAGGTTCCATACAAGAGTTGTTGCTCAATATTATGCGGTTATCTTTCATTGTTCTTAAGTTGTGTATATACTGCTTATCTAGAAGCATCTAATGAAACACTTTGTAATTATTGTAATTGTTTGTGATTCCTCAAGTGACTTGTTTAGGTGTGTAGACATGAGAGGGCTAAGAAGTTGTTGAACCCTTAGACAAATTTTGTAATCTATTGAGATTAGTATATTAAGTCCTTGTTGAAGGTGAAATCACCTTGGTCGGGTGGACTAGAGTAGCTTTGAATTTCAAGTGAACCAGGATAAATCGTTTGTGTTGTTATTATTTCTTCCTTGTGTGTGTTGTTGCAAAAATATTTTAAAACCCCCCTTTCTTGTTTTTATCTACCTTCAATTGGTATCAGAGCTCCGACACTGTTATTGATTCCTGAATCAAATAGTTAATCGTGTAGAGACACCCAGGGTGAGAAAAACTTGATGGCCAACACAAATGAAAGAGATAGCTACAATGCAAAACCTTCAATTTTTGATGGAAAAAATTGACTATTGGAAGGACAAAATCGGGAGTTTCTTCCTAGGATACGGTGCTGATCTCTGGGATATGGTTACAAATGGTTATGAGCCACCCATCTCTTCAATTGGTATTCCTATTCCAAGAAGCAGAATGAACGACAATCAAAAGTGTGATTTCAAGAATCACCATAAAGCTAGAACCATTATGTTAAATGCTATTTCCTACAACGAGTATGAGAAGATAACCATCAAGGGAATAGCCAAAGATATTATTCACTCCTTGAAAATGACGTACGAAGGCAACATCTAAGTGAAAGAGACTAAGGCTATGGCCTTAATCCAGAAGTATGAAGCCTTCAGAATGGAAGATGATGAAGCTATTGAAGTGATGTTCTAAAGGTTCCAAACCTTGGTTGCAGGACTCGAGGTTTTGGACAAAGGATATTCTACAACAGATCACGTCAAGAAGATAATCAAATGTCTTCCCAAGAAGTGGAGACCTATGGTTACTGCTCTGAAGTTGTCCAAGGATCTGAACAACATAAGTCTTGAAGAACTTATCAGCTCTCTCATAAGTCATGAAATAGATCTAGAAGAAGATAAAACTCAGAAGAAAAGCAAATATGTTACTCTAAAGTCAAGACCAAAAAGAAGAAATCCAGAAAGGAACAAAACCTTTCAAGCTGAAGAGGAAGAAGATAATGACTCTGAGAATGAAGATTTTGATGATGAAGAATAATTATCTCTTCTTTGCATAAGAATCAAACAACTCTTGAGAAAGAGACAAAACAACTTTAGAAGGCCCAGACAGAAGGGAGACCATCCAGATTCAACCTCCAGAGGCAGACCCAACAAGGAAGTAACGTTTTATGAATGCAAAGAGCATGGACACTACAAAAATGATTGTCCAAAGCTAAAGAAGGATAGCTCCATGAAAGAAAGCTTCAAGAAGGACTCATTCAAATCAAAGAAGAAAGAACTCATGGCAACATGGGACGAATCTGAAGCTCCAATATCTTATTCTAAAGAGGAGCAAGCAAACGTAGAATTCATGGACACTACCTCTGGAAGTTCATCTGACACAGAGTCTGGATCTGAAGAGGTATTCTCTGACTTTTCTCTGTCTGATCTGGAATCCTGTTTGTCAAAATCTTTGAGCTTGTATTAGAAGCTTCTACAGAAATTCAAGAACCTGAAAAAGGTTCGTAAAGAGACTGTTGAAGAGTGTGACAAGCTTGAGAAAGAAGTTTCTGAACTCAAAGAAAATAATTTTATTCTGGAAAGAGAAAAGGATTTTTTTAACTAGGAAATGTTCAGAACTTGAGGAAACTCTTTCCAAAGCTCCACCTACTTCTGACATTATCATATACAAATATGATAAAGCCTTTTAGAAATTTCTGAACAACAACCCTGATAGAAGTGGAATGGATTATATGATCTATGGTGTAAGTCATAATAGAAAAAGAGGAATTGGTTATGACTATGATGACGATGATCAAAAACCTTATATAGAAACCAAACCAAAATCTCCTTTTTCTTGCCATTATACACCGACACAGACACATAAGTTCAATAATACTAGAAAACCCAAAGTTTTCAGAAATTCTAGGAACACTAATCCTAAAGGACCAAAAAGATTTTGGATATCAAAAGATAAAATAGTATACATTGCATATAACCTATGCAGTAGAGTTAAAACACCATTCATTGTACCTGAACTCTGGATGCTCGTGACGCATGACAAAAAAAAACATATGTTCCAAGACCTGGAACTTAAAGGTGCTGGTTTCGTAGGCTTTGGAGGAAATCAGAAAGGAAGAATCAGAGGATCTAGATCAATAGATAAAAAATCTCTTCCCTCTACTTCTGATGTTATTTACGTTGAGGGATTAATGCATATTTTTTTATCCATAAGCCAATTAAGTGATAACGGTTATGATATTATTTTTAATCAAAAAAAATGCAAGGCTGTCAATCACAAAAATGGCATAGTTCTTTTCATTGGAAAGAGGAAAAACAACATTTACAAAATAAAACTTTCAGATTTGAAAAACCAAAATGTGAAATGCTTGATGTCTGTTAATAAAGAACAATGGGTGTGGCATAGACGCTTCAATCACATTAGCTTGAAGAGGATTTCTCAGCTAAATAAACTTGAGTTAGTTAGTGACCTACCTAAGCTGAAGTTTTCTTCAGATGATCTTTTTGAAGCATGTCAGAAAGGGAAATTTCTTAAACCACTTTCATAACCAAAAATGTTGTTTCCACCTTCAGACCTTTGGAACTTCTACACATTGATATTTTTGGATTTGTTAAGACATCGTCAGTAAATGGTAAGTATGGACTTGTCATTATTGATGACTAGTTGTTGCACCCCAAAATTTGCTCACTTGGTTTTCAACCATCATATGCTTATTGCTTCTCATACATTTCATTTATATTGGTACTTGTGTATGGGATCAAGGATTCTGGAGCTTGTGATCATCATTTAAAGATGGAAGTTTTCATGGCAAGTTGTGTGGGACCTCATGCTCATGAGTACCTTATTGATTCAAGATAATTTGTTTGAAGTGTAAAAGTTACTTCATAGTGTTGATTTTGTAAAATTCATAACTTCCTCATTTTTTATTGGAAAATTTCAAACTTTATATGCATGGAAATATGGGAATAAGACCTACAAGTTTATCATTATGGTCCCATATCCAAAAAATTCTTATTTTGAGAGTTATGGAGCAAGACATTATAGGTCACTTTTGAGAATTATGGTTCATTTTCACCACTCATCGATTTTCGAGGCCACTTTTGGGAACTTTAAAGGTTTCAAATCAGTTTTATCCAAACATGAAAGTTGTAGGGAATCTCAATCCCTTTCTAAAACGTATACGAACTTGAGCTAACTCGCAAAATTGAGAAAGTTATGGCCATAAGGCCAAAGGGTGGTTTTTGTGAATTTACTAAAACCTAGTTTTGCATATACCCCATTTCCTCAAAATGTAGCCATTATTTTTTACTCGAATAAATCCCATAACCTATTTGGGTCGTGAATGAGAGTACCTTGCCTTCTATTTGCATCCATGCAACCATTTTGTTTTACCAATTTTGCACTTAAAACCTCATTTTTGCCAAAAATGGTAACTTTGATGTTTCTCTCTCCACACTCCACTAACTTATACCATCTTTTTCCCATGTACTACTGCCCTTATGAGGTGTCCAAAATGCACAAGCCCCCTATCTAAATATGAACAAAACATATCCTTGCTTAACAAGTTAATTTTTGGTCTTATCTTCCATTTATGCCCTCCAACGTCTCTTTGCTTGCAATGACTCTTTTACCCTCACTTTGGGGCCCTATATAAGCAAGCCAAGTTGTCCATTTCATAACACACAAGCTCTCCCTTCCCCTTTCCCAAAAAAACCACCAAATTGGTCTTATCTTTCTCCCTCTTGAATCAAGCTTTTTCTCCATAATTTCTCAACATCAAAGCTCTTTTTTTGAGTTCAAGGAAGAAGAATTTACAAAAGTTTCTGGGTTTCTTTTGATTTGGGAAGCACAAGAGGGAAGTGGACTCTTTCTCCACTTGGTAAGCTTACAAAACCCTAACCATGACATTTCAAGATCTGGAAATTGTTGTGTGTTCTTGATGATGTTTAGAACATTTTTCATGTTGAAACTTTCCATTGATTCTTGTTTGATTCTCTGATTTTTGGATTGGAAGTTGTTTGAAGAAAATAATTTGTTTCCCTCTTCTCGCCCAGATTTCTTTCTCATCATTCATCTTTTTGAAAAAATTTATAAGCCAAAGTTTTAGATCTCTCTAAGATCTACAACTTTGGTGTTTACAACTTTTTATTTCATCAAGAGATGAAGGAGAAAAAGGGATTGGAAGTAGTCTATGTGGAAATCGTGAAACACGATTTTATGAGAAGATTTTGAATTTTTTTTGCTTTTGCATGGCCATGTGGCGCGATTTGATTGACTCGCCTTGCTTTTGTTCTTTAGCATCCAATGATTGGGAGAGGTTTTCATTGGTCCATGTAGCTGGCACAGAATACCATGTTGAATTATTTGACCAAACTTTCTTTTTAGTTATTCATTTTCTTTTATTTTCTTTTATTTGTTTATTTTATTAAAAATATTTTTAATTATCAAAAAAATACAAAAAAAAATATGTGTTGAATGGTATTTGTGTCTAATTTTTATTTAGGATTTTTATTTTATTTTTCCTTTTGGTTTTCTATATTTGGTATTTTATTTTCTTCAATGTGTTTATTTTGTTATTTCTTTTATATAGTTTGAGGATTTAATTATTTCTTGCCAATTTATGAACCCTAAAATTCCCCAAAAAAATATTTTCATGTTCCCCTGAGTTTTATTGAAATTTTGGGTTGTCTTGGACCAAATTTTAATTTTAGTTTTGCTTTGTTTTCAAATTTTGACAAGATTTAAATGGTTTTTTGAGGTTTTATGGCTTCTACATGAAGTTTCAATGTAATTCCTCCACTTCTAATGGTCATAAAAATTCATAAAAATGTTTTCTAGCTTCTGTAAGATGTTAAGTTGATGTTTGTTAATTTTGTAGATTTTTTGCTTCTGTCTTTGTGCCTTGTTCAAATTTCTTTTGTTCAAAGGTCTTTTTAGACTTGTTTGTGAGCTAGTTTCAACTTTTGTTTTTGTTTTGGTGCTTCCTTCATCTTTTGGCTTGAGAAAGGAAATGCCTCTGATTTGTTAGAGGTTGGAGCTCCTGTAAATATTTTTTTTTTGGATTTTATATCCTATTTTTCTATTTTCTTTGGTTTTTTGATCATGAACATCCCTTTTGCCTAGTGTAATTGGACCCAACTTCATTTTGAAGCTTGTAGGCATAATTTAAGGCTTATTTTTTGGGTATGTTATGGTCATTTGGATGCTTAATTGATATGTCAACTTATTTTCAATTGTTGGAAATTGTAAGTTGATCATTTGGTTTTTACCTTAAGCATATATGTTTGTGTGGTTTGTAAACCCTAGTCTTTTATCCTTTTGATCTTTTGAGCCAACTTTTTCTTTGATCTAACTCCATTGATGCTTAGAAGAATGATAAGCTCAAGGATAGTATTCTAAATACTTGAGAGGCATTTTGACTTCATTTAATCACCTTGATCTTTCTCTTTGAATGTGTTTCTTCCTTATGCTTATTTATGGTTTTTGTGAGATACATGGAATGCATTGATGCAAACCATTAATGATTTGATTCTCATTTATTTATATTACTCTCATAACATGTTTAGGGACTTAAGATCAATTTGGTTGATCCATTTAAGCTCCCTAACTTGTGTTTGTTATGTTTGTCTTTGTTGCTTTATTTTCATTCATATGTGGTCAAAGTTAGAAGATTTGTTTTGATGCATTTCTTTGCCAATTACATTTGATCCATATTGAATTGAACCTTGTGTGTTTGCTACTGACTTCTAAATTCATTCTACCTTCAAGGTATAGTTTCTATGATTCTATGGTTTGCATTCAATTACAAGTCCACTTTTGATGACTTTTGGAAGCAACATTTCTCTTCCTCCCTCCTTGTTGACATTCCTCTTTGATGGTGAAACCTTTAGGGTTGAGGATCCATACTTGGATTGATATTTGAAGTATGTTTTCATGTGTGTGTGAGTCTTGCATTACTTTCATCTTTTTCCTTTCCTTCTTGCTTGCATTACAAGTTTGCTTCCTTTGAGCTTTGTTTGTTTGTTTCCCCTAGCTAGTTTTGTATCTTGAGGACTATTTCATTTGTTGAATGGTGTTCAATGATTGATACTTGTTGGTATGCCTTAGCTACTTCTTTCTCTTGTTTGTTTTGATCCTTTAGTGATCATACCTTCCTTGTTTGACCTTTGATACATGATTCCTTTGTGCAATGATATCTTTCACTTGTGTGAATTGTGTTTGTTTTATGCTTTAGCCTTAGTACTTTGATCATTGGGAATCCTTTGTGATATGTTGTTAACTTTGGGCTTGTCATTGCCTTATCACATGGATATTTGATCATACATTAGTTTTTTTTTCATAGATTACTTGAGTATTGCTTCGTGTGCATTACATCTTGTGGCGATCTTATGCATCCTCTCCATGAGTTATTTTGTTGCTTGATCTTAGTATGCATGTTGTTTATCCTTGATTACTTCCTTTTTTTTGCCACACTCCCTTAGGATTTAACTTCATATTGTGCAAGACAAGTCATTATACCTTAGGATTCTATCCATGCATGCTAACATTAGGGTTTTGCTTAGTTTCCCCTATCCTCGACTTTAGGGCCACTATTGCATGACAACACTAGGGCTTTGTGTAGTCTCCCCTTAGTCTTTTCTTTACTTCTTTTGCATTAGAGATTTTTTCAATTAATCAAATTCAAAACACTAAGCCATAACGAGTTGGTTCACATGTTACGAGACTTAAGTAATAGGAGGGTAACGAGGTGGTACGTTCCGTTTACCGTTATTTCTCTTATTCATAGCCTTTTATTGTGGACCGATTCTTAAATCTTTTTCATAAAAGTAGAGAAGGAAGAGTGTCCCTACATTGGGATTAACTCATCACTACCAACAACAAAAATACAAACCAAATCAAACTCTTTTTGGCCTCTTGGCCCTTTTTCTTTTGCAAACCTTTTTCTTAACAAAGGATATGTTATTTCCGTTCCACACAATGCAACATGTAAGTCCCCAAAGGTCGGGCGGTAAATCGTCAAAATGCTAGAGTGTGAATGTAACAATATCCTCCTAAAAAACATACAAACAAACCAACTTTTAAGGTGAACTACGGATGCCCTGATCCCTCACTAACGGGGTACGTAGGCACAAAGGTTCACAACCACGTCGGGTGCATTAATAAAAAACTTTTCTTTTTCTTTGTAAATAAATAAACTTTCTACCATGCATTGCATTCCCCCCTTAGATTTTAAGCTTTAGACTTAGACACCCTTTGAATATACAGACTTGTGTGGATACCGTAGAGTACTACGGACATAAGGGGTGTTAATACCTTCCCCTTGCGTAACTGACTTCCGTACCTAGTTTTTCTTTAGGGTTTTCTCTATATTTTTAACTTTTCCTTTTGGAATAAATAAAAATTCGGTGGTGACTCTATTTCAATCGAGTTAAGTTAATCAATAGCTTACACTCAGAATTTTCCCGCTGTGACAGCTGACGACTCTGCTAGGGAGAGAGGCATTTGCCCTAAGCAATTCAATCCTAGCACTTGTTTGTTTTGTTTCTTTGGGTGTTTATTTATTTATTTTCTATCACTGTTGTATATATGGTTGCATGCATCTGCATCTGGGATACCTGGCTATATGGATTGTTGTTTTCTTGTTGTTTTCTTGGTGGGTGGGTTGATACTATGAGGTAAAAGGACCAATACCCAGGCCAGAGATGTCACTTATGAAACCTAGGAATAGAGTGGAGACATGACAGCTATTCAGGTGAAAATCTGTTTAGTGCGGTCATGTGAGCCACGCACAGATGGGGTTTTTCAATGTGGGATGCTATCATTATGCATACTATGCTGCTACTATGATAGTACTAGCATAAAAACCGATGAATCTGTGGACCTTTTAACCTTACCATAACCAGGTTTTACCCGTAAATGGGGTGGGAATTCTTGAACAGGTACATGTTGCAAAATTTTGGTACTTGGTTCCTTGGTATTTCTCGGTTGACGTCAAACTTTTGGTCCTATAATATCCGATTATTTCAAGAGACAGACATCAGAACTTTAGTGTTCATCAACCTTTATCTCACTTGCTTGTGTGACATACCCATACATAACATTCATTTTATTTTTGTATAAGAAAGAAGCTAACCCTGCATACACATATCATTTCCAAGAAAGTCAAAGTTCTTGTTACTACTTAAGATGTCAAACAAAAAAGATACAGGCACGAGACTCCTCAGAAACAAGACAACCTACACCTTTTCTCCATTTGACTTATCTAGGCTGTAAGGGTTGAGTAAAAGAGTGGTTGACATAAATGTTGAGGCATTCACAAGTGAGTATGGGAACATCTTGTTCTTTCCGCATTCTGGGATTGATGACCAAGTTGTTAACATGTTGCTACAATTCTATGACCCTGAGCTACGATGCTTCACCTTCCGAGATTACCAGTTGGCTCCAACGTAGGAGGAGTATTCTTCTCTTCTAAGAATTCCTATGAAAGAGGAGATTCCGTTTGTGAGTGTTCCCGAAGATCTAGGTTTTCATCTTATTGAAAATACCCTTTATTTGGATATAGGAGAAGTTAAAGAGCATTAAAGTGAAAAAGATTGGTGCCTGTGGTCTCTCTTTGAACTTCTTGGAAGATAGAGCTGATTACTATGCTGATAATGGAAGTTGGGTGATTTTTAATAAACTGCTAGTTGTAATGGTGTATGGAGCTGTATTATATCCGGATGTGGAGAATTTGATTGGTCTAGCTGTTATTTGCATCTTTATAGGAAGGAACCCTGTTCCTACTATTCTCGCTAATACTTATTATGCTATTCACTCCCAACCTGGAAAGAGAGGTGTGGTGGTTGTTGTCTACCTTTGCTTTACAAATGGTTCTTGATTACCTTCCTGTAAAAGGACCATTCGTAGAAACACGAGGTACTTTGAAATGGTCCAAAAGGGTGATGGCTTTGACTTCTTTTGATATAGCATGGGCTAATGTTATGCATGTTACTGAGATGATCACTAGCTATGGGGAGTTCTCCAACGTTCCTCTCATGGTAACGAAAGGGTGTATCAACTATAATCCTGTATTGGCTATCCGTCAATTAGGATTTACTTTGAGAGATGAGCCCAAAGCTCGAGAGATAGAAGCTTCAATTTGCTTTGCTAAGAAGGAGAAACCTAAAATGTTGGAAAGAGTGAAGACATCTTGGCGGAAAATCCATAAGAAGGATAAAGTATTCTTTGGAACAAAAGAGAATGTGGATTTCCATCCATATATGGAATGGATCAAGAAAAGGGTTGAGGTGCTCAAATTACCTTTTGAGAGAGAAGAACCATTCTACAAACAAATTTCTCAGTTGGATTCAGATGAGCCTGTCATGATACCCATTGAGCATTATTGATAGTTGCAAGTGGAAAACTACCAAACTCAAGATAAGAAAGATGAGATGGGGATGCAACTCTACCAGGTTGATCAAGAGAAGAGACAACTGATGCACAAGCTTAATGAGGCGAGAAGAAGTGTCCCTACAAAGAGGCAAAGGCCAAAAAATTCAAGAGCAGTTGAACACGGAAACAAAGAAATGGAAGAGCTAAAGAGAGAATTATTCAAAGCGCAACAGAGGAGTCTCAAATTGGAAGCGTCTAAAGCAAAGTCAAAAGTTGAGCACAAGAAAGAGTTGAAGATCCTGGAAAAGAAGTTGCAAGATGAACAAAAGGAAGTTGGTAAAGTCAAGGTGAAAAGAATAGACTTGAGTTTAATCTCAAGGAACGCCAGAAGTACCATGACAAAGCTCTTGAAGAGAAGAAGAACCTTGAAGAAGAGGCTGAAAGAAGAAAATGAGATCCTAGTGAAGACTGTGATAGGTGCGACCAGTTATGCAGAGGGTTCCAGTACATGGAGGTTATGATGCGTCACAAGGACCTTCTCATCAAAAGTTTGATTGAACAACCCGGACATAAAGACACAAAGAAGTTGTTCGAGGAGTCCAAAGCTTGGAGCCATAAGCATTTGAAGATTGGACCTCTAGATTATATGGAGATGACTGATTAGCTTAATTTTGGTCGGATTTTGATGTTTTGTACTTTGTGACCACCTCCAGACTTGTTGGATGGGGCACCTATCTTTTAGCATTTCTGTCTTTACTCTATGTTGAACTCAGTTGTGTTCTTGTTCTGATGATTTTAATAAGATGAACAGTTATTTTCAGAAGTGTTTCCTTTTATCACCTATGGTATTTTGTTGTTATCATCTTAATAAGAGACAAAACTTTGAGTTCCTGGAAGTGATAAAACCTAGCATACACATTTCATGCATAACAGGTTATTTGTGGCCGGTCTTCTTATCCCTGCTTGGTTTTCTTTTGTAGAGAGATTACAAATTCCAGTTTTCACCGCTACTCAACTCGTGCCAACGAGCAACGAAAGATGGAATGGATACAAGCAGACATGGCAATAATGCAAGAGCAACTTACTGCGCAGATGAGTCAGTTCATGGAACTAATTCAGAATATGGCGATCAGGCAAGAAGAATTAAGGGAGGTTGTCCTTAGGCCCGCTGAAGGGAAACCATTTGGTGAAGACGATAATGAGAAAAATGGGAATCCTCTTCCTCCTCCCCCTCCTTGTCATCCGCCCACACCTCGGCATGATAGGAATCCTCCACCTCCTCCGCCTCCTTCTCCTCCTCCGACACCTCCGCGTGTAGGGAATGTCTGTATCAGAAATCCAACTGAGCAAGTGTTGGCTCATCATAGGAGGACCATACAGATTCTTTTGCAAGAAGATGATCAATATGAGGATTACTATTCCAATGATGAAGAGAATGTTGCTGATGAGAAATTTTGTATGCTGGAAGAAAGGTTGCGTGCTATGGAGAACCAAGATGTCATGGGGATGGATTTCAATGACATGGGTCTTGTTCCCGGGCTTAGGATTCAAAACAAATTCAAGGTACCCGAGTTCATCAAGTACAAGGGGAATTATTTCCCAAAGACTCATGTGAGTGCTTATTTCAGAAAGATGTATGCATATTCCAATGATGAGAAGATGTTGATGCATATCTTCCAAGACAGTTTGTCAGGAGGATCTCTTTATTGGTACATGTCTTTGGAGAGGGCTAATGTGTGAAGCTGGAGAGAATTGGTGAATGCCTTTCTAACACATTACCACTATAATTCTGATATGGCTCCCAATCGCACTCAGTTACAGAATTTGACACAAGGGCACAATGAATCCTTTAAAGAATACGCGCAAAGATGGCGCGAGTTAGCTGCTCGAGTTCAACCTCCACCGATGGAGCGTGAGCTTGTTGATATATTTATGGGGACTCTTCAAGGAGTTTACTATGATCGTTTGGTCGGTTGCACCACTGCTGGTTTCCTAGATTTGGTCACGGCTGGTGAGCGTGTTGAAGTGGGTATCAAGCTTGGTAAGATTCAAGTTCCTAGTTTTGGAAGTTCATCCGATAAGGGTAAAAAGCCTTTTTACGAGCTTTTAGAAGAAGAAAGAAGATTCTAGTGTTGCTTATGTGGGTAAAGGTCAAGGGGGATCCTACTCTGAACAAGTAGTTGTTGTCACAATTCCTACTAGGGGTCCTCGCCAAAGAAATGCTCAACAAAGGACTAGGGGTCCTCCTAGGAAATTCACTCCTTTGCCTATGACCTATGCTCAGTTATTTAATTATCTTCGCCAGATAAACTTGATTGAATTGATAAATTGGATAGTACCAGACCCTCTCTCTGCCAATCATGATCCAAATGCCAGATGTGTGTTTCACTCCAGAGGTGTTAGGCACGACATTGAGAACTGTTGGTCATTCAAACACAAAGTGCAAGACCTTATTGATAATGGGACTATTGAGTTTGAACCTCCTAATGGACCAAATGTGGTGCAAAATCCCATGCCAGCTCTGGACGTGCTATTGTAAGTGCTATTAAAGTGTATGAAGAGTTAAATCTGATCATGGATGTTAGTCTTGTGACTACCCCGCTGCCTTTTGTCAAAGAATATCTTTTAAAGATGGGGGTATTTCTGGGTTGTGCTGTTGATTGTGAAGATTGTTTATATCAGTGTAATGGTTGTGATTGTCTGAAGTCTGAGGTTCAGAATCTAATTAACGAGGGGTCTATACAGTTTGACCATCTGAAAAAGAAAGTTATAGAGGAAGTTGATGTTATCACTATTCTTGTACCTCCAAAGAAACCCATTGTTCGTATTACTTTACCGGCCCCTGTTCCTTATAGCAGTGATAAAGGTGTTCCATGGAACTATGGGGCAGAAGTATATTACCAAGGGCAGAAGGTTGATGTTAAGACTCCTAATTCCGATGTTAATGATGTTGGTGGAACTGGTCGAATTACTAGAAGTGGTCGTGTGTTCTCTCCTGTTCAAAAGGCTCCCGAGGTAAATGTTGATGCTTTGGCTAAATACAAAGGGAAAAGAGTTATAGTTGAAGGAACTAATGCTGAGCCAGAACTTTCTGTTCCCGAACCTCCTGTGCAGAATACTCAACCTTCCGGTTCGAATTCGGGGATGCCATCTAATGAAGAAGTTGAAGAGCTTATGACATACATCCGAAAAAGTGATTATAGAGTGATTGATCAGTTAAGAAAGACACCGTCAAAAATCTCTATTTTGTCCTTGCTGTGAGATTCGGAAGCTCATAGAAATGCCTTGATAAATCTGCTGAACACTTCCTTTGTGCCACAAGAGATATCAGTAAATCAGTTTGAACATGTTATTGCGAGCATTACTGCGAGCAATGGTTTAGGTTTCACTGATTTTGATTTGCCTCTTGAGGGGAGAAATCACAACAAAGCTCTTCATATTTCTTTAGAATGTAAAAATGCGACTTTGTCCCGTGTGCTGGTTGACACGAGTTCGTCTTTGAATGTACTCCCAAAAGCAGCGCTAATGAAATTGAACTATCAAAGGGTGGAGATTCGACCAAGTGTTTACTGCTAACTTCTTTGTTATGGATATAAAGTAGACTTATTGCTGTTTGATGGGACGCCCATGGATGCATGAGGCATGTGTTGTTACTTCCACGTTGCATCAGAAACTAAAATATCCTATTGGTAGCAAGATCGTCACTGTCTGTGGTGAGGAGGATTATGTGATAAGCCATCTTAACTCTTTCCGATATGTTGAAGTGGAGGGGGAGATCCACAAGACCCCGTTTCAAGCATTTGATGTCGTACATGCTATTAAGATTCCTCATGTTGAGGAGAAGAAACCAAAAATCTCTATGTCATCATTCAAACAAGCCCGAGCTATTGTGGAATATGGACACCCTGAAGGTTGGGGTAGAATGTTGGAACTTCCAACTCAAAAGGATAAGTGCAAGTTGGGATTCAAGTTTGATCAAGAATGGAGGAATCAGGAGAAGAATGGTACCCCCGAAACTCAGCAGGCCATTGACCCTATCAAGTTTATCAGTGCTTGGAAAAGCAAAGAGGAGGATGCTTGTGCTGTTGAAGACGAAGTGGATAGTGATTATGATCTACAAAATTGGATTCACCCAACAGTCCCCAGTCAAGATCTATATAATTGGACCTCTGAAGAACTAGTCACGGTCACCCGCATGGAGGAGTAATTTTCATTATTTTTCTTATCATGTCATAATTCCTATGTTCTTCCCAAGACATAGTGAAATGTTTGTCGGGCTACCATGTTTGCATTTGCAAATTTTATCATGAATAAAAGGACGTTCTTTGCATTCAAATATTATGATCCATGTCTTTCTCTTTATTTTATGTTTACAAAAATAAAAATAAAAATCTTTTGGCAATGTGTTTGTTTTTCTCTTTGTTTTATGCTTTCTTTTCTCAAAAATAAAACCTGTCACTATTGCAGATCAACCCTACTTTTATACTGGATCCACTGAAAGATGATTTCGCTATGGTTTTCTGTGATTTTGATCATCCGATTTACCAAGTCGAAGATGAAGGCAAGAAAAATTGTGAACTCCCTGAGGAATTAGCCAGACTATTGAGACAAGAAAAATGGTCATCCAACCACATGAGGAATCTATGGAAACTGTGAATCTAGGTACTGAAACTGAACCGAAGGAGATCAAGATAGGGGATGCCTTGGAAGAAAGTGTGAAAGCGAGGTTGATTGAGATGTTGCAAGAGTATGTTGACATTTTCGCTTGGTCCTATGAGGACATGCCTGGGCTCGGCACAAACATTGTTGTGCACCACTTGCCGCTCAAAGAAGAGTGTCCTCCCGTTAAGCAAAAAATCAGACGAACACATCCTGACATGTCAAAGAAGATCATAGAAGAAGTAAAGAAAAAATTTGAAGCTGGTTTTCTGTCAGTTATCATGTATCCACCATGGGTCTCCGACATCGTTCCGGTGCCGAGGAAGATGGGAAAGTGTGAATGTGCATGGATTATAGGGATCTGAATGGGGCAAGCCCTAAGGACGATTTTCCACTACCCCATATTGATGTTCTTGTTGACAATACCGCTAATGCAAAAGTTTTATCTTTTATGGATGGGTTTTCTGGATACAATCAGATAAATATGACACCTGAAGATATGGCCAAGACTACCTTCATCACCCCATGGTGGACTTTCTGTTACAAGGTGATGCCATTTGGGTTGAAAAACGCAGGGGCAACATATCAACGTGCGATGGTCACTCTTTTTCATGACATGATGCATAAAGAGATTGAGGTTTATGTTGACGATATCATTGCCAAATCCCAAACCGAGAAAGAACATCTGATCCGTCTGCAGAAATTGTTTGAAAGTTTGCGCAAGTTTAAACTAAGGTTGAATCCCAACAAGTGTACTTTCGGGGGTAAGATTTGGAAAGCTTATAGGCTTCATTGTTAGTGAAAAGGGAATTGAGGTTGACCCTGCGAAGGTTAAAGCAGTTCAAGAGATGCCTGAACCAAGAATTGAGAAAGAAGTTCGAGGGTTCTTGGGGAGACTGAACTACATTGCATGGTTCATTTCTCACCTCACAGCTACTTGTGAACCCATTTTTAAACTGTTGCGAAAGAATCAGGCAGTTATTTGCAATGATGATTGTCAAGAGGACTTTGACAAAGTAAAAGAGTATCTGCACGAGCCTCCAGTTCGTATGCCCCATATTGAGGGAAGATCACTTATCATGTATCTTACGGTCCTCGATAAGTCGATGTGGTACGTATTGGGTCAACATGACGAGACTGGCCGAAAAGAGCATGCTATATATTACCTAAGAAAAAAATTTACCAGCTGTGAAATCAAATATTCACTTATTGAGAAAACTTGCTATGCTTTAGCGTGGGCTGCTCCCCGACTGAGGCAGTATATGTTGACCCATACAACCTTATTAATCTCAAAAGTGGACCTCATAAAGTATATCTTTGAAAATCCTGCTCTTACTGGAAGGATTTCTAGGTGGCAAATGATTTTAACTGAGTATGACATTCAGTACACTACGCAAAAGGCAATTAAAGGTAGTGTTATTGTTGACTATCTGGCCCACGAGCCCATGGAAGATGATTACCAACCGATGAAGTTTGATTTCCCTGATGAGGACATTTTGTTTATCCAAGATCATGTGATTCCTAGACCAGAGGAGGGACCCAATCCAGGATCGCGTTGGACGCTCGTGTTCGACGGTGCCTCTAATGCTCTTGGGAATGGTGTGGGATATGTCATTACTTCTCCAACAGGCTTTCATATTCCTTTCACAACCAGAATCTGTTTTGACTGTACCAACAATATGGCTGAGTATGAAGCTTGAATTTATGGTATTGAAGCTGCGATTGACATGAGAGTCAAGATCCTCGAGGTGTATGGGGACTCAGCTTTGGTTATTAATTAAGTTAATAGCAGTTGGGAATCTCATAATCAGAATTTGATCCCTTACAAGGAGCACATCCTAAATCCGATTCCTTATTTTGATCAAATCACTTTTGAGCACATCCCAAGAGAAGAAAATCATTTGGAAGATGCTCTAGCCACTTTATCATCAATGTTCAAGGTTAAATGGGCAAATGAGGCTCCTTCTATCAGAATTATGAGGCTGGACGAGCCAGCATTCTATTATGCCACTAAAGAGGAAGCGCAAGATGAAAATCCTTGGTTTTACGACATCAAAAGGTATCTTGAAAGTCAAGAATATCCAGAGGATGCCTCAATCACTGATAAGAAGACTTTAAGGAAACTTTCTACTAAGTTTTTCCTGAATGGTGAAGTTCTTTACAAGCGAAATCATGATTTTGTGTTGCTCAGATGCGTGGATAGATACTAAGCAGCCGGAATTATAGAAGAGATGCATGAGGGTTCCTTTGGAACGCATTCTAGTGGACACACCATGGCCAAAAATATTTTGAGAGCAGGATATTATCGGTCCACTATGGAGGCTGACTATTTCAATCATGCGAGAATTTGTTACAAGTGTCAGATCTATGCTGACAAGTTGCATGTACCTCCCTCTCCTTTGAATGCTTTGACCACTCTGTGGCCCTTTGCAATGTGGGGCATTGATATGATTGGAAGGATCGAGCCAACTACTTCTAACGATCATCGTTTTATCTTGGTTGCTTTCGATTACTTCACTAAGTGGGTCAAAACTGCACCTTTTGCAAATGTCGCCAGACAAGTGGTCGCACGTTTCATCAAGCATAATATCTTCTGTCGGTACGGGATTCCCGAAAATATTATTACTGACAACGGGTCCAACCTCAATAACAAAATGATGAAAGAGCTATGCGAAAGTTTCAAAATCAAACATCACAATTCTTCTCCGTATCGACCGAAGATGAATGGCGTTGTCGAAGCGGCCAACAAGAATATTAAGAAGATTGTGCAGAAAATGGTGGTGACTTAGAAAGACTGGCATGAGAGGTTGCCCTTCGCATTACCTGGCTATCATACTTCAGTACGCACTTTGACTGGGGCAACCCCTTTCTCCTTAGTCTATGGTATGGATGCAGTTTTACCTATTGAAGTTAAGATTCCTTCCCTGGGGAGCATGATAGATATTAAGCTTGACGAAGCTGAGTGGGTTCAAAATAGACTTGATCAATTGAACCTCATTGATGAAAAGAGATTGCCAGCCATCTGTCATGGTCAGGCGTACCAGAAACGAATGAAGAATGCTTTTGACAAGAGAGTACGACCCAGAGAATTCCTGGTTGGTGACCTTGTTCTAAGAAGGATTTTACCTCCGAATCAATCTGATCCTAAGGGAAAGTGGGCCCTAATTTATGATGGACCATATGTTGTGAGAAAAGTATTATCAGGTGGAGCCATGATGCTCGCAACTATGGATGGCGAAGACTTCCCACACTCCGTCAATGCAGATGCGGTTAAAAAATACTTCGCATAAAAAGACCCGCTGGGTCGACGACCTAGGCAAAAAAGGGCATCCCGACGAACCAAAAAAGAAGAGAGAAAAAGGTTCGGGAAAAAGTTAGAGATAAAAAAGAATAAAAGAATGAAAAATAAAAGTTTGTTCACCCGCTAAGTTGAAAACCCGAAAGGGAGACTTAGGCAAAAATGGGTACCCCGGTGGATCGAAAACCCGAAAGGGCGATCCAGGAAAAAATTAGGGATTTAAAGCGAATGATTGTGTTCTGTTGCGGGATCAAAAACATCTCTTTGTCAAGCAAGTTCATAAATTATGAAGGTTAGGGTTCAATTCAATCATCTTCGTCAGAAAGCAAGATATTGAGGAACTTAGAGGTTAAGAAAGTTATAGCAGAGTCAGAATCCAGTGGAAATCCAGTTGTACATTGCCATCACTGTACCTTTTATTTTTAATGTTTGTACACAATTACCTCTTTTTAGGAATTTCTTCCTGATGTACATAGTCTATTTACATGAGTCGATATTCAAAAATTTGTCGATATTCAAATTTTTTTCTAAAATGAATCGATAAAATGAGTCGATATTCAAAAATTTGTCTATTTACATCACTGTACCATTAGTTAATAAAATGAGTCGATATTCAAAAAAAATTCTAAAATGAGTCGATATTCAAAAATTTGTCTATTTACATCACTGTACCATTAGTTAATAAAATGAGTCGATATTCAAAAATTTGTCTCTACTTTTTTTACTTTTACTGTTTTGATCGCAAAGAACGTCCAATTTTTCTGATAAATTTTGCATCTGGAGATATAAAGGCTTTGTAAACACATGATTTAAAAATAAATTTAACTTACTTGAGAAATGTGAGTGACCTGGCGATGGTTGAAGTTGCCAATACATACCTGGGGCACGTTGGTGTGTGTTTCTGATTTCGTTTAAGGATATGTGAATTTGTTATGCCAGCAGGGGCATGAAGTGTTGAGTTCATATCTCCCCAGTGAAGATTGCCTCAAATAGAGCACTTTATTTCTAGCATAGGATTGGTGTTTAGAATTAGCATAGGATTTGATATCCCCAGTGCATTCTACTTTGTTAGTTTCTGACCAGAGGTCCTTATTCCCTACGAAGTTGAGTAGCGCGTAGAAGTCAGAGTTTGGTTTTCTTCCTCGCAGATCAAGTTATTATGACAAATTAATGTTTATTGACGCTTTCCCCTACAAAGCCCAGTTTCGTGTCTATACGTCAAAGTTTGCATTGAGATTTCACTTCTTCAACAGTTTTTTTAAACAGAGAGTTCCCGTCTGACGGGTTTTGAGGAGATTTCTTGGTGAAGTATTTTATTCCCCAGGAGATGTTATTATAGTTGTGCTTACTCCGAAGAATGTTTATTCTCAAAGCAGAGTTTGATCCCCAACTGAGTTTTCGTCTCTAGTTGTGTGAATTTTCTCATTCCCCAACCGAGTTTTGGGTTGAGAATATTCCTATTCCCCAGTAGAGTTGTTTTGTTGAGACTTCTTGTTCAAGATTTCTCATATCTCTGGCAGAAGAGCGTTTTTGAAGTTTTTTGCGCAAAGATTACTTCACTCCCCACAAGAGTTTTGCGCCTGACTCCTCTTATTCCCAGCAGCGCAAAGTTTTGTTTGTCATTCCTAGCAGAAGCAGTGACAAGTTTGTTCTTCTCCCCATCAGAGTTTGCAATTTATTTTTGCAATTCCTCACCAGGCTTTGCAACTGTTGTGTGGTAGACAAGTTATTTTGGTTTGTCTTCTTCTGTGAAGATCAATTCAGGATTTCTCTCCGAAATGCAGCGAAGCCTTCGAGGCCCTGAAGAAGGAACTTGTGTATGCTCCCATGGTTATTGCTCCTGATTGGTCTCTTCCTTTTGATATCATGTATGATGCAAGTGATAATGCAGTGGGGGCAGTATTAGGACATCGAAAGGAAAAGCTCTTGTAAGACCCCAATTTTGACCCTAAGATCCCTCATGCTATCTCATCATATGCATTGGCTTTGGGATCACACCTTGGCATCCTCCTTACCCCTCACTCATTGGGTTTGCGTTGGGAGAGATCACCAAGCACATTTTCTTGTATCATATTGTGTTTTTCATTATTTACTAACCAAAATACCAAAAATATGTCAATATATAGTTTGTTACTTTTGTAGGTAGTGTGTGCATCCACCAATGCCTCATCAAGCTCATACCTAGGGTTTAAGACCCTCAATGCAAAGAGACTAATCAAGAGATGGTTCACATTGACTTTATAAATCATATATGGATCTCCATGGTCTTCACATATCATTTTAATCTATAATTCATCAAAGGTTTGAAGCTTGTTTGCCTAGGAAGCCCTAATTCATCTGGGTATCTTGTGTGACTTCCTCAGCAAGTTTCTTCATCAATTGATCAAATATTTCAAGGGATACTTCATATTACATCATATTACACATATATAATCCTCCATGAGTCCCAAAAAATAAGATAATGCCAAGCTAGCAAGTTGGTTCATGGTGATTGACCAGAGAAAGTTAACTGGTCAAAACTGGGGTTCCCTAGACCCTATCTCCTATAATTTTTGTCATATGAAAATGATTCCAATATAAATGTTACTCCTTAGGACATTAAAAAACAAATTTCATGTTGAGGTAAACATTTAGTTTTTCTTGGAAAGCCATTTTTTATGGTGAGAGATTATAGGTCATTTTGTCTGAACCCTAGTTAGGAGGTCAACTCCCCAAGACCATAACTTGCTCAATTTTTATGAGATCAAATCCATTAAAATTACATGATCAAAGTCAAGATTTCCTCTTCAAATTTGATGTTTGGAGGAAGTTAAAATTCAACTTGCAAATGCATGTGGCAAGAGGAAACATTATAGGTCATTTTGGGCCATTACCATTGAACAAGTGATTTTCCTCAACTTCTAAAATGCATAACTCCTTCGTGCCAAATCTAAATGAGGTCAAATTGATGACCAAATTGAATAGGTTTGAAAGAGATACAACTTTTATGAAGGAACGTTTTCCATTTAAAGTCGATAACAAAAGTTATCCAAGGTGAAAGAAGTGAACATTTGACTTGGTACTTAGAAAAATTTCATTTATGTTTGATTTTCCAAACTTCCACCTCAAAATTCATCATGATCCAAGCTTTAAATAGAAACATGTTCAACATGAAAGTTGTTCCCCTTGATCACACTTTCCAAAATGTCCAAAATCATCTCATTTGGATCAATATTGAAGGACTTCCACATGGGTGTAATGCATGGTACCATTTGGAAGATTCTCATGACCAATTTCCATACCATATTGCATGGCTTAATGAAATGCTTTCAACATCACATGTGCATATTTGTGGACCTATTCCAATCATTCTTTGGGCTTTGTACACGCCCATGCAATTGCTATTTTTGGATTTCAAAAGAAAGTGTGTGGAAAGCATTTGAATTGGCTATAAATACAAGTGTTATGAGCTCAAAACTTCATGAATACCTTGCCCAAGCTTTGCCAAGACAAATCAAACCCCTCACTCTGTAGAATTGCTTGAAGATTTCTTTGAAATCGAGTTTGAATTTCACCTTCTATTTTGAAATCCAAACTTCAAGAATTCATTGCCCTTTCCATCTCAATTGATCACTACAAGCAAGAGGAAGAGGAGTCAAGCAAATCCAGATCAAGATTAAGAAAATTTGAAGCAACTCGAAGGTGAAAATTCAGAAACTTCAGCTCTTCGATTCTCTGTCGATTCTTCACTATTCTTTGTGATTTTTGGTTTGTTGAAGTCCTACCAATGTAGGAAACAAGATTGAGTTGCTTTGAGGTCAAATCGAAGCAACTCAGATCACGTACCTCAAATTTCAAATCCATGTATCTTTTAATATACTTGGAATTGGAAGAAATGGAGGTCAGATTCGTGCTCCTGAGCATTTTTCTATTTAAATTAGTGTATTCACTTTTCATTTTTCATGAAGTTTTGGTTGGACCAGTCCGGTGGTCCTTACCGGAGAAGATAACCGGAGCTAGGGCTCCGATGGTGTGTTGGCATGACCTGAACCATCTGATCTTGGTCCAACGTTTTAATCCTGGCCTTCGTTTTGGTTGACTCATGTTACCACGCGTTTGACTTAGGTGTTTGGTGCACTCTAGCGCATGGCCATCAGATATGTTACCTCAATTAATGAGGGAGATCTGATGGCCCTTGTTTTTTTTTTAATTTCTTTTTATTTTATGATTTTTCATTTAATCCCTTTATTTTGTTTCATTCATATTAATTTCATTTTTAATCCAAAAAATATGGGACTTTCACCAAAAATCTTTAAATATTTTTCTATTTCATTTTCTAAATTAAAATTATTTTTTGGATTAATTGTGATATTTTTCATGAATTAAATGTTTTTGTGCATATTTTTAATTGTTTAAAAATACTTATGACTTTTCAAAAATCATGAAATTTTTTGTCTAAGGTCCTTTGATCTTGCTTGACCTAAGATAAATCTCTTGGCCATTTATTTGGTGTTTTGAAGAGATTTTAGGTTTTGACCAAATTAAATTGTATTTTAATGCAATTTTAATTTGATTTTTAATTGATTAATTGTGTAAAAATTATGTTGAGCCATTTTTGTGGTCTTATGATGTTTGACTATTTGTTTGGGCCTTGGTCAAGGTTGTTTGACATTTATTGGATTAAAATCATTGGGTTTAGGGGATTGATGAAATGTACATTTCATCTCCCAAAATGAATGAATGATTTTAATTTGATAAAATTCCTCCCATGACCAATTTGTTTTTCTCTCATCTCCCCTCCCTCTACATCTTCATCCCCATTCTTTCCCATCTTTTTCATTGACCAATGAAGTCTCAATATCCTAAGGCTAATTGGTTGATCAATGACCTTGTGTCAGATGAACTAATACAAGTATGGATGAGATAGGTTCATGCTTGTGATATTTTTTTTAGTGTGTGGTATGTTTTAGGAGTTTGGTTCATTATACCAAATCTCTAACATGCATTAGCACCTAAATTTTTATTGTCCGACCTTAGATAGTTGTGAATACTACATAAGTCCAATTACGATTGCTTAAAATAGAGCTAAATTTGACCCTAAAGGCATAGCATTCTAGTAAGTGAGATTGTAAGTCTCTCATCTTTCATGGTATTGTATGGAAACTTGGCCTTTTTTCCTTCATATGGAAGATGTCTTGGTTCAAGGATTTATGTTAGTGAATAAATGGTTGAGTGTTCACCAAAGAATGACTTAATCAATTGAAAAGAAAAACACTACTAACATTCAATTAACCTTGACTAACATTTGACTAACTCTTATTAATCATGCTTTACTTTCAAGTCATTTACTTTACGCAATTTAATTTCTAGTCATTTACCATTCATTTCCATTTACATATCATTTAACTTGTTTATGTTTATGCTATTTTTTCACTTTGCTCATTTGAGCCATATATTGTGATTGTATATATTTGTTTGTGTATCTTGTTTGTATTTGTGGTCTCAGGACCTTAAAATCCTAATAAACAACAAAAACCATAAAAAATGTTTGGTGCACTGCTGAGCTTGATCTGAAATTTTTGACTTAGGAATAAGCAACATTCCATATGCAAAAGGACTTGGCCAATGCCAACATTTTGATACCAAGTTATTGTGATTTGAGCCTTCATCTGATGCAAGTATTGGGATCTATTTGAACTTATCTGCTACATTGCCTTGATGCAATTATTATTTTGATCTTATGTCTGATGCATTATTCTGAGTTAATCAAGGAGTATTTCATCTGATACATGAGAAAACAAAGAAGACTGCTAGCTATGGAGTTGCTTGCTTGGATGTGACTATCTTTATTTGATGCCTTGATCTTCATGATGCTTGATATTGCTAATTGCTTATGGATAATTTCTTGATTCAAAGTCTAAAGGGAAAATGGGTTTTCTATATGACATTCTTGTCTGTTGGATTGCATTTAATTGGTCAGATCTTTTCAAGTCTTAACTTTTAATTTTATGCTTAGGATTAGTATTTTCATCTCCTCCCACTTCTTAAATTTCAAAAACCTCTCCCCCTTTTTCAAAAGATTTTCTTTGCTTGTGATTTCAAACTTAGAATCTGTTTAACTGATTAGAAACTTTGGCCGTATGCCAATGAATTTTCAAACCCTTTTTCTTAAATCAAACTTGTAAATAAATCTGATCATATTGACTTAAAATCTCAAAATACAAAAAGAATTAACCCCCATTCAAACTTTTGGGCCCTTTGTGCCTCTTTTAACTTAAATTTTGATTAAAAGCAATCCACTCGTTTTGAAACTGATACCACGAGCTACGAGGTTTTGATCCCTCATTTTTATGTTGTTACGTAGGCACAAGTCCGAAGGTCTTGTCAAACACAAAAATATAATAAATGAATTCTTTCCTCATCCCCACACTCTATTTTCTCAAACATCTTTTATACCAAAAACACATACACACATAAAAAAGGGCTCCCTAGGAGTACCTAGGACACTTTGGGTGCTAACACATTCCCTTTGTGTAACCAACCCCCTTACCTGTAATCTTTGGCATTTTATTAGTTTTGATTTGAAAACTTCTTATCTTTGGGTTTTGTTCGTACTTTTACATTTTCCTTTGGAAACAAAAAAAAGCACGGCGGCGACTCTGGTTTTATTGACGTTTATCCATAGTTTGATGGTCATGAATTTACCGCTACAACTCTTACATGTGATCTACTATGCAAGCCACATATTGAACCCCACTCAAATGAATTATGCAACCACTGAGAAAGAGCTCCTTGCGGTTGTTTATGCTTTTGATAAGTTCAGATCCTATTTGTTAGGATCAAAGGTAATTGTGTATACTAACCATGCAGCTTAAAATATATTTTTGCTAAACAGGAATCAAAACCATGGTTGTTGTGATAGATTCTACTTTTGCAAGAGTTTGACCTGGAAATCAGAGACAAATAAGTGAGTGAAAACATTGTTGCGGATCACTTGTCTCGGATGACTCCGATCCAAGAAACAAAAGAAGAACACCTCATCATAGATGAGTTCACCGACGAACGTATCTTAGCCGTTACGAGTATACCTTGGTTCGCTGATTACGCGAATTTTTTGGTAGGTGGACTAATACCTGATGATTTTGATTCTAACAAAAAGAAAAAGTTTTTGCATGATTGCAGGTTTTATGTATGGTATGATCCATTCTTGTACAAAAAGGGAATAAATGGGTTGGTGCGGAGATGTGTCCCGGAGGAAGAACAAAGATACATCCTCAGAGCTTGTCATAACTCAGAATATGGAAGACACTTTAGTGGAGATAGAACAGCAGCAAAAGTCCTCCAGTCTGGACTGTACTAGCTTACACTGTTCAAAGATGCACAAGGGATAGTGAAAGAATGCGACAGATGTTAGAGGACAGGTAATATATCAAAGAGAAATCTGATGCCTCAGAATGCCATGTTAGAGGTAGAACTGTTTGATGTATGCGGAATATACTTTATGGGAGACTTTCCACCGTCCTTTGGAAAGCATTACATTCTGGTCGCGGTTAACTGTGTGTCAAAATGGGTAGAAGCATTACCCACGAATGATGCTAAAGTGGTGATCGGTTTCCTAAAAAATTACATCTTCGCTCGGTTTGGGGTACCAAGGGCACTAATTAGTGACGAAGGTACCCATTTTCTGAACAAGCTGATAGAGAACCTGTTAAGGAAATACAATGTCAAGCATAAAATTTCCACACCGTACCATCCTTAGACAAGTGGACAGGTTGAAGTATCGAATCGTCAGATAAAGTAGATTATGGAAAATACAGTCAGTGCGTCGCGAAAGGATTGGTCGATCAAGTTGGAGGATGCACTATGGGCATACCGAACATCGTTCAAAACCCCCATAGGTATGTCCCCTTACCAACTGGTCTACGGTAAAGCTTATCATTTGTCGCTCGAACTCGAGAACAGGGCCTTCTGGGCGACCAAATTTCTAAACTATGATCTTTCCAAAGTGGGGAAATCTCGGATTCTTCAACTACAAGAGCTAGAAGAATTTAGAAATCGGGTATATGAGAATGCAAAGATATACAAAGAACAAACGAAAACATGGCATGACTAACGCATTCAGAAGAAAGAGCTTCAGGAAGGACAACTGGTGTTCTTATTTAATTCCAGGTTGAAGTTGTTCCGTGGAAAACTAAGGTCGAGATGGGCGGGACCTATTATGATACACAAGGTATTTCCGCATGGAGCCATTGAGCTTAGAAACCCAGAAAACGGAGACACGTTTAAAGTAAATAGGCAGAGAGTTAAACCGTACCTACAAGGGCAAGAGGGTGGTCCGATAGAGAAAGTTCGTCTTACTTAAAAAGAGGAAAGACAGTCGAGCCATGCGACGTTAAACGAAGCACTTCGTGGGAGGAAACCCATGCAATTTTAAATTTAATCAGTGTGCGTATGTTTTGTAGGTTTACATAGTGCTCTACAAAGGAGGGGAAAAGCACTTCAATAAATACAGAAGTCGTGTTGAACGGAAGGACGATACTTGAGAATAAAAGGAATGAAAAATCCAAAAATTGGGCAAAATTGCAGTCTGACACAGGCACCTGTGTCAGCTCACACGGCCCGTTTCAAGACCATGGAAACGACTGGCAAAAAGGAGTAAAACAGTGACCTGACACGACCTCCCGTGTCAGCTAACACTGTCAGTGTCAAGAGCACTAAAAGGTGAATTTTTTTTGCTTGTGATAGTGGCCTGGCATGGTCGCCCGTGTCAGCTGACACGACCCGTGTCAGGAAGCTTGCAACTGTCACTTTGGACAATGGCCTGACACTAGCGGTCGTGTCAGCTGACATGGCCCGTGTCAGGCAGACGAAATTCATTTTTTTTTGAAAGATCGAATTTTTACAGGCCCCACCAACTTAATTAACCACTAACCACTCATTACCCACCTATCTCCCTTTCCCATAATCATATTTTCACCACTCATTTATCCTTCTCTCTCATATTTACATCTTCCTCACACTTTTTCTCTCAAATCTTCTTCAACCTCCATTAAACCTTCCCACTCAAAGCATCCATCTCTACCACCTCCACTACCCTATCGCAAAAACCCCATTCACAACTCTTACTCCATTTTCCGCCCTTGTTCTAACCACGGTTTAGAATTTTCTAATTCCAAAAATCCGAAATTTCGTTTTCTTTTGTAGGTCCAAAATGCCCCCGAAGAGGATTTTGACAGGAAAGCAGCAACTGGCTGAAATGTCGAGGTCACGAAAGAGACCCAATCGGAACCCGAATCCGCACAACATTTTATTTGACAATCCAGAGCAGGAAAAGTGGTATCAAGTTCACCGGAAACGAAAGCTCACACCTACCAGGTATATGTGCCAGCAAACCTTGAATGCGTTAGGGCTAAAAATTGAAGTGGACCGGATGTTCCATGTATTGGGTATGCTGGAATTTATGAGCCTTGAAGCGCTTAAGTATGCGCGTATCACGCTTGAATTTTTAAGCACGTTGGAATTCTAACTCGAAAAGAGATGGATTGACACAACCATGTATTATTTTGGGAACTTACGTTTCCGTCTGTTCAATAATTATCATGAATTATCTGTGGAAGAATTGGCAGGGATCCTCCGACTCCCGTTGTACAGACCGGGGGAGGTCCGGGATGGGTTTTCGCCAAAAGATTTCTAGATTGCCATCACTGGGAGGACAAATTACACCTCCAAGGTTGCTAAAGCCTCCCACATCCAGAACTCGTGTTTTCGCTATGCCTAGAAGGGTTTGGCATACACCCTTTTTGGACGGGGTGATAGCACGGGTGTGGCAACTCAGCGGGAGTTATTTTTTATGTACTCAATGGCACAAAATAAGGCCATCAATGTTGCTGCTTTTACAGTTGATTATCTGGGCAGAGTTGGCCGAGCGGATTCTGGGGGCATCTCCGTTGGAGGCATGATCATCCAAATTGTAGAACATTTTGGGTATCATACGGTGTTACTTAAAGACACTCCGGTGGTAGGTAAGACCAAAATTCACATGGCCGCTCTAATACAACAAGGTATGATTTCTGTTGCACCCACTTACTATTCTGTTCTAATTCATAAACAGTTTATTATGGCTCTTCTGGATTCAGACAGAGTTAGTATTACTGACTGTGCAAACTGGCTATATGTAAGTGCTGACCCCGGTACTGAGGAAGGCTACAACGCGGAGCACTTTGCTATAGGTGAGCAGTTTGCAGGTGACCATGTGGATGCAACAGAAGTAGGAGAGGAAGAGCCTCAGGAGTAATTTATACCCCCTCCTTTGCAACCTTTCCAGCAGGAGAGGAGGAGCCTTAAGAGTAATTTATACCCCCACCTCTACAACCTGTCCAGTAGGAAGCAGGATCCTCTTCCTGGCCTACCGACCAATGGGCCTGGGTACAAACCGAGCTCGGCGACCTGAGAACTGAGCAAACACGGAAGGGCATCGAGCAGGCCCATAAAGGGGCAATGTTGGATGAAATGGGCCTCATGATGTGGCAATTGATGTTGCATTTTCACCCCTGCCTCCTCAGTAGAGTGTTGTGAGTTACCTCCTTCGTCCTTGTTCACAAACATTGGGGTTAATGTTTAGTTCAAGTGTGGGGGGAGGTTTTATGTTAATTTTTCTAGTATTTTGTTAACTTTTCTAAGTATTTTGTTATTTTACCATTATTACTGTTTTGCATTTGGTTTGTTTTGTTTGTAGGGTATGATATGATGCAGGTATTTCGGGTCCGTGATATTATTGTGGAATTAGGTGATGACCACGAGTGGGAGTGGATGAAATGATCACTCCACTTACCATTGCTTGTTGTGAAGGATCTTCCCAAGAAGTCGATATTGCTGAAGAAAAGATCAGACGCAACGTGTAGAGCTTAACTAGCATAAGTTCTCTGTGCATTCCGAAGTAAGAAAGAAGTCGCACCATACTGGAGGTGATGTGGATGCTGTCAAGCTTTACCTAACATGGTGAGTGCATAAAGAGCCAAACACATAGATCATCATGAGCTATATTCAGGTATGTCTTTAACACTCTGAATTTGTGTAGGTTCTATGGGATTGTCACTACATATATACACACACTGAGGCACATTGTTTGAATATAGCTCTTGAGCCTTTCTAGCCATCCCGATAATTTTATCCTCTGTTAACCCCATTTGAGCCTGTACCCATTGTTTTTTTAACCACGTAAATGTAACTCACGGTCCAAACACTTCCTTACCCCGTTCGGAGTCAAGGTGGGTATTATTAAGCTGTGTTAAAATTCTAAGTTTGGGGTAAAACCCGTAAGTTTCAAAAACCAAGGTGTGTGCGGAAAAAATAAGAAAATAGAATAAGAAAAAAAAAGGGATCATCGAAAAAAAAGAGAAAACAAAATATACTCGATGGTTTGAAAGAAGCACTCACCGAAGGAAGAACGCTCGGTTGAAAAGAAAAAAAAAAGAGAATAGCAAAGAAAAAAAAGTCGAGCGATTGAAAAAAAGAAACGAAGGAAAATGAACAAACACAGTAAAAATAATATTGACATTGGCTCTGAACCCAAAACCACTTATTTTCCATTTTGTTTGTATTTACCACACCAAAACCCAAGCCCCGTTACAACCCGAAAGACCTCAAAAAGTGTGTGTTGTGTGTAGGCGATATGAAAGGAGAAATTATTCAAACTTATGAGTTGGTATTGCATATTCTGAATTATGACTGAAAACACATAACCCGAGAGACTTGGTGAGAGTGTGATATAAGCTAACAAGTGAAGCGGTGCCTCGATGTGGAAGTGTAGTGGAAAACTCACGAGGAAAAGCAGGAACTATAAAGAGAGAGTGAAGGCGTTAGCGAAAGATCTCAACAGTATCAGGATAAGAATGAAAATTTTGGGAAGTGACACGATGTGTCGTCTAAAACATTACTTGAGGGCAAATAATGAGCTAAGTTTGGGGTTGTGATCAGTCACCATTTTCATTGTGTTTTCGTTACTTATCTGACAATAAACCAAGGATTTTGAGACACTGTGCAAGCATTATGGTATCTTTAAAGTCAATTTTAATTCCCGTAAGATATTCTAGCATTTCTATTCATTGTCATTTTTATTTTATGTTTTTGCGATTTTATGCATGTCATGTCTGTGTTTTTGTCCTACAGGTCCAGGTAGAAGAACCGAGGGATTTGGGGCAAGACAGTGAGGAGTTCCGACAAGCAAAGGAAGGAAAAACACTCAGTACAGGAGGCCTGACACGGCCACCTGTGTCACCTGACACGGGTCGTGTCAGGCAGAACACAACCCAAGACTGAAGGCAGAAGCCTGACACGGCTGACCGTGTCAGACCAACAGCAAGTCGTGTTGCAACACCATGGGCGTGTCAGGCTGGGCAGTAAGCTGACACGGCCACTTGTGTCAGCTGACACGGCCACACGTGTCAGCTGACACGAGCCGTGTCTGCCCAGGCACACATTTTCCTATTTTTGGGCTTTTTATCAAGCTTGAGTTGCAGGTATGTTTTAGAGATTTCCATCTTTTGCCTAGGTATTATTCACTATATTAGGAGACTTTCTACCAAAGAAAAGATCATCTTGGAACGAGGCAAACACAAAATTGTTAGACGATCAAGGATTACAGAGATCAAGGAATTCAGAGAGCGGAAGCGATTGAAGATCAAAGTCATCCAATTACTTATAATGTGTATTTTTCATCTTGAATTTGTTTTGAAAAATATGAGTAGCTAAACCCTCCAATTCTAGGGGGTGTCCATGATTTAGACTTGTAATGACTATGACTTTACGATTGCATTTATAATATTGTTTTTACGGTAATCTTTTGATGTGTTTAATGCTTTCTCTTTCGGACTAATCGAGATTGTTGTATGGTTATCAATTAGGTTGGACCGCCATTAGTAAAATTTTCATAAGATTACTATGCAGCAGATATCACCTAGGACTAGGGATACCCTGTATGAATCAGAGCATACTTGATATAATAAAGCTTAACTTCACCCTAATTGACTATGGACATAAAAATTAGGGTAAAATGATTAAAGGTTTTCTCACCAAGGACTTGGGAGAAAATACCCTTGAGAACTGTTAGTAATTGATATTTGTTGATGCAATAGTGACTCAGAGTTGTTACAGGGATAAATCACATACCTTCCCTGGCATTGTTCCTCATACCTTGCAAACCCCTATTTTTATTATTATTTGCCTATGTTTTTATAATTTTGAATTTAAAAACCCCAATTATAATTTTTGTTTAATTGAACGATGAATTGAACTCAATATTAACTTGCAGTCCTTGAGATCGACATTCGGGGAAATTCCCCTTTATTACTATAATAGGAAAAATAGTACACTTGCTATTTTTCCGATTAACTAGCTTGGATGATTGGTTATATTTTATTTGATACCATTGGGTTTCTTATTAATTTCTTGGATGATCATGGATTTGTTGTTTGCTTAACAATCCAAAGGAAATGGGTTTCTATCTGACACTATTGTCTTGTGGATGCTTCCTATGGGTTAGATCTTTTCAACTCAAAACTTTTAACCTTGTGTAGGATAGCCTCTTCATCTCCACCTCCTTCTTCTTTAATTTCAAAATCTCCTTCTCATTTTCAAAACTTCTTTCCCTGTTTTTTTTCCAACTTAGACTTGTTTTAATGAGTAGAAACCTTGGCCTTATGCCATTGACTTTCAAACTATTTTCTTAATCAAACTTGTAAGAAGACTTAAACATATTTACTTTATTTTCAAAAATACCAAAAAGAAATAATAACATCATCTAATCATTTTGGCCATTTGGTGCCTTTTTTCCTTTTAAACTTTTCAAAAAGAAAGTATTTAGATTTGAGTTATCCTTGGTTGAGATGTAATTTTCCCATTCCATGATATGTTAAGTGTAAGACTTTCCATTTACTAGGGGTTAGAGGCATACTTGTTGATTTAATCTGAGTTGGAGCCATCCCTCTTAAGTGTTGTAAAGCCCTCATTATTGGTGGATGTTTAGTTGAGTATTCTCCGATTGATAACAAAATATCTTTAAGCTTTTGTTAAAATCAATCCACCCATATTTGAAATTTTTACCACGAAATACGAAGTTTTGATCCCTCATTTATGTTGGTACGTAGGCATAAGACCAAAAGTCTTATCAATAACAAAAAAAGTAAATAATTAATTCTTTTCTCATCCCCTCATTCTATTTTTTAAAACAAACATCTTTTCAACCAAAACAAGTACACACGAAAAGGGCTCCCTAGGAGTACCTAGGACACTTTGGGTGATAATACCTTCCCTCTGTGTAACCAACCCCCTTACTTGTATTCTCTGACATTTTATTAGTGTTGATTTGAAAACTTCTTATCTTTGGGTTTTGTTCGTACTTTCTCCCTTTTCCTTTAGAAATAATAAAAGCGTGATGGCGGCTCTGATTTTATTGACTTCGAGTTAACTAATATCTCAGTGGTCATGAATTTACCGCTACACCGACTTGCAACGATGTTAGTCACTACATCATCAAATTGATCAATCGTAATATCTTGTATCACGTGAAGGATGTTAAGAACATTCAGCAGAGCCTCACGGTGAGCCTCCGAACTGAGTAGCAATGATAATATTGAAATCTTGGAAGGATTTTGACCCAGCTGGTCAACAATCTTGAAATCACCCTTCTTAATCAACTTAAGAAACTTGTGTCCCTCTTCTACAGTGAGTTGCTCTTGTTCTTTGGATACTTATTTGCCCTTGGAAGTGGTTGCTTCAGTTGTGCTAGTGGAAGTACCTTTTAACATGAAAAAACCACGCGTCTCAACTGGAACAGTAGGAACTACCACAGATGCCCTTGCCTGAGGAGGGGGAGTAGGAACCACCACTGGTGTTTGAAAAACTTTGGGAGTATACTTCAGGACAAACACACGACCACTTCGGGTTATCCCACCCGTACCTGCTATGTTGACAATTTCCGCATCATGAAACTAGATCTCTTTTCCACTGACACAGATAGTTGCTTCATATTTCTAGGGCACCCGTTGGAATCTTAGTAAGGAAAAGGAGCGGGAACATAGATGTTGATGGGTTGTATTCTCTTTGTTGGAGCCTCAATCTTCTCCTTGCGGTACACAATATGGATTAGCCAAATGACATAAACCTCTTTCACGACTTTGGATCTTATAAACTTTAAGACCCCCTGATTTATCAACTCTTGGACATAGCCTTTGAGTTCTTCACACTTATTTGGCTCGGTCTTCCATATGTCGCAGTTGTCATGAATACCATTCAGAACACCATTCTTTTGTAAATTTCTTGAGATAACCGATAATTGAGTCTTCAAATCATCCATTAGACTGACCATTTATGTTTACTCTTATTCAAGAATTGTGTTAACTATCGGACTACCATAATTGGGCAACAAATTGTTCTTCACATTTTCCTTCTCCTCAATGAAGGACATAATATCTTGATCAATAAGGTCTTGCACTCTGTTCTTGAACACAATACAATCTTCAGTTGAGTACCCAATATAGCTTACATGGAAAGCACATGATACATTGGGGTTTTGTTTTGGATTATAAGGGAACAATGCAAATGGAATCTCTTTAGGAACAATGGCCCCTACATGCACCAGGTAGGGAAACAACTGAGTGTATGGCACATGGATATTTGTATACTGCGTATGTATTTGATTCTGATTCTGACCCTGATTATGGCGATTATGATTCTAACCTCTGTTGTTCTAATGTTGTCTTTGTGGAGCTTGTCCTTAAGGAGGTTGTTGTTGTTGCAGAGCCTGGGGAGGCTGTTGGAACTACGGTTGATATTGGAAATTTTGGTGTTGGAACTAAGTGGCGGCTACATATGGATAAGGAAAGTACAAAGTATGGGCCATAGGAAATTGGTATTGAGGAACATTTGTTTCTCCTTCCTTCTTCTTTTCATAACCACTTGGACGCTTCCTGGTTGCAGATTATTGATTATTGTTACCACTAATGATCTTTCCTGACTTGAGACCACTTTCTATCCTTTCTCCAATCACGACTATATCAACAAAGTTAGAAGACAAACTACCAAACATATTTTCGTAGTACAAACCCTGGAGAGTTCCCATAAAGATATATATCAATTCAGTATCAGATAAAGAAGGTCTGACTCTTGAAGCCATCTCGCGCCACCTTTGCACGTACTCTTTGAACTTCTCATTAGACCTTTGTGACTGATTCTGTAGCTGCAATCTTGTTGGAGTCATATCTAGATTATACTTGTATTGATTCAAGAATGCCTCAGATAAGTCTTTCCATGTCCTTATCTTCATTGGTCCCAAATTAATATACCAATCCAAAGATGCCCCAGATAGGTTGTCTTGAAAGAAATGGATTAGTAACTCATCATTGTCAATATAAGAAGCCATCTTCCTGCAATACATAGTGATGTAACTGCGAGGATAACTCAAACCTCTGTACTTGGCCAAGTCAGGTACCTTAAACTTATGCGGGAGAACAACATTCGACACTAAACACAACTCTCTAGAATCAAATCCATGAGCAGAAAAACCTTCAATAGCACATATCCCCATCTCTAAAAGTTGATACTCTGCAGGCTTGGGCTGATTGAAACATGGGACCCTTTGAATAGCAACCCTTGGAGGAGGTTGAGAAACATTCGGAGCAAGCGGTGGTTATGACATAAACTGTGGATACATATGATACAACAAAGTAGGATTTAGAGTCTAAGCAGCTGGAGTTCCCTCTTGAGAAAAATGCCCCTCAGGTTGCACATTGGGAGCAAGTAGTAACCCAAAATGAGAATATTGGAGTGCAACATTGTTCAAAAAATGGTGGAACCATAGAAGAAGAGACATAAGGATTCAGTTGAGTTAGTTGAGCAGGAATCTAGAAAGTGATAGGAGGGCCCTTATACTCGGGCTCTTGGTCCTCAACATTGTCAACATTCACAACATGTGAACAAGTCTCTTCAGCTTCAACCCTTTGAGCAAAGAAAAGATTTGGAATCCCCCATGGGAAGGCAACAAAATTCCCATTGGAAGAGGAGGCAATGAAAGGCTGGTATGACACAAAAGGATTCCCACTAACAAACTCTATAGTGTTGTTATAAGGCATTCCCCATGGTTAGGCCACAACAAACCTATTGGGTCCATCTGGAAAGAAAGGTTGGCTTATAACAATAGGCTAGACAATAATGTCAATGGGATCCACCATAATAAGAGCAGCGTCAACAGTAGTTGTCACATCAGTAGTTGATGCGTGCTTTTCGCAAGTATACAAATGCGTCAGAGTAATATAAAAGATTGTCGAATCCACAGAGACCAAGTGTCAATCTATCGTTATCTATTCTTATGGTGTTTATCTTAGGTAATCAAAATAGGGGTTTTTAGAGTGTGCAATGAAAAATAAAGTATTAAATTAAGTTCAATTAATAAAGACAGGCTCAAATATAATTCACATAATCAATTAATAATCCAAGTACTTGCTAATAGAGCTACTTATGGACAGTGTTTCCTACTTTAAAAAGAACTAATTTAACAGGAACTGTCGCTTTCGCGTATTCAGAACCGAGTTGTACTCCCTAATCAAACCCTCTTATTGTCACTTATAAAAAGGCGCGCATTGCGTTAGAGTAGTAAACCTATTTTTAAGAAATATAGTCTCTTGACTAAGTTGAAAAGTATTTTAACCTGGATTTCTCAACCAAAAGAGGTTCTCACGAACCAGACTCTAAACTTATAAACGCGTCCAAAAATAGTTTTAAAATCTCTTTTCTTCTTAAGTGAAAAACTCCTAATGAACTAAACAAAGCGCTTTCGCTGTTTTTGAAATAGTTAAAAACAATTAACTTTAAAAAGACGTTGGACGGCTTTCGATCTTACCCAACGGAAATTAAGTGCGGGAAAACTTAAGTTGAAAGTCAAAATAGCCCTTAAGTGTTTCTACGAGTAATTGTACGGATTATCGGTTCAATTACGATCCTTACATTCCAACCTTATAGATTTAGTGAGACATGGTAAAGTAAAAATGCATTCATTTAAATAAAAGTAGTGCGAGTGCGGAAAATAAATGAAAGTAGTGTGAGTGTGGAAAGTAAATAAAAGTAGTGCGAGTGTGGAAAATAAATGAAAGTAAAGCGAGTGCGGGAAATAAACAAAGTAAAGCGGGTGCGAGAAATAAATAAAGTAAAGCGAGTGCGAGAAATAAATAAAGTAAAGACAGTGCGGGAAAATAAAGTAGATAAAGGCAAAGTAATAAAAACCTGCTCCAATCGGAGGGTTGAATAAAATGCAAAGCGGAAATGAAAATGGCGACAGGATTAACTTCCTTCCAAAGTGCTCCAAACTCGATTACAGATTCGATTACACAATTGTGGTAACACCCCAATACGAAGCGATTGCCACTTTAAAATACTGAATATATGCCTAAGTGAAACAAAGTTTGCTCTGAGTTTGCCTCTGCTCTAAGTTTGGATGTCTAAACAAGTGAATTCGAGTTTCCATTTATAAGCAAGTAAAATGAGGGAAATGACAAGGATGTCCTTCAACTTGAAAATGGGAGGGAAAACTTTTCCTCTTGTGGCGCCCGCCACAAGGCCATGGCGCTCGCCACAAGGCCAATCTGAGGCGCCTTAGTGGAAGTAATGGGGAACGTGGCAATTGTGGGAAGTTGGGCTAGGACACGTCATGGCAGGGTCTATGGCGCCAGCCACAGTGGGAGCCACAAGTACAAAATGCTGAATTTTAGGGTTTTTAGCTCTTTTTCACTCCTTTTCTCGATCGGGGCTCCGATTAAAGTAAAAACCTGAAAACAAAGAGAAACATAGTAATAACACAACAAAATGATAATAAAACTACTAAAATGCATGCGAAATCGGAGTCGAAAATACGGTGAATTTCAGTGTCATCAAACTCTCCCACACTTAAACCTTTGCTTGTCCTCAAGCAAAACATTAAAAAGCTCATAGAAGAAAAACTGGTGTAAACGAGTGCTTCAGGTTAAAAGATATCTAAGTTCAAGTCGGGATGCAGTGATAGGTACTAACTGAGTGAGCTAAGGGTATCATGATGACACTAATCCGCAAATACGGACATAGACTGCATTCCTATATTAATCAACGCATATTATCCCACAACACCTAGGCCTGCATCTTCATCTCTTTTTGTGTCCTTTTCATTCAGGCGCAATCACATTAAGCCCGTTATCCGTACATGCTTCATAGCAGAGTGACTTGTTAGTGATTATGATCTAAACATGGTTTCTGGCACATAGATATGTGTAAACCCTTTTATTTGACCGAACTGCAGTTGTGGGGGATCGGATCGTAATCCGCCCTACCGAGTTCAGCGCCAGATACCTCTGAACCAACTAACAGCGGGTAAGTTTTTATTTTTCTTTTTCTTTTTCTTTTTGTAGCAAATTTTTACAATTCTTTGGTTTAAATGACTTTGTGAGGGTTACCTATACCTGAGTTTCCTTTTTGCTTTCTTTTATTTATTTTGCTGGATCATTCACTTATTTGCATCGGTCCCCTACGTAGAGGATGCGTAGGCCGGAGCTGACTGCTGGGATAAACTACTGAGGACTTATACGGAAATGATGATTAAGGCCATGGTATATGGGGTTTCGGGAATGATTCCTATATTTACGAAGTCTATGGTGCTAAAACAACACTGATGTTTCAAAAAGTTCTCCCAAGTCAGCGCATCCTTACTCAAACCCGTCTTTAAAACCCAAAAACTTTAGGAATAACACTGTTTTCTTTTGCAAAAAAAAAATTTTGGTAAGGCTAAAGGTATGAGGAGATTAGATTGTACTAAAGATACACTATATTTGGTGACTCGTCAGACTCATGCCTTATCTAAGACACTTAAACTAAAAGCAAAATAAAATAAAGTAAACAAAAAGCAATAAAGATAAACAAACTATCTAAAAATAGCAAGGAAAATGAACAAACTATCTGAAAATAAAAGAAAAGCGATAAAGGCTCCTCCCACACTTAAATGGAACATTGTCCCCACTGTTTCAAAATAAGATAAGGGAAGAGTTACTTGACAACCTATTGCTGACCACTGGTGCCTTCGCCATCCTGAGGTGGACGACGGGATCGGGTACGACGACGGTCTCGCTGAACCATCCTGGCCTGTAAGGCATCCTGAAAGGTCCTCACCTCTCGAAGGTTAACCAAAATGGAACCTTGAGTGGCTTCGATGAGTGCAATATGTTGATGGTGGTATTGTTGTTGACGGGCTTGCGTATTTGTAATCGTGAGCAGGGACTGTACAGCAGTATCATAAGATCTATCTGTCCTCCGTTGCGATTCTTGCATGAAGCTCATGTTATCTGCCAGTTGTTGTTGGATTGTAGAGAGTAGGTCATCACGCCTTTGCTCTCTAGCCATGTGGTCACGCCACATCTCTTCTGTAATATAAAAGCCAGGAGCGGTACCTGCAGAAGAAGAAGATGGTGCGGTGTGTGATGGTGAAGGATGATGGGGGGACACATCAGGTACGGGAGATCTCTCTCTCCGATCATATTCATCATCAGTGTCATGTCCCGTCTCATCAGGAATGTTAGGAGGAAGAGGACCCAAAACAGGTGGAGCATCTAAAGCGTAGGTCCAATTCCTTTCATCTCGTACATCAGTACGTTTAGTGCATGGTAAAACAACAGATGGGATAGCTACACCATGAACCATAAGCACATAGCCTCCTTCTCTCCTCAATCGGCACAATTTCATGTCTCTCAGAAATTTTAAGTTAATTGTGCGAGGAGGTAAGGGGTCTAGGGTAGCTATCTTATTGTTCAGGTTAAGCGCCCGAGCAATAGACGTAATCAATCCTCCAAAAACAATCGGTCCTGCTTTATTTAAAGTTAAAGTCATATGAGCGAGCATGAACAGGACCGAGTTAATTCTTCTATTTGTGAGGCTTCCTCGCAAAAATAGAAGCTCTCTAGCATTAACCTTATTTGGATTCTCCCGGCCAAAAATAGTACATGCCAACAGATATCTAAAAACTCTGATGGCCGGGTTATGGATGATCGAGGCGAGAACTCCTTCAAAAGAATTTATGGAAGTGTTTGACAATCTCTGCCAAAAGGAAAACACTTCGACTGACCAATCCGAATCCAAAGGGGCCTCACAAATAGCATCGTCCCCATGAGGGATTCCTAACAAGCCTGCTAGTTCGTCGGTACTGAATTCATATTCAACAACAAACATTCTAAATCTGACAGTACCAACTATGCTAGCAGTGTTAGGATTGACAATATAGATTAAAGAACTTAAAAGTTCGATTGTCAATCGCTCATAGGTAGGTTCTTTGTTTGAAAAGAAATTATGCAAACCTAAATTATCTAATAAATGAAATATGCTATGGTAGATACCTAAAGTATAGAGACAATTTTCATCAACATACCTTGTCGGGAGGACCTCCCGATTTTGCAACCGTTCGATAATCTTCCTTTGCCTATCTCCCGGTTTCCCTCCTCGAAGAATGAATCCATTAAACTCCATTGTGTAGCTCTTGTAATGACACGAAGAAGACAAAGTGAGTTGTGAAAAGGTTAGATTTTTATGAAATCCGACGGACGAAAATAAAAATGGAAATCGGGAAAATGATTTGGATGGTGTGAGGATGAGAAAGGTGTGAGCTTTTTGTGGGTTCAATGACATTTTTGCAAGGTGGAAAAATGGGTTTTTAAGGTTTGAAGGTGTGAAAATGGTGAAGAAAGGGAGTCTGCCCCGAGCCTATACAGACGCTGTGGCGGGCGCCACGGGGTCTATGGCGGGCGCCACAAGGCAAAATCTGGCTAGGCCGGATTTTGGTCCTTTGGCTTGGACTTCTCGTTGTCTTTTGGCTTGGGGGGTCCAGATAGCATTTGTCTTGTAATTTCCTAGTAACATGAGGCTTGCATAATTTTATAAAAATAAAAAATAAAATGAAAATTAAACATTAGACTAATTAAATTAAATAAACAATTAATATAACTAAATTATTATAAAAGCGTAAATATAATAAACAAACATAAAACATAAATATATAAATGTAGAAATATCAATGTGCTAAACATTATTAAGAAAAATATCCCAAATGCAATGATATATAATAAGGTATGTAAATGCGAGAGATATAAGCATAAAAAGAGATAAAATAAAATGAAATGGTAAGATCATATAGTAGGGGGTTCGTCTTCCTGAGTAGATCCATGGAGCATGGCTACCTTCTGCCTAAGCTCTGCGATCTCCTGATATAAACAGTCTGCCTCGGTAGCGGGTGTGAGGTCAGATACTCCCATCTGTAAGGTGAGGTCAGCCACCTCCTATCTAAGCTCTGCAATCTCTCTACGACACTCTGTAATCTGGGTGCGGATGCCTGGGGTCTACAATGATAGATTATTAGAGAATACAATGATCCTGGGAGAAGATGGTGTAGGCGTGTACTCAGCAATAGGTGGTGATCTCGGCTCCTCGATAGTCTCTCCCTAACCCTCCAGAGCATAACTCCAGTTTGCTGGATCATGCACCCTAGTCATCATAAGATCAGGTAGTGTAAAATAATGAATCGCCTCACTGTCGACTAGCAATCTGAATTGATATGGGTGGAAAGAGGCTCTCCTCATCAATCCTCTGGTCAAACAGAAGTCGATGTCCATGGTAGTGTACCCACAATAGGTCCGAAGATGTAACAGCTTGTGAGATAAACCTAAAGCAATAGCAATCTGTGTAACGATCCCTCCCACATGGATGACTCCTTCGGTCGATCTGGAAACACTGCTCAGGCCACATAACAGAAAGTTCCCACATGCTACTGGGCGAGACTGGGATGCACAAAATAGTAGGAAGATCTCCTCTTCACTCAGTAATGTCTCAGCATCCGGTCTTCCTAGGAAGGAATGTGCCAGTATCATCTGGAAGTATCTAAAAGCAGGGTTATGTATAACCTGAGACAGTTGCGTAGATGGATCCTGGCTTCCACCACCTAATATATCACTCCAAAACTTCTCCACTTCCTTACCCAGAAAATATCCCATAGGTGTCTCCGGGATAGCATCAGGAGTGGTCTGGAAACCTAATAGGTCACCGGACTCTTTCTGGCTGAAAGAGTACTCAACTCCAAAGAGCCTGAAAGCAGCATACCCATCTGGTCCAGAGTATGGGTCATAATCAAATGAGCTGAGGAACTCCAATGTCAAGTTCCTATAGGTGTTACTTAGATCATCAGCGAACTCGTCCAAGTGGAGCTGGTGGCTTAGAAATCGGATACTTGGCTCAATGCCCAGTGCTTCCATGCAGTGCTGATCTGGATAACGTGTGGGTGCCATAGGGCGCTGATAAAGAGCAATGTAGCGCTCTCTTTGTGCGTCATCTCTATAGGCCACATGCATATCATCGAAATCCTGCATCTTGTGAAAGTTAGAAAGGGATCCTGAAAATACAAACCATTCAAATATTTAGTCTCGGTGAAAATAAAATTAAATTAAATTAAATTAAATTAAATAAATGCGAAAAAAGTAAAAAAATGAAAAACCATGGGTTGCCTCCCACGCAGTGCTTGTTTAACGTCATTAGCTTGACGATTAGAATTTATACACCTGTAGTAGTAGGAATCGGTGGATCAACCAGAGTGTGGCTTGAGTAGTATGCTGGAACGTCTCCTCCTTCGTAGAGCTTCAGTCTTTGTCTATTTACAATGAATGGGCTACAGGTTTCGTTCTTGATTTCTACGGCTCCGGATCTCAGAATCTTGGATTCTTCGAAAGGGCCAGTCCATCTTGAGCGTAGCTTCCCAAGGAAGAGTCGTAACCTAGAGTTGAAAAGGAGAACAGGGTCGCCTATATTGAAGTTTTTCTATACTATTCTTTTGTCGTGCCATGCTTTTGTTCTCTCTTTGTATATTTTTGCATTCTCGTAGGCAGATAGCCTAAGTTCTTCTAGTTTGTGAATGTCAAGGATACGCTTCTCACCAGCGGTCAGGTAGTCTAAATTCAAAGTTTTTATGGCCCAATAGGCCTTATGCTCTAACTCGAAAGGTAAGTGACAGGATTTTCCATAAACTAGTTGGTAGGGAGTAGTTCCTATAGGGGTTTTGAAAGCGGTTCGGTAGGCCCATAATGCTTCTTGAAGCTTCTGAGACCAGTCTCTCCTAGATATTGAAACTGTTTTTTCTAGGATTTGTTTTATCTCCCTATTGGATACTTCTACTTGGCCACTAGTCTGTGGGTGGTATGGTGTTGCTACTCTATGCCTAACTCCATATTTTCTTAAAAGTGTATCAAATATTCTCGATATGAAGTGTGATCCTCCATCGCTTATGACTAAACGTGGTGTTCCAAATCTAGGGAATATATAGTTTTTAAACAGTTTAATCACAACCCTAGTATCGTTTGTGGGTGCAGTTATGGTTCAAACTTAGATACGTAGTCTACAGGTACTAAGATATACCTGTTTTCTAAGGATGGTGGGAAAGGTCCCATGAAATCTATACCCCATACGTCGAAGAGTTCTACTTCCTGGATGTTTATTAGAGGCATTTCGTCACGCCTGAAATGTTTCTAGTGTGTTGGCATCTGTCACATTTGACAATGCAAGCATAGACATCACGCCACATGGTAGGCCAGAATAGGCCAGCTTGAAGAATCTTGGCGTATGTCTTAGAGGTTCTCGCATGTCCACCATAGGGTGCAGAATGACAATGCTCTATTATACTATTTACCTCTTCTTCTGGAACGCAACGGCGAAAAATGCCATCTTTACCCCTTTTGAAAAGGAGCGGTTTGTCCCAATAGAAGTTTCTCACATCGTGGAAGAATTTCTTCTTGCGGTGGTAGTCAAGATCAGGGGGTACGATATCAGCGGCTAGGTGATTAACAAAGTCTGCATACCAGGGTACGTTACTAACTGCTAAGGAATTTTGGAAGTGCTCATGAGGGCCTAGGTTATCATCTTCAATGGTTTCTAGTCTAGCTATCAGTCTATCATAGGCGAAATCATCATTTATGGGTACTAAATCTGGTTTTAGATGTTCTAGCCTAGAAAGGTGATCGGCCACTACATTTTCAGTGCCTTTTTTATCTCTTATATCTAAATCAAACTCTTGTAGTAATAGAATCCATCGGAGTAACCTGGACTTGGCATCTTTTTTACTTAATAGGTAATGAATGGCAGTATGATCAGTGTAAACTATAATTTTTGCTCCTACTAGATAAGATCTAAATTTGTCTATAGCGAAAACTACAGCAAGTAATTCTTTTTCAGTTGTTGCGTAGTTTAGTTGGGCAGCGTCTAGGGTTCTACTGGCATAATAAATGGCATTTAATTTTTTATCTTTCCTTTGTCCTAGAACGGCTCCAACCGCATAATCACTAGCATCGCACATTATCTCAAAAGGTTCTAACCAATCAGGTGGTTTCATAATAGGTGCTGATACTAATGCTTGTTTTAAAAGATTAAATGCGTCATTACATTTTCCATCGAAAATGAATTCAGCATCTTTCATTAAAAGTCCAGTTAAAGGTTTAGTGATTTTGGAGAAGTCCTTGATAAAACACCGGTAGAATCCAGTGTGTCCAAGAAAGCTTCGGACTTCTCTGATATTTTTGGGTGGTTTTAGGTTTTCTATAACTTCTATTTTAGCTCTATCTACCTCTATACCTTTTTCGGAAACTATATGTCCTAATACAATTCCTTCGGTCACCATGAAATGACACTTTTCCCAATTTAGCACGAGGTTCACCTCCACGCATCTCTCCAGGATTTTCTCAAGGTTAGCAAGACAATTGTGGAAATCAAATCCGCAAACCGAGAAATCATCCATAAACACTTCCATAATACCATCTAGGTAGTCTGCAAAGATTGACATCATGCAGCGTTGGAAAGTAGCTGGGGCATTACAGAGGCCGAATGGCATTCGTCTGTAGGCAAAAGTTCCATAAGGGCATGTAAAGGTAGTTTTTTCTTGATCTTCGGGGTGGATAAGTATTTGGAAGAATCCAGAGTATCCATCTAGATAGAAGAAGCAAGAGTGCCTGGCTAGATGCTCCAACATCTGGTCTATAAATGGTAAAGGGAAATGATCCTTCCAGGTTGCTTTATTTAATTTTCTATAATTTATACACATCTGCCATCCTACTTCTAACCGTTTTGCTACATGTTCGCCTTTATCGTTTTGCACGACTGTGATGCCTCCCTTTTTAGGTACTACATGCACAGGGCTCACCCACTTACTATCCGAGATCTGGTAGATTATACCTGCCTCAAGTAACTTAAGAACTTCCTTTTTAACAACATCACTCATTATAGGGTTTATTCTTCTCTGATGTTCTCTGGAGGGTTTTGAATCTTCTTCGAGCGAAATCCGATGCATGCATACGGATGGGCTTATACCTTTCAGGTCATAAATATTATATCCTAAGGCTGAGGGATATCTTCGTAAAACGTCTAAAAGTTGGTTCGTTTCCTCTTGGCTCAAGGTAGCACTGACTATAACTGGACGGTTCATCTCTTCATCGAGGAACTCATATCTCAGATTCTTAGGCAGTTCCTTAAGTTCTAAGGTAGGTTTCTTAGGGCATGGCATAGGATCTGGGGTAAGGGATAAACATTCGTAAAGGTTATCATCGATGTAGGGTTTCTTAAAGTCATCATCTTCCATTATGAGGGTTGATGGTAACTTAATTATTTTTATGATTTCTTCTTGTTCTAATTCTCTAACAGATTCCTAAATGATATCTAAGGCATAACATGTGTCTCCCATCACAGGTGCCATAAGAAATTTCGAAAGTATAAATTCTATTTTCTCGTCACCTACCTCAAAGGTCAACTTTCCTCTCTTGACATCTATTATGGTTCCAGCAGTTGATAAGAATGGTCTACACAGAAGGATTGGTATATCATTGTCTTCTTTGATGTCCATGACAACAAAATCAGTAGGGATAAATAACTGTCTTATCCTAACAGGGACATCTTCTAAAATGCCTATCGGATACTTAACAGATCTATCGGTTAACTGAAGTGACATCTTAGTGGGTTGTAATTCTCCTAAGTTTAACCTCTCACAAACCGCTAAAGGCATTAAGCTCACACTAGCTCCTAAGTCTAGAAAAGCTTTTTCGATGACATGACTACCCAAAAGACAAGGAATGGAGAAATTTCCAGGATCTTTATCTTTTTTGGCTAATTTATTCTTGGAAATGAATTACATTCCAAGGGTTTCGGATCATCTAGTTTATATTTGTTGGTAAGGATGTCTTTGAGAAACTTTGCATAAGAATGTATTTGGGTGATGGCTTCTGTGAAAGGGATTTCTACGTGAAGTTTTTCTATAACTTTAATAAATTTCTGATATTGGTTATTGATCTGGGTTTGTTTGAGTCTTTGTGGATATGGTATAGGTGGTTTATATGGCGGGGGTGGTACGTAAGTTTTATCTTTAGGTTTTTCTCCTTTTTCTTGACCTTCGTGGTTTCTAGATTCCTCTGGTTCCTTTACTTCGTCTGGGGGTTTGGTATATTCCTTAGAAGTTTCGGGTTCACTCAATCTTGGGTTTGGTGGCTCATCATAAGCGTTCCCACTTCGTAGGGTAATGGCATTGGCTTGCCCTCTCGGATTCTGTTGAGGTTGTCCAGGGAACTGTCCTCCAGGTGTGGTTTGGGGGGCTTGGTTTAAAGCTACCTGAGAGATCTGGGTTTCAAGCATCTTAGTATGAGTAACTATTTGGTCAACCTTGGTTCCTAGCTGGGTAATTAGTTCATTTACGTGAATGTTTTGGTTCATGAACCCTTTGTTTTATTGGGTTTGAGCGGTGATAAAATTTTCCATAATTTTCTCAAGGCTCGGCTTTCGTGGTACAGGTTGCATAGGTTGATTTGGTCTTGGGGCTTGGTAATCTGATTGTCTCGGAGGTGCATTATTTTGAATAGGGTTATTGTTCTTATAGGAGAAGTTCGGGTGATTCCTCCATCCAGGGTTATAGGTATTCGAGTATGGGTTCCCTTGGGTGTAGTTCACTTGCTCATAGTGGGTTTCGTTTAATAGACTGCATTCTGTAGATTGGTGTCCTTTGGTTCCACATATCTCACAATCCGACGAAACTGCGGCTGCAGGATTCGGGTTTATGCACATATGCTCGACCTTGAGGGCTAATGCGTCCATTTTAGCTTGCATAATGTCTATAGAGCTTAGTTCATGCACTCCTCCTTGGGCTTCCTTCTTCTCAACTGTTGCTCGTTCGACTCCCCATGGTTGATAGTTTTGAGCCATATCTTCAATGAGGGCACTAGCTTCAGGGTAAGGTTTGTTCATCAGAGCACCGCCTGCGGCAACATCGATGGTCATATTAGTGTTGTAATGAAGTCCATTATAGAAGGTTTGAATGATTAACCAATTTTCTAAGCCATGATGTGGGCATGCTCTTAACAACTCTTTATATCTCTCCCAAGCTTCGAACAACGATTCTCCTTGGTTCCTGGTAAATCTAGTTATATGGTTTCGAAGAACGGCGGTCTTACTTGGGGGAAAATATCTAGCAAGGAAAACTCTTCTAAGGTTATCCCAAGTCGTAATGGAATTGGGTGGAAGGGAATCTAACCATGATAAGGCTTTGTCTCTGAGGGAAAAAGGGAATAATCTTAAATGTATTGCCTCAGGGGAAGCTCCATTGGTTTTAAAAGTGTCTGCTAATTGAAGTAATATTTTTAAATGTTGGTTCGGGTTCTCAGTAGCGAGACCTGCGAATTGTCTCTGTTGCACTAGTTGCAACAGGGATGGTTTAAGTTCGAAATTATTAGTTGGTATGGTTGGGTTTACTATACTAGAACTAGAATCTTCATTGGATGGTTAGGTGAAATACTTAAGAGGTCTTTGGTTTTGATCTTCGGCCATAGCTCTCCTAATCCTATGAAAGAATAAACGTGCGCGAGCGTAACGTTCAGGTTCTGCCAGAGGGTATACTAAACTTAAACTTCCAGTGCTGCGAGTTCTTCGCATTGACCGGCGGGTACTAACCTAAATCTAAACGATATAACAACAGGGTAATGAAATTTGACAAAATTAATCCCTGACGACGGTGCCAAAAACTTGATGCCTGCTTTTCGCAAGTATACGAACGCGTCAGAGTAATATAAAAGATTGTCGAATCCACAGAGACCAAGTGTCAATCTATCGTTATCTATTCTTATGGTGTTTATCTTAGGTAATCAAAATAGGGGTTTTTAGAGTGTGCAATGAAAAATAAAGTATTAAATTAAGTTCAATTAATAAAGACAGGCTCGAATGTAATTCACATAATCAATTAATAATCCAAGTACTTGCTAATAGAGCTACTTATGGGCAGTGTTTCCTACTTTGAAAAGAACTAATTTAACAGGAACTGTCGCTTTCGCGTATTCAGAACCGAGTTGTACTCCCTAATCAAACACTCTTATTGTCACTCATAAAAATACGCGCATTGCGTTAGAGTAGTAAACCTATTTTTAAGAAATATAGTGTCTTGACTAAGTTGAAAATTATTTTAACCTGGATTTTTCAACCAAAAGAGGTTCTCACGAACCAGACTCTAAACTTATAAACGCGTCCAAAAATAGTTTTAAAATCTCTTTTCTTCTTAAGTTAAAAACTCCTAATGAACTAAACAAAGCGCTTTCGCTGTTTTTGAAATAGTTAAAAACAATTAAGTTTAAAAAGACGTTGGACGGCTTTCGATCTTACCCAACGGAAATTAAGTGCGGGAAAACTTAAGTTGAAAGTCAAAATAGCCCTTAAGTGTTTCTACGAACAATTGTACGGATTATCGGTTCAATTACGATCCTTACATTCTAACCTTATAGATTTAGTTAGACATGGTAAAGTAAAAGTAGTGCGAGTGCGGATAGTAAATTAAAGTAGTGCGAGTGCGGAAAATAAATGAAAGTAAAGCGAGTGCGGGAAATAAACAAAGTAAAGCGAGTGCGAGAAATAAATAAAGTAAAACGAGTGCGAGAAATAAATAAAGTAAAGACAGTTCAGGAAAATAAAGTAGATAAAGGCAAAGTAATAAAAACCTGCTCCAATCAGAGGGTTGAATAAAATGAAAAGCGGAAATGAAAATGGCGGCAGGATTAACTTCCTTCCAAAGTGCTCGAAACTCGATTACAGACTCGATCACATACTCGATCACACAATTGTGGTAACACCCCTATGCGAAGCGATTACCACTTTAAAATACTGAATATATGCCTAAGTGAAACAAAGTTTGCTCTGAGTTTTCCTCTGCTCTAAGTTTGGATGTCTAAACAAGTGAATTCGAGTTTTTATTTATAAGCAAGTAAAATGATGGAAATGACAAGGATGCCCTTCAACTTGAAAATGGGAGGGAAAACTTTTCCTCTTGTGGCGCCCGCCACAAGGCCTTGGCGCCCGCCACAAGGCCAATCTGAGGCGCCTTAGTGGAAGTAGTGGGGAACGTGGCAGTTGAGGGAAGTTGGGCTAGGACACGTCATGGCAGGGTCTATGGCGCCAGCCACAGTGGGAGCCACAAGTACAAAATGCGGAATTTTAGGGGTTATAGCTCTTTTTCACTCCTTTTCTCGATCGGGGCTCCGATTAAAGTAAAAACCTGAAAACAAAGAGAAACATAGTAATAACACAACAACATGATAATAAAACTACTAAAATGCATGCGAAATCGGAGTTGAAAATATGGTGAATTTCAGTGTCATCAGTAGTGTAGGTTGGATTGACCATAGCAGCATTGTCTCTCTGAGCTTGGATATGTTCTAGAATGGTACCCGTCTGACCTTGAAGTTGAGCTAAGGCCTACATAGTTGCAGTATTCTCTTGTTCGTATTTAAACATGATACTTCGTTGGTTGGCTCTGGTGTTATATCGATGTCGAGTCGTCGTCTTTCTGAAGAGGATATAAAAGGGCATAAGCATTTTGTTTTAGGATAGAAAAATGCATATGAATGAATGATATGTTATGCAAAAAAGATTTGATTGTTATGTTTCCAGGGAAATCATCAATTATTACGCAGATAGCAGGCATACAATTACGGGAAGTAAACCATAAAACTTTCTATTTTATTAAATCTTCTCAATGAGCTAGAATAATATCGACTCTAGTTCTAAAGACATGAAGTAAAGAGACGACTTTTGGATGAGGCATGCAATGGAATATGATCATGTCTCCCCAAAAGGTCCTGGAATAATGCCTCTTTTTGATCTAGAAGAACTTGAAGGTAACGGCTATCTCTCTCCAAATGAGTAGCCTCTTTCTTGAGTTGATCGGTTTCTTCTAGGTTCTTGTGTGATTGGTCTTTTAATCCTAAAATTTCCTCAAACCTCCTATCAAGTTCAGTCTGGTGCTGAGACAAAGAAACCTCCAACCGCTTGGCGTGAATCTTTTCTTCTTTCAATTCCTTCTTTCCATCTTCCAACTGATCTTGGAGTCCATTGAGTTGGTCTAATATTCATCTTGCATGCTTGGTAATATGTGTCTGCGAGTTGTTTCTTCTTGATGGTTAGGCTGTCAAAAGTCCCCTTCAGAGCCTCGCCTATCTTCCTCCTCTTATTCTTCTCCACTTGAACTTCTTCCACTGCTTTGAGTTCCTGATCATAGTTGAGCTTCAACTTTCCCTTTTCCCTTGTGAGCGATGTTAGGTGTTAGATGTTAGAAGGCAAAGGCAACACAATGGGATCATCTATCAACAAGTCAAAAGACACAAACATATGTTACACTAAGGGATGATCTATCAAAAACTCAAAGTGTTCAAAATATAGTCAAATGACCATCTATCAACACATTGAATTAGAGAAGAATGAATCAACCAAGGGACCATCTATGGATGATTTGAAATGTTGAAGATTTGATCAACCAAGTAACCAAAATAAAACAAAAGTCAAAATTTGAATTAGAAATAATTTTAAAATTAAATAAAATGATTTAAACTTTATTAAAAAGGTAAATTCAAAGAAAAATTCCAAACCATAAGCAAAACAAAGAAGAAATGGCTAACAAAATTACACAAAGTCCATAATATTACACATGAATAGATATTAAAAGTTGGATGCAAAGTTTTTTGGAAATGATTGAAAAATAAATTGAAAAATGAAATTAAAAATAAAATGAAATAAAAATATTAATAAATGCAAAAATGATTTAAAAAAATGTGAGAAAAATGTATGTGATGCAAAATATTTTTATAGAGCTTGTGTAAAACATTTGGATAAAAAAAGTTTGAAAATGAGAGAGAAATTAATTTTAAAATAAAAGAAATAAAATAAAGTAAAATAAAAATAGAAAAGGACACCAACGGTCAAAACATTTTTAAAAAATGCGTTGGTGATTGGCTGGATTTGAAATATGGTACCAAAGCGGGCGCTGAACAAACTTCGTCTTCAACCTTGGATTCAATTTCTACAAATCATGAACTCGTGTTTTTAGAAACACCAAAGCACGGAGTTAGATTCACAACACATCATCGTTCATGTCTCTCTGCATCAGAGCCATTGATTGACTCTGAGCTGGGAGAATTTTGCTTAAGAACATGATGAGCCCTAAGTGTTTAAAGTAAAATTAAACGACTAATATGAAAGACAAATTAATGGTAGGAGAGGGATTTTTATAAGTATAAAAAGGTGAAGAGAGTGTTAACTTGTTTTATCATAGATTTAACTCATAGCTACCTTTACAGTTGGAGCTTCAAAGGTCAACAATGGCAAAAATGGGGAGCGTGATGCATGTGGTTTCAAAGCAAAGTGATGATGTAGTTAGCTTTAGAGGATGCCGATGAAGCTTTTTGTGAAAAGATTTGAGGTTGAAAGATCTTGAAAGTTTCACATTTTCAAGTGGTACCAAGATGCAAAATTACTTGTAATTGCAAGTTCTGGGCATCGTGCAAAACAGAGATCAACATGTCATGTTTAAAGTTAGGCCAAATGGAATCCATTCGTGCGTTTTGTGATTTTATTTGTGAATTTTTTTCATCTAATTACAATGAATTGAATGAAAAAATTACCAAATCAAAAGGAGGCTTGAGGTGAAAATGGAAAGTGTTGAAAGTTAAGGTCGTGACAGGTTTCTAGATAAGGCATTTGGTCAAGCAGGCTTGGCACATTTTGGGCATCTTGAGGCCCCAAGTTCATGACACCATAAATTTTGATTCCCTCTTTCATTTTTAACCAAACTTAGGTCAAATGATATTTTACATAATCTTAACAAGATTCAAATGGAGTGGGGTCAAAAGGATACTTGAGCTTAAAATGGCATGGCTGTCAAGTGGGGGTCATGACAAGGTTTTGGCCCATTGGGGAAACTTAGTCCCTACCAAAATTGAGACCCTTAGAGATTGAATTGATGATTAAGCCTTGAAGGAAAGTTGTAGAGTAACTCCTTAGGAACATTTGGATCAAATAATCTTGCCAATTGGTTTAAAATTGAAGAAGTTATGGGGTTTGGACCAAAATTAGGCCATACTTGCAAATTAGGTCAATAAAACTTGTGTCAACTTGTGCAAACATGAAGTTTTCTTGCATCCCAAGCCAAAATTATGATGGAAAGAGAATCCCTTAAATAAAAATTAATTAATCCTTGAATGATCTTGAATATTGCTTTTTTTGACCGAAGTGACCTTTGTTTTATCTTGAGTTGAGGCATGATTACCTACATGAACAAGGGAACAAAAAAGTACCATCTCTTATGATTCTTTGGTTAGACGATAAGTGAAACAAAAATGAAAAACCCTAATGTTAAGATCAAACCAAAGAATATGGCCATGCTTGTGAATCCATGACCAAATGCAATGTTCATGCTAAATGTTATGATTATGCATGATATGATTCCATATATGAAAATGAAACTAAGGAAAAGGTAAGAAAAAAGAGGGTAAATTTTGGGGTATAATCTTTTAAAAAAGGATTAACGTGTTTCGTAGGTCGAACGAAGTCAAAGAAATGACCGAAAAAGGAACTGGACGAAAATTCAGAAGGATTCACAGAGTCTATTTTTCGAGACGTTTTGCATCATGATGTACATTTTCTATTTTCATCATATATCGGATTGACGTGGGACCAGTGGAAAATAAAAGCTAACATAAATGGCTAAAACCCTTATGAAGACACCAAAAGCTAACTCTGCATTTTTCTCCTCTGCCCTTACGGATATCCATACACGCATGAGCTAGAGTCATGTTCCCATACGCATATGGACATCCAGGTCTTTCCAAAAATCCTAAAATTATTATTTAAATGAAAGAAGCCTAATTTATTGATATCTCTTGATATTGAACGATAAACTATCATCTTGGAGCAAGGCAAACATGATAGGAATAACGGGAAGCACCAAGTTCAATGGATTCCTCCATTGAACCTAAGCCCTTCAATGTTAGGGATGCGTCATTGTTCATGATTTAATTTGAATTTCTAAATTAACATTTGTAATAACTGAGATTTTATTCCTATATCATTTATTTATTTATGTGCTAATGCTTTGCTCTTTCTGACAAATTGAGAATTAATTTATGATTGCCTTCTATTAAGGACATACAACAATAACGCTTGATTGAAATTTTTTAGATTAAATATCACCTAGGACTATTGATACCATCTAAAAACTGATATGTTCTTGATAATTAAATGCTTGAACTCATCTACAATTTAATCATACAAATTGATTTGAAAAGCTAAAGGTTTCTTCATTAAGGACATAGGAATAAATACACTAAAGAACCAGTAATGTATAGGAATAAAGCAAGTTATTACAAGGTTAATATCTGATATAGTCGTACCTCAAAAAATGAGAATACGGTCTCGCGAAGCGCAATCGCACGCTCGCGGGATGGGCTAACAGAGACACCACTGAACTTTATTTATTCCCAAAGAGGAAAGGAGAAAATATCGAAAAAATTCCTAAAGTAAATATAATATAATAAATAAAAACATTTAGTTGCTTTATTATTTTAAAAATAAATATAATAAATAAAAACATTTTATTATAAATAATAAATATGATACATAATTTAAATTTAAGTTTAATAATAAAATTATGTGTTAAATATATGATACCCCTACAATGTTAGCGAAATTCGGTTTACTTGCCTGTAAAAAAATTTTGATCCCCCATTGAAATGTTAAATTATGTGTCTTTTGCCCCCTAAGCGCAAAATTTATCCCTGTAATATTCTTGTTTTTGTTTATCCCCCAGATTCAGTGTTCAATTTATGCGCTTAAGAGGATCCACGCCCGTTGTTCAGATTCAGTATTAACATCTCTCACGCCCGTTGTACTCAACAGGAACTTTTAGTTAGTTGTGCATGTTAGTGTTATCTTAGAAGTGTTAGGCTTCTCGAGTTATTAAGAGGTGTAGCGGTAAATTCATGACCATTAAGCTATGAATAAACTTAACATCAATAAAACCAGAGTCGCCACCACATTTTTATTGTTTCCAAGGGAAAAGGGAAAAGTACGAAGAAAACCCAAAGATAAGAAGTTTTCAAATCAAAACAAATAAAATACCAAAGATTATAGGTAAGATGGTTGGTTACACAGATGGAAGGTGTTAGCACCCAAAGTGTCCTAGGTACTCCTAGGGAGCCCTTTTTTTGTGTGTGTATGTGTTTTTGAACAAAATGATGTTTGCAATAAAATAGAATGGAGGGATGAGAAAAGAATTCATTAATTATGTTTTTGTGTTTGACAAGACCTTCAGACTTGTGCCTACGTACCAACATAAAAACTGAGGGATCAAAACCTCGTAGTTCATGGTAACAATTTCAAAATGAATGGGTTGCTTTTAATTAAAAGGTAAATTTAAAAGAGGCACAAAAGGCCTAAAAGTTTTAATGAGTGTTAGTTCTTTTTGTCTTTTGGAATTTTAAGTCAATATGATTAGATTCATTTAGAAGTTTGATTAAGAAAAAGAAGTTTAAAGATGCAATGGCATCAGGCCAAAGTTTCTAATTTGCAATCAGGTATAGGTTTAGAAATAAAAAACAAAGAAGATTTTGAAAGGGGGAAAGATTTTGAAATTAAAGAAGTGGGAGGAGATAAATGGACTAATCCTAAGCAAAATCATTAAAAGTTAAGAGTTGAAAAGATCTGATCAATGGGATGAAATCCAATAGACAAGAATATCATAGAGAAACCCAATTTTCCCTTGGACTTTAGAATCAAGCAATATCAATACACAAATATCAAGATAAAGAGCGAGGCATCAAATAAAGATAGCCACATCCAAGCTTAGCAACTCCATGATCTTCTTCATAATCTCCCATGTATCAGATGACTTCAGAGATAGACATTAGGCACAGGTTCAAAGTAACAGCTTCAATAAGACCATGTAGTTGATGAACTCAAATGGGGTCACAATACTTGCATCAGATGAAAGTTCACTTCACAAGCATTTGGTTTCATGAAAGTTGGCATTGGCCAAGTCCTTTTGCACAGGGAGTGTTGCCTACTTCTAAGTCCAATGTCTCAGATCAAATCCAATAGTCCACACAAATGTATTTTAGGGTTTTTGTTGTTATTATGTACATTAAGGTCAAAGGACCACAAACACAAACAAGTATACACAATCACAATATATTCACAAAGTATGGTTCAAGTGAGCAAAGTGAAAATGGCATTAAAATAAACAAGTTAAATGATATGAATAATGACAAATGAATAAAGACTTGAAATTAAAGTGCATAAAAGTAAATGGCTTGAAATTAAATATTAGTTGTTAGTTGATTAGAAGTTAGTATTGCTTTTGCTTTTCAATTGTTTAAGTCATTCTTTGGAGAACACTCAACCCACTATTCACAAGCATGGATCCTTAAACCAAGACATCTTCCAAAGGAAGGAAAAAAGGCCAAGTTTCCACACAATACCATGAAAGATGAGAGACTTACAATCTCACTTACTAGAATGATATGCCTTTTGTGTCAAAATTTAGCGTTATGTTAAGCAATCGTAATTGGACTTCTGTAGAAGTCACAACTATTTGAGGTCGGGCAATAGAGATTTTAGTGCTAATGCATGTTAGAGATATGGTATTATGAACCATACTTCTAAAACATACCACACTTAAAAGAAAAATGCAAAAGGGGTGGACCTAATCTCATCCATACTTATGTTGATTTTACAATCAACTAGCCTTAGGACATAGAGATATCATAGGTCCATGAAATAAATGAGAAGAGAATGGGATTGAGATGAAGGGGGAGGGGAAATGGAATCAACACAAATTGGTCAAAGGAGGACTTTTATCAAATTAAAATCATTCATTCATTTTGGGAGATGAAATGTACATTTCATCAATCCCCTAAATCCAATTATTTTAACTCAACAAAGTCAAATCAATCTTGACCAAGCCCCAACAACACAAGTCAAACCTAACAAGTCAATACCAAAAGCTCAACATTATATATTTGCAATTAAACAATTAAAATCAATTAAAAAATACATTAAATTAAATTATGGTTGATCAAAATCCTAAACCCTCATCAAAACACCAAATAAATGGCCATAAGATTTATCATAGGTCAAACAAGGTCAAAGGACCTTAGAGAAAAAATTTCATTAATTTTGGAAACTTAAAAGTTTTTTTAAACAATTAAAAATATGCAAAAAAACAATTAAATCATGAAAAATATTAATAATGATCCAAAAAATAATTTTAATTCAAAAAATGAAAGAGAAATTTATTTAAAATAATTTGGTGAAAGTTTCATATGTGTTGGGTCAATATTAAAATTAATATGAATTAATGAAAATAAGTCAAATAAAATGAAAATCAGAAAATGCTAAAAAACGTGACCACTTGATCTCCCTCATTAATTGAGCTGGCAAATCAAGTGGATCTTAGCGCGCGTTCCACAATGGACTCTAGTCAATGCACTGCACAAGTGGTAATCTAAACCAACGCGTGAGATTAAAATAAATTGCAAGGATCCTATGGTCTGAGACATGCCAACGCATCGCCGGAGCTGTAACGCATGTATTCTTCTCCGGTGGACCTCACCAGACTGGTCCATCTTCAACCATCACCAAAATAAAAAAGCAGGAGATGAATTTAAAGTGAAAATGCTCATGAGCTCGAATCTGGCCTCAATTTCATCTAACTCCAAGTATATTGAAAGATAGAGGGAGTTGAATTTTGAGGATCATGATCTGAGTTGCTTCGATTTGACCTCAAAGCAACTCAATCTTCTTGCCTACATTGGTAGGACTTAAGACAATCAAAAATCAAGAAAAATTATGGATAATTGAGTGAGAATTGAAGAAAACAAAAATTGAGAAAGTCACCTCCACTGTAGGTTCAGATGGGCACAATTTTGCTTCCAACTTCACATGGCCTTGCTCTGGATGCTTGATAGACTGGAATTGAATCAAAAAGGAAGAAGGACTCTTGGAGATTTGAATCTCAAAACAGTGGAGATTTAAACTCGACTTCCAATGGAAATCCTCAAGGTTATCCTTTGAATGAGAGGGTTTGGGGTTGGGGATTCAAAGTCGGCGCGCCAGTGTCCTCAATTCTGAATGCAAGGGTCTCTATTTATAGCCAAAGCATTGTTATTTGCACACTTGTTTAAAATTTTCAAAAATAGCAAATTCACTTTGCATGGATGCATGGGCGTGTGATAGGCCCATGTAATCATTCAATTAGGTTCAAAATTGTGTACAAACATTGCTGAAGTCATGTGGAAAGGCCATGCACTTGCGTATGGAAGATGCAAGTTCAATCATGCCAAATGGTCATCCAAGTTCAATCCATGCGCAAGTCACTCATACTTTGTATAAATTGGATTAATTTGGAAATTTTAGAAAGGGTAGATCAAGAGGAACAACTTTTATGTTTAACACTTTTTCATTTGAAGCTTGGATCATGATGAATTTTGAGGTGGAAATTTGGAAAATCAAACATATCAAAAACAATTATAAGTGCCAACCCATATGTTCACTTCTTCCACCTTGGCTAACTTCTTACATGAGCTTCAAATGAGAAAATTTCCTTCATCAAAGTCGTATCCCTCTCAAAGTCCTTAAAAATGGTCACAAATTTGACTTCATTTGGATTTATGATGAAGGAGTTATGCATTTTAGAAGTTGAGGAAAATCACTTGTTCAATGGCATGGGTCCAAAATAACCTATAATCTTTCGTCATATCACATGCATTTAAAAGTTGAATTTGCTCTTCCTCCAAACATAAAATTTGAAGTAGACATCTTGAATTTAATTGTGAAACTTGAATAGATTTCATCTCATAACAATTGAGCAAGTTATGGCCTTGGGAAGTTGACCTCCAAATTAGGGTTTAGACAAAATGACCTATAATCTTTCACCATAAAAAATGACTTTACAAGAAAAACTAGCTCTAGACCTCAGTATGAAAGTTGTTTGGAATGTCAGATAGAGTAACTTTCCTCGTGGAATCATTTTCATATGATTAAAATTGTATGAGATAGGGTCTAGGGAACCCCAGTTTTGATCAGATGAATTCCTCTAGTCAACCACCACGAACCAACTTGCTAGCTTGATACTCTCTTGACTTTTAGGACTCATGGAGGATCATATATTGATAAGATGATGAAATTTGAAGTATATCTTTAAATATTTGATCAATGGCTGAAGAAGCTTGTTGAAGAAGTCACATAAGATACCCAGATGAAATAGGATTTCCAAGGCAAACCAACTCCAAACTCTTGATAGTTTCTTGATAAAAATAACATGTGAAGATCATGGGGATACATATATGATGATTAGATCCATAGTATACCAATTCTTGATTGAGATCCTTGCAATGAGGGTCTTAAACCCTAGATATGAACTTGATAGAGCATAGGTGAGTATGTGCACTACCTACAAAAGAGTTAAGCTATACAATGACATATTTTTGGTATTTTGATTAGTAAATAATAAAATACAAAGTATGATACAATAAAATGTGCTTGGTGATCTCTCCTAATGCAAACCCAGTGAATGAAGGGTGAGGAGGATGCCAAGGTGTGATCCCAATGCCAATGCATATGATGAGATAACACGAGGGATCTTAGGGTCAAAATTGGGGTCTTACAGTTGCCCCTATTTAAGGACGTTATAGCTGAGGAGATGAAGGTTAAAATCTTCGTATCGATTCAGTAGAATGGACTTAAGTAACAACATATAGAAGCAAATTTTGGTCCCTAAGAGACCTCATGATGCATATGAGATGAATGTTTAAAATAAATCTCTGTGGGGAAAATGTTGCCATAAAAGAAAAGAATATGGAGAGACTAAAAGTTCACAGGAGCATAATGCATTCCATAAGGAAAACTCATTGGGGAGACAGATACTTTGAGGGACAAAAAGGTCATGTGTAGGCCAGTCTACGAATTTAAAATTGTTGGGGGACTCGAGGGATTCCACGAAAATAAATCAATGGAAAGACTCAGCCAGAGAATAAAAGGAACGTCTGCAGGGAAACTGGTAGATCAGAACAAAGCTGAAATACTCGAACCAAACAGGAAATAGCGATTTCACTGAGGAAATGCGCACTCAAACTCAACTGGGGGAAGAACATGTCTTCAACACAGGAGGAGCAGAAATATATTATCCATTACCGGTTACTGGGTAAGAGGATAACAAAGTCTGATAGGAAGAACATCTGTTACAGGTTAGGGTAAACATATTAAGGATAACTCGCTAAGGGCAACCAAGAGGTGTATTCATTACCGGCTACTGGGTAAGAATAAAATGCTGGGGAAAAGCCAAAATAGGGTTTACAACTACCGGTTATTGGGCAGAAGACCAAAGGGAGAGAATATCCATCACTGGTTAAAGTGAACATATCAAGGATAGACTCAGAGGAAAGAAAATCCATCATCGGTTAGGATGAACATATCAAGGATAGACTTGCCTGGGAAAGTCAGGAAGGATATTTGTCACCGGCTAAGATAAACATATCAAGGATAAATTTCCTGAAAAAGTAGGAATTACATCTATCGAATACAGGATAGAATACAAAAAAAGAGAATATCTGTCATCGGTTAAGATGAACATATCAAGGATAAACTCATAGGGGAAAAGTAGGAATTATATCCATCAGTTACTGGATAGAATACCAACAAGAGAATATCTGTCATGGGTTAAGATAAACATATCAAGGATAGACTCTACAGAAGGGGAAAAAGAAGGATTTAGAACTACGGGATACTGGGCAGAAGACCGCAAAGAGAAGGAAACTCGTCACCGGTTAGGATGAACATATCAAGGATTAACTCTCTGGGGAAGAAATAGGGATTACAACTACCTTTTTACTGGGCAGAATACCAAAAAGAGAATATTCGTCCTCGGTTAAGATGAACATATCAAGGATAGACTCAAAGCAAGAGAAGAAAATATCCGTCAACGGTTAGGATGAACATATCAAGGATAATCTTCTTGAAAAAGTAGGAATTACATCTATCAAATACAGGATAGAATACCAAAAAGAGAATATCAGCCTTCAGTTAAGATGAACACATCAAAGATAGACTCAGATCAGGAGAAGAAAATATGTGTCATCGGTTAGGATGAACATATCAAGGATAATCTTCCTGGGGAAACGTGAGCACGGATCCACTGGGGATAAAAGGGTTACTTTTGTCGGGTATTAGGAAGAAGTGACACACTTGCAAACTGAGAAGAATATTACCAGTTACTGGGTCATAGACTCTCAAGGGACCAAAGGCATCTACCTAGGTAAGATCTAGAAAGAAACGGTCAATCAAGACTCAACCCGATAAGGATATAACTCAAGAGGAGTGGTTCCATCCAGATAATCAACTGGGGAGGACAATGAAATAATGATCATCCACGAGGAAATAACTCAGTGGGGAAAGAGAAAGGTTAAATTCTTTATGCTTAATGGGTTGACACTCTAAAATTTAAAGAGGACATACAAACCAAATCTGCATGGGGGAAAAGTATACCACCATAGTAGAGGATCAAAATAAACAATGAATCGCAAAGTGTAATAATGCAATAATGAAATTATATGGGTGTATATGTATATGTATATATGATGATTATGCTGACAAAACGATCAAGAAGGATATAAACGTCACTATTTTGAATCATTGATACAAATCCTAGTCAATCCTCTAAGGGGAACTTTAGGTCAACGCCATCTTAAATGGGAGACAACCCTGCAGAGGATAACCATAATAATTGCTCAGAATCAGGGCTAACAAAGATTAGGGATGAATCTGATGACGACTTATGGGGAAACACAGTTTTGCCAAAACCATGCAAATTGCCGGAATAGCGCACCTACAACTAAAGGGAGGCCAACAAACCTGACTGGGGAAACCAACAAAACTCGGTTGCTGAAAAGTTGCGGGGGATGAAACGGGGATCACGCTAACTGCTTGGGGAGAACCAAAAATGCTCCACATTTAGGACTCACTGTTTCTCAAACCGTTGTTGATATTCCTTTTAATGAAATCAATTGCTTTTAAAATAACTGCTTTTATATATTTAAGAAAACATGATTTTGATTTAAATTTAATTTCAAAAAGGATCATCATAAAATTTAAATCTATTTGGCTGAATAATAAATTTCTACCCCTAAAAACAATTGGATAAAAGCTCAACTTTATTTAACAGAATGGTAGTCTGTAAATGACAAGACTCCATAGATCTTTACAAAGATTGAAAAATGGTAATTTACATGGAAAATGGCTACATTGAATACAATGATCACTAATCCTTATACCAACTTTTGATATCCACTGTGTTCTTGGCGTCTCCACTGGAGATGGTAAATCATAATTGACCGACTTGCTCAAGAATGTCTCCAAAACTGAAGATCGGCAGGATGTAGTTACTTGCCATAATCCCTTATTTTTGCATAAATTTCCCCAAGGTGGGGTACTAAGTTTATCGGGATATATCTTCTTATGTTTTATGTCTCTAACTTTTTCCTGGATTGCCCTTTCGGGTTTTCAATCCACCGAGACGCTCATTTTTTCCTAAGTCGCGCTTTCGGATTTTCAACTTAGCGAGCTGTTCTTTTCTTTTTAGGCGAAGTATTTCTTGACTGCATCGGCATTCACAGGACGCGTGAACTCTTCACCATCCATAGTTGTAAGAATCAAAGCACCTCCTGAAAAGGCTCTCTTAACAACATATGGGCCTTCATAATTAGGAGTCCATTTTCCCCTAGAATCTGGTTTAAAAGATAGAATTTTCTTGAGCACAAGGTCACCTTCTTTGAATACACGAGGTTTGACCTTCTTATAAAATGCCTTCTTCATCCTTTGCTGATATAACTGACCATGAGTTAACCTCTTCTCTTCAATTAAATTCAACTGGTCAAACCTGGTCTGACACCATTCAGCCTCAGTCAACTTGGCTTCCATCAAGACACACAATGATAGGATCTAAACCTCTACGGGAGCACAACTTCCATACCATAAACAAGTGAGAAAGGGGTTTCCCCTGTTGAAGCGCGGATGGATGTATGATACCCATGCAAAGCAAACGGGAGTATCTCATGCAAATCTTTGTACATCAAAACCATCTTCTGGATGATCTTCTTGATGTTCTTGTTTGAAGCTTCAACAACCCCATTCATCTTAGGTATGTAGGGAGAAGAATTATGATGTGCAATCTTGAATTCTTTGCAAAGAGCTTCAACCATATTATTATTCAAGTTAGATCCATTATTAGTAATGATCTTACTTGGCACACTATAATGGCATATAATTTGATTCTTGATAAACTTGGCACACCATAATGGCATATAATTTGATTCTTGATAAACCGCACAATAACTTGTTTGGTTACATTTGCCGATGTCGCTTCAACCCAGTTTGTGAAGTAGTCAATAGCCACCAAAATGAAACGATGTTCGTTCGAAGCTTTGGGCTCAATCATGCCAATCATATCAATTCCCCACATGGAGAAGGGACATGGTGAGGAAATCGCATTCAACAGTGTTGGAGGAACATGAATCTTATCTGCATAGATTTGACACTTGTGGCATTTCTTCACAAACTTGCAATAGTCAGATTCCATTGTCAGCCAATAATAACCTGCTTCAAACATCTTTTTTACCATAGCATGTTCATTGGAATGAGTACCAAAGGAACCTTCATGGACTTCAGTCATCATTAAGTCTTCCTCGTGTCTATCCACGCATCTGAGCAGAACCATATCAATATTTCTCTTGTATAACATGTAACACCCCTTTTTCTACCCCAAATTATTTAGCACATAATCAGAGTAAATAAGCACGCATATAAAGAAAGGGCGTCACATCGACGTTTTCGAAACATAAAACTTTCAAAACCAACAATACACCTGGTCATTCAAAATAACACATTTCACTTCTCATGAATATTCAAGCAATATACGTTCGCAGCGGAAAATAAAGAATACTCATGTATTTCATAAAATGATTCATGTCCCATACCATGATCATCTCTCAATAATTACTCCAAACAAAATAAAACAATTAATGACATAAAGCATATCAAAATAAAATAGGAGTTCAATACCACTAATCTACCCAGTGTTACATGACCAGAGCATTGACTCATTACCTAACTTCAAACTAAATACGGAAACTCTCCAGCTATTCTTGAACAAGCTACCGTCCACCTACTCCAGCAATACTACTCTGTAGTATCTGCACGATACCCATGTAAAGGTAACATTCAAACAGAAAGGGTGAGAATTCCAAATCATTATGAATATAGCATAATAAGGCACAATGAATTAAAACACAATTTAGGAATTCATCACTCTCGGTATAATCACATCAATAATATTACCCAAGAATCATCTCACATATTTCAAACATACATCACATCCACATCAATACATGCATTCAATGATCACATAACTATAGACGACTCAATGCAAGACAATGTGACTCTATGCATGTGGTACCTCAATGTGAACTCAAAGTTTCACCGCTTTCCGATTCAATATCTAGAATCCAAGCCACGCTTCCGATCCGGACAAGACCAAAGCCCTACGTCTATTTCCAATGAAGGATCACCGCTTAATACTACGTCTAATCCCAATTAAGGATTAACGTCTGCTACGTCTGTTTCCAATGAAGGATCACCGCTTAATACTACGCCTGATTCCAATTGAGAATCAACGTCTGCTCATGTGAACCCACAGTTTCACCACTTCCACAATGAAGTCAACCATGCTATGAATGAATGCACACATACCAACACATATGCAATTAAGACCATCTATATACCGTCTTAACATCCCACATATCACCATGACTCACATTCATCACAACACATCAATTACGAGTACATATACACATTCATATCCATAAATCATTCACAATTCAATAATGGTATACATACACATTCATACAATATATTATTCACTAATATAGGCCAATCATCAAATATGTACACATAGATTTCATTCCAAAACGCACACAACAATTAAATATCAATTTTCCAATATTATAACAGTGTTAACCGGTTAACGCCCTGGGTTAACCGGTTAACGCAAAACAGAATGCGCTCCTAGGCAAATTTTAACAGTGTTAACCGGTTAACGCCCTGGGTTAACCGGTTAACGCAAGACAGAATGCAAATTTTCATAAATCGTAACAGTGTTAACCGGTTAACGCCCTGGGTTAACCGGTTAACGCAAGACAGAAAGCTGTTCCTGCGCTAACAATGAAACAGAATGCACAATTCTCCGCATTTTTCATCGTTGGAGGACTTCCGGACCTCCGATTTCGATTCCGTAAAGCTACACGTTCAGAAAATTATGACTCATCCAAATACATATTCATTCACAGTTTTAACATCATTTAATCATCACAATCCAGAGTATTTATCAAGACCTAATAATTCCAAACCATGCCAATTAAGGATTTCAACCTAAAACATGTTCCTACCCATTGACCCAATCATACTAACCCATAATAATAAGGATTTCCCCCCTTACCTTGTAAATCTGATGAAAACCCTGACTCCTCTTTACTTTTCCTCTCCTCGTTCTCTATTGCCTTTAGTGCTCAAGTGAATTCTAATTCTCACTTCCTTCACTCTTACTATTTATAATAGTATTCTAGTTGGGCTTAAATCATCTAATTTTATCACTAGGCCCAATAATACCTAATATTTAAATACCTCTATTTAAATTTAAATAATTAACCACTCACTATGCACACTAGGTTAATTAATAATTCAATTATGTCTCATATCAACTAAATAATTAATTCCCACACTAATTAAGTTAATTAATCCATTATTATACTACCTCACAACCGCTTAACTACTTAACACTCCAAATAATTAACTATAATATAATAAAATAATATAATAATTAATTCCTAAAAATTGGGCTGTTACATAACACATCACCATTCAGGTAGAAGTTGCCATCTAATCTTCTTAAAGTTTTCTTATCTTTCAGAGACGCCCTAGGCGGGTAGATCTGACTTTAAAGAAAACACTTGATATCATGATACCATGGCTTTTCATCATTGATCTCTTCAACAGCAAACACATGAGTTGGCCTATCAAGATGTATCACAGTTAAATTGGGAACTTCATTCCAATACTTCACCATGATCATTGAAGCCAATGTTGCAAGAGCATCTGCCATCCGGTTATCATCTCGAGGGTTATGATTAAACTCAACCTTTGTAAAGAAAGTTGAAATCCTCCTCGCATAGTCTCTATATGGTATCAAACTGGGTTGATTCGTCTCCCATTCACCTTCGATCTGATTCACAACCAAAGTTGAATCTCCATAGATGTCTAGATATTTGATTATGAGATCAATGGCCTCTTCAAGCCCCATGATGCAAGCTTCATACTCATCCATATTGTTTGTACACTTGAAAGTCAGTCTAGCTATAAATGGAAAATGATTGCCTTGAGGAGTAATAATCACTGCCCCAATGCCATTACCATACTGATTAACAACTCCATCAAATATCATGCCCCAACAGAAACCAGGTTATGGCCCTTCTTCAAGCAATGGTTCATCACAATCCTTCATTTTCAAGTACAAGATCTCTTCATCAGGAAAATCATACTGCACTGATTAGTAATTTTCAATTGCTTGGTGAGCCAAATGGTCAGCCTAGACACTACCTTTAATTTCTTTCTGAGATCGGTATTCAATATCATACTCTGATAACAACATCTGCCAACGGAAAATCATCCTAGTTAAAGGAGGCTTCTCAAAAATATGCTTGATTGGATCCATTTTGGATATCAACCAAGTGGTATGATTCATCATATACTGACGCAAACGCTTAGCAACCCAAGCTAGTGCGCAACAAGTCTTTTCAAGCATAGAATACCGAGTCTCACAGTCGGTGAACTTCTTACTGAGGTAGTAAATATCATATTCTTTCTTTCCCGTTTCATCTTGCTGACCAAGAACACAACCCATACTCTCATCAAGCACATTGAAATACATGATCAACGGTCTTCCTCCAACAGGCGGAGACAGAATCAGAGGCTCAAGCAGATACTCTTTGATACTGTCAAAAGCTTTCTAGAATCTTCAGTCCAATCACAAGACTGATCTTTCTGAAGAAGCTTAAATATAGCCGCACATGTGGCAGTCATGTGTGAAATGAATCTTGAGATATAATTCAAGCGGTCGAGAAAACATCTTACTTGCTTCTCAATTTTGGGTGCAGGCATCTCTTGTATTGCTTTAACCTTGGCAGGATCAACTTCAATACCTTTCTCACTGACAATAAAGCCCAACAACTTACCATAACGGACACCAAATGCACACTTATTTGGATTCAAGCGGAGTTTATACTTCCTCAAACACTGGAATAGCTTCAACAAATGCTCAACATGTTCCTATTCATCAATGGATTTAGCAATCATATCATCAACATAGACTTCGATCTCTTTATGCATCATATCATGAAAAAGAATAGTCATTGCTCTTTGGTAAGTTGCACCAACATTCTTTAAACCGAAAGGCATCACTCTATAATAGAATGTTCCCTAAGGTGTAATCAATATGGTCTTCTCCATATCTTCGGGTGCCATCTTAATCTGATTATATCCAGAAAATCCGTCCATAAACGAAAAGACTTTGAATTTAGTTGTATTGTCTACCAACATATCAACGTATGACAGAGGGAAATCATCTTTCGGACTGGCTTTATTCAAATCTCTATAATCAACGCACATACGGAATTTTCCATCCTTCTTCGGAACAGACACAGTATTGGCCACCCACTGCGGATACTCAGCAGTAACAAGGAAACCGACACCAATCTGCTTCTGCACCTCTTCTTTAACCTTTACTGCCATATTAGGATGAATCCTTCTCAATTTCTGCTTGACTGACGGGCATTTTGGCTTCAACGGCAATCTATGCTCCACAACCTCAGAATCCAAACCAGGCATGTCTTGATAGGACAAGGCAAACACATCTGAATACTCTCGGAGAAGATCAATCAACCCCTTCTTAACTTCAGGACACAATCGAGACCCAATCTTGACTTCCTTCACATCATCTTCAGAACCCAAGTTGACTAACTCAATCTGCTCTTCGACGGTTGAATGGCATTTTCCTCGTGCTCAAGTAGATGAGACAAATCATCATATATTTCTTCCTCACTTTCTTCCTCGGTGTCGCATCACGCGAAAAACCGGCGGGAAAACAAGAACAACAGAGCCGCCACCGTGCGTTATTTATCCCAAAAGAGGGAAAGGAAACGCTCAGAGTAAACCTGGAAGAAAGCATGGTCTCGCGACCAGAGAGAATGGGATCGGGAGTCGGTTATGCGAAGGGAAGGTATTAGCACCCCTACGCATCCGTCGTACTCGACGGGATCCACGCACAATAGGAAGGAAAAATGGTTGCTAAAAACACTGCTCACACACACACAACTGGCTGAAAGAGACACAAGAAAACAAAAGAGACTGAAACTGACTCGGTAGGATATCGCATCCTGGGCCTACTTAGTCTATCAAGCATAGACATCAGAGTCTAAGTAGTTCGGACTAGGGAAACGACACATGCTCGCTAGGATGTCGCGTCCTATGCATACGTATCTTCTCGGACGAGGGAAGAATCAGAGCATTCGTAGCTCGGCTGACACGCACACAAACAAACACAGGCAAAGGCAAACGTGGAGCCTGAATGCCAATCACTGGACTTACATCAGCATCCGAACCAACAAACCCACACTGGAACCCAAATGCCACTCGATGGACTTACATCAGCTTCCAAGCACACAACAAGACAAAACAAAGACACAGGCGCCCGGAGAGATCAGCTCATCTCCTGCCTACGTACCTCATCTGGTATGAGGATCAGGGCGACGTAGTTCCCCTACAGAGGGATAAAGGACTAGCCTAACCAGATAACAGAGGGAGACACAACTAGGGAGACTACGACTCGAGCCTAGATGTTATCATGCAAAATCATCCCTAAGTTAAGGTTTCTAGCTAACTTGCACAGGAAGCAAACCTATCCTAATCATGACTTGCACAGGAAGCAAGCCACACCTAACTTGCACAGGAAGCAAGTCAAACTAAACCTAACTTGCACAGGAAGCAAGTCAAACTAAACCTAACTTGCACAGGAAGCAAGCTAAAGCAAACACACAAGCACAAGTAGCACACACTATATGCAAGCAATGGGCTCAAACAAGGTCAGGTTTTAGTCGAGGGGTCATATCAACCTCAACAAACAAACCACTGGAACTGGGTAGTGTTAGCTCTTAACCTTGCCATTGAGGGGCTAAGCTGAAGCTGATGAAAGGTGGGTGAAGATGAGACTTCACAGCTCTTGTCCCTGGCCTGGGAGAGCTTAAGACAAGAATGTGTGGGTTCAGAAAGGGGGAGCCCTCCTACACATTTGAAACTGACTCAACTGTACAATTGTACAAGATCTTGGGTTTGTATCTGCAATGCATCAACACAGTGGTGTGAGCAAAGCAGATGACACACAGAATAGCAGGGGATGGATTGCACATCCCTTGTGTCTGCCAATTGCCTCTTCACTTAGGAGGTCTTTGACTCTATACAAGGACAAATGTAAACAGTCACAAACATTGCCTCTTAAGGAGGACTTCAGACAGGTGCCTGGCCAAGTAACCGGCCAGGTCTTCCAGACTACATGGAGTAAGGAAATATACCTCAATGCAAATTGCTACTCAAGCAAAGCAAAGCAAAGTTCACAAGGAACTAAAAGCAACTAAAGATACCTGAAACCAGTCAGACAACATTAGTACACAAGTCAAAGTTAAATCAAAATGAAACAAAAGTCAACAGTCAACACAGGCAGATAAATGTGCAATGCACAAGGCTCAAGGCATGTGAGCCAAGCAACCTACAAGAAAAAACAAGTTAGTCATGATATTCAATCAAGCTCAATCAATTTGTATTGATCTCTTTGGGTATTTGTTGCTTAACCTGAAACAACAAACTTAAACATGAGCAACATGACCACTAGGACGAGCCTAGGGTCAAAAAGAGATAAGAAAGTCAAAACAGCAAATGAATTTCAATCAAAATCAAGTTCAAGCAATCAAGAAGCAAACTCAATTGGTTTCATGTTCATATCAATCATCATCATCATTTCATGAACAGATTAGGTCAAAGCATGGCATTTAGAAGCCCATAGAAGTCAACAGCAAGACTCAACTCAAAACCAATCATAAACAATTCCAAAAATCATCAAATAAATCATGATCAAACATAATCCATAGCATGGTAAGCACACCAAATTTCAGCTCAATTGGATCATGGGAAGTAGGTCAATGAAAATCAGAAAGGCAAGGCAAGTTCAAACATGCTCAGAGAAGTCAACCAAACATGTATCAACTTCAAAAAATCATAACTCAGTGATAGCATATGAGAAATGAATGGGACTAAAACCATGGCAAAGCTTAAGATGTCTACTAATCACATGTCAAATTTCATGTCCATCTAATAAAGTATGAGAATTTCACAAATGAAATGGGAACATGTATCACAAAAAGTCAACATATGACCAAACAGGGGAGAAAAATCTCAAACAATTAGGAAATGCCACAAATAATTCCAAGAAAAATCACATGTAAACTAGACATACTCAAGTATTTTCATGCAAAAATTCAATCCAATTTGAGGTCAAGAGGCATGGTATCAAAAATCATGAAGTTGCACATCAATGGTGTGACACAAATTGTCACACCCTAATTCAAAAATTCATAACTCAACAACCAGATAAGATAAATTCACAAACTCTACACCAAAATCACCATGAATGTGTCTAGTTTAAACACAAAAAATTTGGGAGCCATTGGATAAAGCATCATCATTTCACAAATGTTTTGGCAAAGGGTACAAAATATGGACACATGAACAAAACCCTAATACCAATTAAAATCCACTCATCAAAAAAATCTGGAAAAAATATGATAAAAAACTAGAGATGGAGATGAACATTCCACAAAAAACCCATGAATTTTGGATTAAAATTGGATGCGCAATGATTTTTGTAAGATTGATATACAAAATGAAATGATTATTGAAGAAATAAAATGAATTAATGATTAAATAAACACGCAGTGGCATTGTGGTAAATATTTGGAAATTTAAGTGAAACGGTGCGTGCTGTTATCCTGCGTGTCACACGCTGATTGGTTTCATGGCCCAGAAGTGTGGAGGAACATGCAATGTGCAAGCGAAACGTGTTCTGGGCAGGGAACTAGGGCTCGTACGCTACAGTGAGCTTCATCTTCATCAATCAAATTCGAAAAAAATTATTTTCCAGAAATTCGAAATGAAGGCATCATCATGACCAGCAAACCACACACATCAACATTCCAAAAGCCATTTTCTATGAATCAAGCCCAGCATCATGAATCGAGCAAAAACATATTGGAGCAACAAACTTTAAATCATCATAACTTTCAGAATAGCCAACCATTTTCAATGATTCAAGTTTCAAAATGACCAGCACAACACACTCTATCATAAGCATAGCATAGTTTTGTAAATAGAGAAACTCGAAAACTTACTTGATCTTGAAGAAAATGATGAAACAGGTGTTATTTGGATGTGTTGGCTCAAAACAGATGCTCCACTAGCTCCCACAAGGTGAATGGTGAAGAAAGTTTAGCTCAGAAACCCTTGAAACGACCTCAGACCAAATCTGCCATTAATGAGTTCTTGGATGAAACAGTCGTGTGTTGTGCTTACAGTTGGGATTTACCACTTGCAACAGCTTTCAAATGGTTAATACATGATGAGACCAACAACAATAGCTCGAGTTCTTTTGAGGTTTTGGTCAGAAAATGCAAAAATGAGAAAATGGTATTTGAGAGAAAATGAGATGTTCTGTTTTGGAATGATGGAGGCTGCTGCTTCTAGGGTTTCTTTCAGCAGAAAAATGATCTTTATATCCTCTGTTTAAGGTTGCATAAGCAAGGTGCTAATCACATTTTGTTTTTTTTTAATCAGAATTGCTAATTTGGACCATTTGGCTTAAAGGGATGGTGCATAAGCAAAGGCCACGAAATTGGGCTTTCAACAAGTCATAAACAATGTATCTGAACCTATTTTAATGGCAAAATTGGTTGGGAATGGTTAATTTGAAACTTCACTTTTTCACCTCACTTAAAATTAATTCAAGTAGGTCCAAAAAATGCCATTTTGATCCAAGAGGTTTTGGTGCATGATGGTGACATTTTTGGAAAGAGGAGGTCAAATGTGACTTGTTGGAAAAAACCTCACCAAATTTGGCCAAATGGTTTGAGAGATATGGCCTTTTGAAGTTCAAGAATTTTTGAAAATGATTTGATCATAACTTGCCAACCATACATGGGAATTGAGTGTTCTTGGACTTTTTGGAAATGGGAGAACAAGATATTCAACTTTCATGTTGGGCAAAAATTCATTTGAAGCTTGTATCATGATGTAAGTTTAGGCTCAAGAAGTTTCCATTTTTGGCAGTTAAAATTACAGGTCCAGTTTCTATTTTTGGAAATTTCTGATTTGGCTTCAAATTCTTCAATGATGATGTTTGACATGATATATGAGGCCTATTTGGACATGAATAAGCTCTCTCAAACCAAATCCCACCATCAAAACCATAAAATCAGTCACGGTTGACCAAGTTTGACTTTTTAGGGTTTCTGGCAAACTGTGCATTGACTGATGACTTCTGAACATCCAATCCCTGACCAAAACACTCCAAAAGGACCCCTAGGTCATGTGAACATGTTGGACAAACCCTAGGGCCTTGGCTCAATGAGAATTGCACTTGCTTGCTTGACTGACTGATCTCCTGACCAGTTTGACCTAATCTGTCTGATGATCTTGCACTTGGGCAAAAGGACAATGCAATGCTATGCAGCGGACCATGTTATGTTATGACCTAATATGAAAATGTATGTACAAAATGTAAGGTGCAAATTTGAGGTGCTACAGCTGCCCCTATTCAATCAGCTGGGAACCCGAACGGATGATAGCAACGGCTGTCAGACTTTCAGGGTAAATAGGGATTGAATACCAAGAACCGTAGAAATTTGCACTCTGCCGGATATGATACAAGAAGAACCACGTCATTTACCGATGACGCCTGCAATTGACAACTTCAGAAAGGCGAAACCATTTACCGATGGTTAGAAACTGGTAACTTGATATTTACCGATATCAACTTCAGCAAGACCATTTACCGATGGCTGCTGGGAAACAACTTCTGATGTAAAAGGAAGCAAAACCATTTACCGATGGTGGCTTCAAAGAAACTTGACATTTACCGATATCAACTTCAACTCGACCATTTACCGATGGCTACTGCAACTGGGGATCCGCTATTTACCGATATCGAAGAAAACGGGGCCATTTACCGATGGCGTCTCCACTTGAGGAGGAACAAAATCTTTGTGGTGTAATCAGACAAGACGTTTACCGACGACTTCTGGGGATCTTGATTTTATCAACAAGGAAACAAAGCATGACCAGACATTTACCGATGACTGGGATGAGACTCGACGTTTACCAACATCGAAAGATGATGTTTACCGACATCAAAACAAATGACCAGACATTTACCGATGACCGGGGAACACTTCACTAAGGGAAAAAACAAATATTTGCAACTGGAAACCAGATAGGACATTTACCGATGACTCTACTGGGGATCTCTAGCTGGGGATTATCAGACATTTACCGATGTCTACAGAAAAGACTCGATGTTTACCGACATCGAAAGATGATGTTTACCGACATCAAAAAATGACCAGACATTTACCGATGACTGGGGAGAAAACCCGATGTTTACAGACACCGAAACAATGGTGTTTACCGACACCAAAAATGATGACCAGACATTTACCGATGACTGGGGAGAATACCCGATGTTTAAGACACCGAAACAATGGTGTTTACCGACACCAAACAAAGAAACACACGCGGGTGCTGGCATGACACTTACCGGTATCACAAGAACGACATCTTAGATATGTCAAGGCAAGGTTGACCACTTGCTGGGGGTCTCACTGGGGAGAAACAAACTCTCTGTCGCCAACGGGTGAGGTAATAAACCTCTGTGGGGATATCAATCCTGAATGCTGTTAAGAGCAACTGTAGCAGACTTGCTGTGCCGATGTTGAACAAAATGATCCGATTCTGCCGGGGATATTGTCTGATTGGGTTAACAAATGCATATGTTTGAATTTTTCTATGGCGTAATGCTCCATATTGAATGGGAATGCTACGCAGTTTGAGGATGCAATGATCACTAAAATGCAAAAATGCAAAAATGATGAAAAAACTCCAGCTGGGGAACCAAAACTGATCGGGTACTCCAACTCTGCGGGGAGACTCTGTAGGGAGAGCAACGACTTCTCACCCATGTTGAAGAATAGCACTGCTGCTGGGGAAAGGTAAACTCCGCTGGGGATATCCTTCATAGGACCTAATCCACTCGGGGACTCCGCTTGAGGGAACAACCAATACAACGCTGGGGACGAACCAAAACGACTGCGCTGAGGAGTAAACAAAGCCACTCGCTGGGGAGTAATAAGACGACTTGCTAGGGACAACCTGGTGACTTCACTGGAGGAAAGCCAACCAATCCACAAATAGGAAAAAACTTTGCTTTGGGAAATAAGAGCTATTCCGCTGGGGACGACCCATCCAGTCCACAGATAGGATAACTGCTGGAGATAAATTTCAATGAACCTGCCTCACTCGGGGAGGAAATCGGCAAATACAGGCCTGCTGGGGATAGGCAATCCTTGGATCTGCTGGGGAATAGAAGGCGCTATCCACAGACGTCTCCGCAGGGGAACATAGCTCTGATAGCTTCCAAACTTGCTTGGGGAAAATATCTGCTGAGGAAACGTCCTCACAGATGCCAATCTGAAAAACAGCACAACAAAATGCCCCCCAGGGGATACATGGACAAGATACGCTCAAGTGTCCTCAACATTCAAAATGATTTTCAAATGTTTTATCTTTCTGCACATTATTGTGTAGCCTTCATGTTCTTATATGCAATGCTTATCAAAAATTCGGACATTTTTGCAAACAAAACAGTAAAAATAAAAACAAAAGAGCCATTTATCTGAATAACGACTTTTATTGATTGAAAATGCGCCTGAAAAGGCAAATACATGGGGAAGCAATTCCTAGAAAGAGGTAATTGCGCATAAAAGGAAAAATCTATCCTAATGGCAATGTGAGCACGGCATCCACTATTTCCCAATTCTGTTATAACTCACAGATCATCAGTTTTCCTCCCAACTCCTTGCTTTCAGAGAAGAATGACTGGACGGATCACATCCTTCGAGATGGCAGACGACAAAGCTCGATGAAGTACAGACAACTCATACTGTAGTCTTCGCTTTAATCCCTCTTTTGCCTGGATCGCCCTTTCGGGTTTTCAATCCACCGGGATACCCATTTTTGCCTAAGCCGCCCTTGCGGGTTTTCGACTTACCGGGTGTACAAATTCTTTTCATTTTATCCCTAATTTTTGCCCGAACCTTTCCTTTCTGTTTTTTGGTTCGCCGGGATGCCCATTTTTGTCTGGACTCTTTTTTTCTTTTTGTCCAGCGGGTCAATTTATGCGAAGTATTTTTTGACTACATCTGAGTTAACAGGAGACGGAAAGTCTTCACCATCCATAGTTGTAAGCATCAAGGCTCCACCGGAGAATACCTTTTTCACAACATATGGACCTTCATAATTAGGAGTCCACTTGCCCCTGTTATCTGCACCGGGTGGGAGGATCCTCTTCAAAACTAGATCACCGATCTGATAGCTTCGAGGACGCACTTTCTGATCGAAGGCTCGCTTCATCCTTCGCTGATACAACTGTCCATGGCATACAGCTGCTAGCCGTCTCTCTTCGATAAGGCTCAACTCGTTAAACCTTGTTCGAATCCACTCGGCTTCGTCCAGCTTGACATCCAATAAAACTCTCAGAGAAGGAATCTCCACTTCAACAGGTAGGACAGCTTCCATACCATACACAAGGGAGTAAGGGGTTGCCCCGGTCGACGTACGTACTGAGGTACGGTACCCATGCAAAGCGAAAGGCAGCATCTCATGCCAATCCTTGTACGTAACGACCATCTTCTGCACAATCTTCTTGATATTCTTGTTCGCCGCTTCTACAGCACCATTCATCTTCGGTCTGTAAGGAGAAGAATTGTGATGTTCAATCTTGAAATCTTTACAAAGCTCTTTCATCATCTTGTTATTGAGATTCGAACCATTGTCAGTGATGATTCTCTCCGGAACTCCATAACGACAGATGATTTCTTTCTTGATGAACCGGGTAACCACTTGTTTGGTAACGTTAGCATAGGAAGCTGCTTCCACCCATTTGGTGAAATAGTCAATCGCAACCAAAATGAAGCGATGTCCATTCGAAGCAGTGGGCTCAATCTTCCCAATCATATCAATGCCCCACATGGCAAACGGCCAAGGCGAATTCATGACATTCAGAGGGCTTGGTGGTACATGCACCTTATCAGCATAAATTTGACACTTATGGCACTTCCGAGCATACTTGAAACAATCGGATTCCATAGTCATCCAGTAATAACCCGCTCTCAACAATTTCTTAGCCATTGCATGTCCGCCGGCATGAGTACCGAAGGAACCTTCATGAACTTCCTGTATTAACATGTCTGCCTCGGGTCTGTCCACACATCTGAGCAAGACCATGTCAAAGTTTCTCTTATACAGCACATCATCCTGATTCAAATAGAAGCTTCCAGCTAGCCTTCTCAGGGTTTTCTTGTCATTCTTCGACGCACCTTCAGGATACTCCTGAGTCTTGAGGAAGTTCTTAATGTCATAATACCACGGCTTCTCATCAATCACAACAGACTCGGCTGCAAACACATACGCAGGCCTCTCGAGTCGATTCACCGCATCATGTGGCACATGATTCCACCAATGAACTTTGATCATAGACGACAAAGTTGCCAAAGCATCAGCCATTTGATTCTCATCCTGGGGGACATGATACAACTTCACCTTCTTGAAGAACGTCAGTATTCTTCTGGTGTAATCTCTATACGGAATCAAATGCGGCTGGTTCGTATTCCAATCTCCGTTGACTTGATTGATCACTAGAGCGGAATCTCCAAATATATCAAGAGTTTTGATCCTCAGATCAATGGCTTCTTCTATTCCCATGATACAAGCCTCATACTCAGCTTCGTTGTTGGTGACGTCAAAAGTTAATCTGGCAGAAAAGGGTATATGAGCACCTTTGAGATTAATCAATACTGCCCCGACACCGTTACCATTCATATTCACAGCCCCATCAAACATCAGTGTCCATTTGTCATCCGGATCCGGTCCCTCCTCGACAAGAGGCTCTTCGCAATCTTTCATCTTAAGATACATGATGTCTTCATCAGGGAATTCAAACATCATAGGCTGATAATCTTCAATCGGTTGCTCGACGAGGTAGTCTGACAGAATACTACCTTTGATGGCCTTTTGTGACGTGTACTGAATATCAGATTCTGTTAGAATCATCTGCCAACGAGCAACGCGTCCGGTGAGAGCCGGTTTCTCAAAGATGTACTTCACTGGATCCATCTTAGAAATCAACAAGGTAGTATGGTTCAACATATACTGCCTCAGTCGACGAGCATCCCAGGCCAAAGCACAGCAAGTTTTCTCGAGCAGTGAATATCTTGTTTCACAGTCGGTAAACTTTTTGCTAAGGTAGTATATGGCATGCTCTTTTCGACCAGACTCGTCATGCTGTCCCAATACACACCCCATCGAGTTCTCAATCACTGACAGGTACATTATCAGAGGTCTCCCTGGAACTGGAGGTATAAGGATTGGAGGTTTCTGTAAATACTCCTTTATCTTGTCAAAAGCTTTCTGACAGTCATCATTCCACCTGATTGCTTGATTCTTTCTTAGCAATTTGAAAATTGGTTCACACGTGGCAGTTAGGTGAGATATGAACCTTGCAATGTAGTTCAATCTCCCTAAAAACCCACGGACCTGCTTTTCCGTTTTTGGTTCAGGCATCTCTTGAATAGCTTTGACTTTCGCTGGATCAACCTCAATCCCTTTCTCACTGACAATGAAGCCTAAAAGCTTCCCTGATCTCACCCCAAACGTACACTTGTTCGGATTCAACCTCAGCTTGAACTTTCTCAACCGGTCAAACAGCTTCTGCAAATTAACCAGGTGCTCCTCTTCTGTCTGCGCCTTCGCAATCATATCATCTACGTACACTTCAATTTCTTTGTGCATCATGTCATGAAAAAGAGTCGTCATTGCCCTCTGATAGGTAGCACCAGCATTCTTTAGCCCAAATGGCATCACCTTATAGCAGAACGTGCCCCAAGGTGTAATGAATGTCGTCTTTTCCATGTCCTCTAGCGCCATCTTGATCTGATTATATCCAGAGAAACCATCCATGAAAGAGAATACCGAGGATTGAGCCGTATTATCAACCAATACGTCAATGTGAGGTAATGGGAAATCATCTTTCGGACTCGCTCTATTCAAATCCCGGTAATCGACACACATTCTGACTTTACCATCCTTCTTCGGCACAGGAACGATGTTGGCCACCCATGGGGGATAACTCGTAACAGCCAAAAAACCCGCATCCCACTGCTTCTGAACCTCTTCCTTGATCTTAGCTGCCATATCTGGACTCGTTCTACGAAGCTTCTGCTTGACCGAAGGACATCCTTCTCTAAGAGGTAATCGATGCACCACAATGTCTGTACCCAACCCAGGCATATCTTGATATGACCAGGCGAATATCTCCACATATTCTCTCAGCATCTCAATCAGCCTCCTCTTGACGGAGTCTTCTAAAGCAGCCCCAATCTTGATTTCTCTTTTGGCGTCCTTAGTACCCAAATTAACAACCTCCAACTCCTCCTGATGAGGTTGGATGACCCTTTCCTCCTGCTTCAGCAATCTGACCAATTCTGCAGGGAGTTCACAGTCTTCCTCACTCTCCTCTTCAGCTTGGTAGATGGGATTGTCGAAATCATACTGAGCCATAACAGAACTGTTCATAGTGAATGCCATAAGATCGCTTCTGCATGTTTAATGCTTTGTTTTAGAAAAAGAGTTCAATAAAGTCACAAAAAACAAAAACATTGCCATTTTTATTGTTTTTTTTGAAAAAAAATGAAAACAAAAAAACAGAAAAACAGGGATCACAAAGTTTGATTGCAAAAAAATGTCCTTCATTAATGATAATCATTAAAACATGATGAGGCCCTACAATGAATCACTACGCCTTGGGCAGATCGTAGGATTTTCATGCAAAATGAAAAAACAACAGAAAATTACTCTGTCAGAAGAGTAACTTGAACCACTTCTTCAGTCGTCCAGTTGTTGATAGACTCCCCTGGTGCACACGGGCGAACCCAGTTGTCTAAATCACAATCACTGTCACAGTCTTCACTACCGGTTGCAGAGACGTCACCATGATTCATCAGCCCAGTGCTGGTAAAGGTACTCGGACCCGCTTGACCATTCTGCTCTGCTTGGAGAGGCTCGTAACCAACGCCAAATTTGTCTTCTTTGACAGGCAAGTCCACCATCTTGCCCCAGCCTTCAGCTTTGCCAGAATCAACAACCTCCTTAGCCTGCTTGTAAGAAGTAATTGAAGCACCTGGCTTCCTCTGCTCAGCGTATGCCACTTTCTCAAGAGCCACAGTCTCAAACGCCTGGCATAAGGTTTCGTGGATCTCGCCATCCACCTCAACATATTTGAACGAGGATAGATGACTCACCAGAATCTCTTCTTCACCGCACACGGTCACAATCTGACCGTTCCAGACATACTTGAGCTTTTGATGGAGAGTCGACGAGACTGCCCCTGCTGCATGAATCCATGGACGCCCCAATAAACAACTATAGGCGGGCTGGATGTCCATAACATAGAAGATGATATCGAATACCTCAGGACCTATCTTCACAGGCAAGGTAACTTCCCCACACACAGAACGTTTGGAGCCGTCGAAAGCACGAACGATCAGGTCACTGGGAGTAAGCACAAACCCTTCCACATCAATCTTCTTCAGAATCTGCTTAGGCAGCACATTCAGCAACGACCCGGTGTCTACCAATACGTGAGACAACACTGCCCCCTTGCACTCCATGGTGATGTGCAAGGCTTTGTTATGGTTTCGCCCTTCAGGCGTTAAGTCCAGGTTGGTGAATCCTACACCATGCCTGGTGCTCACATTGGCCATCACACCCTCCAGTTGATTGACAGAAATCTCCTGAGGCACGTAAGCCAGATTCAACATCTTCAGCAATGCATTACGGTGTGCCTCAGAGCACAACAACAGTGAAAGTATAGAAATCTTGGACGGAGTTTGGTTCAACTGATCTACAATCTTGTAGTCACTCTTCTTGATTATTTTCATAAACTCCTCCACGTCTTTCTCAAATGAGCCCTCGGGCGCTTCCTTCTGGACAGGCTCTTCCTCAACCACAGCTTGCTTACCCTTTGCTTTGGCGAGAGCCTCAGCATTATTGTCCCTCAAAGGCTGCGGTGCGAACAGACGACCGCTTCTGGTAAAACCTCCTGGACCGCCTACATTATCCACAGCCGGACCAACATTTGCAGGAACTCTATTCGGTAAACCAATGGTCACTGGAGTTTGATTCACTGGTCTCGTCTGACTTTCAGCCCTTCTGTTACTGCGATAAGCATTATCATACTTCCACGGCACGGCTCTACTATTCTCAACAGCCCTTCTTCCAGACGCAACGATAGTAGTTGGAGCACTGATGGTTACAGGCACGGAAATGGTAACTGGGGTACCATTTGTTGCAGGTGCACTAACGACCCTTTGTCCACGTCCTTCAGACGGTTTAAAGTAAATGGTGATAGTTGACACTGTCCCACGATCTTTTACAGCCCTACTAAATTGCAAACAACCCTCATCCATCATACCCTGGATACCGGCCCTTAACTGGTCGCAACCATTCTCAGATTCTGCACAGCCCAAACAATCCTCATCACAGCCCGAGTAGATACCCCCATTCAGCAGACGGCCCTTCACAACTAGCAGAGAAGTCTGAACATCATCAACATTAACAACCAGATCTTCAGCTTCTTTCCCCTCAATATTGTTCACTCTATGCCCACCATGCTGAGGCATAGGGTTGTTTACGACGTTAGGCACTGGAGCGAAGTTGATCGCCTTGGCATCGATCAAATCTTGGACCTTGTGCTGGAAAGCCCGACACTTCTCAGTATGATGCCCTGGTGCCCCAGAGTGAAAGTCACAACGGACGTTGGCGTCGTACCCAGGAGGCAATACTGTAGGCGGAGCCATTGTACGCAACTCAACCAACCCCAACCTGAGTAGTTCGGGCAGCAGTTCGGCGTACGACATGGGTAGCGAATCAAAACGTCGATCAGGCATCCTTTGTCTGGGCTGATACGGACGTTGCTGTTGTTGTTGTTGCGGTTGTTGAACTCTTTGTTGTTGTTGTTGACGAGGTTGAGGCGCCGGAATGGTCACTGCAGCAACCTGACAGTGTTGACTTCTGTTCTGATCTCTGCGGTATTGAACAGCATTAGTTTCACCCTCTCTTCGACGAGGTGCCCCAGCAAACGGCTTCTTAGAAGAAGAGGAACCAGCATCTTGGATCTTCCCAGTTTTAATCAAGCTCTCAGTCCTCTCTCCACAAATGACAACATCAGAAAAACTACCGAATGGGCAGCTCCCCATCCAGTCCATAAACACACCCTGAAGAGTACCGATAAACATGTCTGTCAACTCCCTCTCCAGCATAGGAGGTTGAACTCTAGCAGCCAGTTCACGCCACCTCTGGGCGTACTCCTTGAAGCTCTCTCCGGATTTCTGACATAGACTCTGCAGCTGAGTCCGGCTAGGCGCCATGTCCATGTTATGTTTATATTGCCTCAAGAAGGCCTCACCCAGATCCCTCCAGCATCGGATCGAATCTCTCTTTAATTCCATGTACCAGTCCAAAGAAGCCCCAGATAGACTATCTTGGAAAAAATACATCCACATCTTTTCATCATCGGTATACGCAGAGATTTTTCGATAATAAGCCTGCACATGGGTGTGAGGGCAAGAAGTACCGTTGTATTTATCGAAGGACGGTGCTTTGAACTTGTAAGGGATTCTCAAACCTTCCACCAACCCCATATTGGTAACATCAAAACCGAGAGAATTCTGACATTCCATAGCTCTAATTTTCTCAGCAAGGGCATCAACTTTACGATCCCTCTCATCAACCCTTCCCAGAACGTCTTCGTCTTCACTGAGCAGAGTGAACATATCCTCTTGTCTGTCAACAATCGGAGCAGGATTACGGGCCGGGGCACGGACTACTCTGGCATTAGCGGCATCTGGAGCAATAGGTTGACCGTTGATTCGAATTCCCCCCAACTCATCACCTACAGCATAGTTGTTGATGGGTACAGCAGCAGCAACATTATTATCATTGACCGGGCCTCCCTCTGGCGGAGCATGGTTGCCCGGTGGAATTGCAGCCTCTTGTCTCTGAACCATGGCTCGAAGTTCTTCTTGACCTTGTGCAACCCCTTGCATCATATTCATAAACTGGGCCATGTTAGCCTTCATCTCAGCCAACTCAGCTTGAACTTGATCCATACCTCTCTGTTGATTCAGTCTTGTTGAGTAGCGGTGCGGACGTTGATCAGCTATCCTGCCTCAATGCAAATTGCTACTCAAGCAAAGCAAAGCAAAGTTCACAAGGAACTAAAAGCAACTAAAGATACCTGAAACCAGTCAGACAACATTAGTACACAAGTCAAAGTTAAATCAAAATGAAACAAAAGTCAACAGTCAACACAAGCAGATAAATGTGCAATGCACAAGGCTCAAGGCATGTGAGCCAAGCAACCTACAAGAAAAAACAAGTTAGTCATGATATTCAATCAAGCTCAATCAATTTGTATTGATCTCTTTGGGTATTTGTTGCTTAACCTGAAACAACAAACTTAAACATGAGCAACATGACCACTAGGACGAGCCTAGGGTCAAAAAGAGATAAGAAAGTCAAAACAGCAAATGAATTTCAATCAAAATCAAGTTCAAGCAATCAAGAAGCAAACTCAATTGGTTTCATGTTCATATCAATCATCATCATCATTTCATGAACAGATTAGGTCAAAGCATGGCATTTAGAAGCCCATAGAAGTCAACAGCAAGACTCAACTCAAAACCAATCATAAACAATTCCAAAAATCATCAAATAAATCATGATCAAACATAATCCATAGCATGGTAAGCACACCAAATTTCAGCTCAATTGGATCATGGGAAGTAGGTCAATGAAAATCAGAAAGGCAAGGCAAGTTCAAACATGCTCAGAGAAGTCAACCAAACATGTATCAACTTCAAAAAATCATAACTCAGTGATAGCATATGATAAATGAATGGGACTAAAACCATGGCAAAGCTTAAGATGTATACTAATCACATGTCAAATTTCATGTCCATCTAATAAAGTATGAGAATTTCACAAATGAAATGGGAACATGTATCACAAAAAGTCAACATATGACCAAACAGGGGAGAAAAATCTCAAACAATTAGGAAATGCCACAAATAATTCCAAGAAAAATCACATGTAAGCTAGACATACTCAAGTACCTTCATGCAAAAACTCAATCCAATTTGAGGTCAAGAGGCATGGTATCAAAAATCATGAAGTTGCACATCAATGGTGTGACACAAATTGTCACACCCTAATTCAAAAATTCATAACTCAACACCCAGATAAGATAAATTCACAAACTCTACACCAAAATCACCATGAATGTGTCTAGTTTAAACACAAAAAATTTGGGAGCCATTGGATAAAGCATCATCATTTCACAAATGTTTTGGCAAAGGGTACAAAATATGGACACATGAACAAAACCCTAATACCAATTAAAATCCACTCATCAAAAAAATCTGGAAAAAATATGATAAAAAACTAGAGATGGAGATGAACATTCCACAAAAAACCCCATGAATTTTGGATTAAAATTGGATGCGCAATGATTTTTGTAAGATTGATATACAAAATGAAATGATTATTGAAGAAATAAAATGAATTAATGATTAAATAAACACGCAGTGGCATTGTGGTAAATATTTGGAAATTTAAGTGAAACGGTGCGTGCTGTTATCCTGCGTGTCACACGCTGATTGGTTTCATGGCCCAGAAGTGTGGAGGAACATGCAATGTGCAAGCGAAACGTGTTCTGGGCAGGGAACTAGGGCTCGTACGCTACAGTGAGCTTCATCTTCATCAATCAAATTCGAAAAAAATTATTTTCCAGAAATTCGAAATGAAGGCATCATCATGACCAGCAAACCACACACATCAGCATTCCAAAAGCCATTTTCTATGAATCAAGCCCAGCATCATGAATCGAGCAAAAACATATTGGAGCAACAAACTTTAAATCATCATAACTTTCAGAATAGCCAACCATTTTCAATGATTCAAGTTTCAAAATGACCAGCACAACACACTCTATCATAAGCATAGCATAGTTTTGTAAATAGAGAAACTCGAAAACTTACTTGATCTTGAAGAAAATGATGAAACAGGTGTTATTTGGATGTGTTGGCTCAAAACAGATGCTCCACTAGCTCCCACAAGGTGAATGGTGAAGAAAGTTTAGCTCAGAAACCCTTGAAACGACCTCAGACCAAATCTGCCATTAATGAGTTCTTGGATGAAACAGTCGTGTGTTGTGCTTACAGTTGGGATTTACCACTTGCAACAACTTTCAAATGGTTAATACATGATGAGACCAACAAGAATAGCTCGAGTTCTTTTGAGGTTTTGGTCAGAAAATGCAAAAATGAGAAAATGGTATTTGAGAGAAAATGAGATGTTCTGTTTTGGAATGATGGAGGCTGCTGCTTCTAGGGTTTCTTTCAGCAGAAAAATGATCTTTATATCCTCTGTTTAAGGTTGCATAAGCAAGGTGCTAATCACATTTTGTTTTTTTTTAATCAGAATTGCTAATTTGGACCATTTGGCTTAAAGGGATGGTGCATAAGCAAAGGCCACGAAATTGGGCTTGCAACAAGTCATAAACAATGTATCTGAACCTATTTTAATGGCAAAATTGGTTGGGAATGGTTAATTTGAAACTTCACTTTTTCACCTCACTTAAAATTAATTCAAGTAGGTTCAAAAAATGCCATTTTGATCCAAGAGGTTTTGGTGCATGATGATGAAATTTTTGGAAAGAGGAGGTCAAATGTGACTTGTTGGAAAAAACCTCACCAAATTTGGCCAAATGGTTTGAGAGATATGGCCTTTTGAAGTTCAAGAATTTTTGAAAATGATTTGATCATAACTTGCCAACCATACATGGGAATTGAGTGTTCTTGGACTTTTTGGAAATGGGAGAACAAGATATTCAACTTTCATGTTGGGCAAAAATTCATTTGAAGCTTGTATCATGATGTAAGTTTAGGCTCAAGAAGTTTCCATTTTTGGCAGTTAAAATTACAGGTCCAGTTTCTATTTTTGGAAATTTCTGATTTGGCTTCAAATTCTTCAATGATGATGTTTGACATGATATATGAGGCCTATTTGGACATGAATAAGCTCTCTCAAACCAAATCCCACCATCAAAACCATAAAATCAGTCACAGTTGACCAATTTTGAATTTTTAGGGTTTCTGGCAAACTGCGCATTGACTGATGACTTCTGAACATCCAATCCCTGACCAAAACACTCCAAAAGGACCCCTAGGTCATGTGAACATGTTGGACAAACCCTAGGGCCTTGGCTCAATGAGAATTGCACTTGCTTGCTTAACTGACTGATCTCCTGACCAGTTTGACCTAATCTGTCTGATGATCTTGCACTTGGGCAAAAGGACAATGCAATGCTATGCAGCGGACCATGTTATGTTATGACCTAATATGAAAATGTATGTACAAAATGTAAGGTGCAAATTTGAGGTGCTACACTCGGCCTCAAACACAGGGAATTCAAAGTTTGGCGAAACAGTGGGATCATTGTATCCAATGGGTTTAGAAACCAACCTGCAGAATGATTTGATATTTTGATTTTAGATAAGTGAATTGGTGACCAAATATTATGCAGATGGACAAATATATTTATTTATTTATGTTTTTTGTGATTACCATTTTCAGAAAAAGCAAAAAGTAAAAAATAAAACATCATAGATGTGGATGAATAGAATTGAATTTTATTAATGATCAAATTTGAACAATACCAAACAATGTTCACTTCTCCCTTAGGCGTATGAGAAGGATTTTCAAAAACAATAAAAGCAATTACTTAGAGGGGTGCATAATAACAGGAATATCGACAACGGTCCAATTGTTGCAAGCTTTTCCATGCGTCACAAAACTGGTGCAATCTTCATCTTCATTCCCCTCAATCACAGGAGCTAAGTGTTGTTCATTACCATGAATGAACCCTCCGCTACAGAATATGGGTTACCCATCTTCAACTTTAATTACAAACGATCCTCATTGGAAACCCAAACTGGCTTTGCTGTTGTTCGCAGCGACCTCTACCATCTGGCCCCAACAATCTTCTGCACATCTCTGAAGGAGGACGTAGGTGCCCCAACTCTCTTTTCTTCAGTAATAGATAGAGCTTAGAAAGGAGTTCCAAATTCATCCTCATCTTCTACGTAAGAGAAAAACGACAGATGACTCACCAAAAGAGCCTTCTCTCCACCGACGATAACAAGATTACCATTCTTAACAAACTTCGACTTTGATGCAGAGTTGACGTAACAGCTCCCGCCTCGTGTATCCATGGCCTTCCTAACAAGCATCTATAAGCCGGGTGGATATCCATTACCTAGAAAGTAATTTGGAAATCACTCGGGCCTATCTTCAAAGGAAGGTCCAACTCACGAATCACGGTCTTGCGAGAACCATCAAAAGCTTTGACGATCACACCACTATATCTCATTGGAGCTCCTTGGTACGATAATCTGTAAAGAGTTGACTTTGGGAGTACATTCAATGAAGATCCGGTGTCAACCAATACATTTGACAGAGCATCTTCCTTGCAATTCATTGATATGTGCAATGCTAAGTTATAATTTCTACCTTCCTCAGGAAGTTCTTCGTGACAAAAGATTAAATTATTTCAGGAAGTGATGTTAGCCACAATATGATCAAACTGATCAACTGTAACATCGTGCTCTACATATGCTTGCTCCAATACTTTTTGCAATGCTTCTCTGTGCGCTTCAGAATTCATGAGCAGAGACAACACTGAAATCTTGGAAGGAGTTTGGAGCAGTTGCTCCACCATATTAAATTCGCTCTTCTTGATTAAACGGAGTACCTCATCATCATTATTAGGCTTCAAACCACTGGGTTCACCAGACTGACAATTTAGAGCGTTAATCGGATCCACTACAGGCACATCTACCTTCTTACTAATAGATACATCTTCTATAGGCCCAAAAACTCGACCACTACAGGTTACCTTCGTAACATCAGCAATGCTTACAACAGAACTGGTCGTAGGTAATGGAACCTTTTGACCATTATCAAACATAGTCGCATTATACTGGTACGGGACAACTTTATCGGATGTATTAAGGACGGGACCCACTAACCGTATTACTAACGGTGATACCGATTTATTGTTGACACTGTTACTACTGCTGTTGTCAAACTGGATCACCACTCTCTCTGGTGTCTTGAATACTGGCACTATTACATTCATATCACCACCCAAGTGACGGGACTGGAGAATTTGGATCATACCTTTATCTATCAACCTTTGGATGTCTCTCTTCACAACCACACAACCTCGGGGGTTAACACTACAAATTGCACAACCATCATGGTCATGCTCACAATCACTCACTAAACAGATATCCTTGTGCATCGTCACCAAGGACCTTCTAATGAAACGAATATCATATACTTTGTACTCCCCAGGACATCCATCTACCATATTGACAAAAGGATTACCATAAGCAGACGGTGGATTAGCTTTGACATTCGGCGCACGATCCTCAAAGGACACCATCCCACTTTTGACCAACTTCTGGACTTCATATTTTAGGGGGTAGCAATTCTCGATATCATGGCCAGGAGCCCCTTGGTGAAAGGCCCAGTGAAGTTCTGGCTGATACCACCATGGAAGTGGTTCAGGAATCAGTGGAGGATTTCTTGGTTGCAGAAGGTTCTTGAGAACCAATGATGGGTACAATTCGGTATAAGTCATAGGAATCGGGTCGAAAGAGACATTTTTCCTCTCAAAGTTCTGATGTTGTTGATGATTGTTGGTGTTGTTGATGATTGTTGGTGTTGTTGATGATTGTTGGTGTTTTTGTTGTTATAGTTATTTGTTCTTTGTTGTGGTTGTTTTTGACGTTGTTGTTGAATTGGTGTTGATTGATTATTAGAGAATACCAGAATAACAGATGATACTTGATGATGGTGTTTACGGGGTTGTGGACTCCTTCTGACATGAGGCATTCTCTGCCTCCCAACGGATACTGCATTAGTCTCGCCTTCTTTCTTTCTGGAAAACGCACTACCGTACTTCTTGCTAGACGAAACCTTTTCTTTATACAACCATCCCTCTCGAACACCTTCTTCTAATCTCATCCCCATGTTTACCATTTCGGTAAAATCATTGGGGGCACTAGTAATCATTCTCTCATAGTAAAATAAGCTCAGGGTCTTGAGAAAAATCTTGGTCATCTCCTTTTCTTCCAAAGGAGGGTTGATCTGAGAGGCAAGCTCTCTCCATCGTTGGGCGTATTCTTTGAACGTCTCCTTATCCTTATAAGATAATAACCTCAACTGGTCCCTATCTGGTGCCATATCCACATTATATTTGTACTGCTTCACAAATGCTTCACCCAAATCATTGAATATGCGAACAATCGCACTATCTAAACCCATGTACCACCTCAGAGCAGCACCAGTCAGACTGTCTTAGAAATAATGAGTTATTAACTGATCATTATCAGTTTGCATCGATATCTTTCTAGCATACATGACGAGGTGACTAAGTGGACAGGTGTTCCCCTTATACTTTTCAAAGTCAGGGACTTTGAACTTCATCGGGATCTTAACATTAGGAACCAAGCAAAGTTCCGCAGCACTCTTACCGAACAAATCTTTCCCCCTCAAGGTCTTCAACTCCTTTTGCAGCTCAAGGAATTGGTCTTTCATTTCATCCATCTTTTCATAGACATCTAGACCCTCAGACGGCTCAGAATGATAGATGGTGTCCTCAACATGAAGCAGATTGTGAACAACCGGCGGTGGCACAGACATGACCGGGCTAGATGTCGGCATGAAAGCAAAGGTAGGCGCAAAACCCTCGGGCTCAAAGTTGGGCGGCATTCCTCACAGGAATCCGGCAGGCATGGCAGGAACGAACTGAGGCATGGTTGAAGAAACAACCTCTGATATGACAGTCCTCCAAGTGTTCCATGATTCTTGGATGATTGGCGCGGGTATTGTATCGATGAGTCAGCTTGGCTGAAGCACAGAAGAATAACCAATAAGACATCTGGCAAAAGAGAAACCTGTTATGCAAATGATGCGTGAAATGCAATGTTTGTTTGTTTTTATTTTCAAGGAACATGCTATTTTATTTGCAAATATATAATAACAATTGCACAATCATATTGACCATAAAAATCTTTTTTATTTATATAATTGGAAGGATTACATTGAGTACAAATTTCAGAAACCAAAAATACAAAATACAAGAGGAAAGGAGCCTAGTCATCCTAAGGATCCCTATCAACAGTGGCAGATGATCTACCTGCAGGCGTGTACTTCCTTCGAATGCGTTGAATCTCAGACTCAAAAGAAGTTTTCATCTGAGTCTTCTCGAGGAGAAGCTGATCAACAATCTTCTTCCAAACAACGGAAGGCTGAGGCATATTAGAGGAAGATAAAACTGTAAGACCCCAATTTTGTCCCTAAGATCCCTCATGGCGTCATAGCATATCATTGCATAAGCCTCAAGGATCATTGGACACCTTGCTTCCTTCCCTGTGGGTGGGATATTCTTTGAGAGTGGTTCTTGATCACCAAGCATTGCTTGCATTTGTATATCATTGCTTTTCTTTTAATCACTAACCAAAATGTACAAAAATATGTCATTAACCTTTGTTACTTGCAGCTTAAGCAGTCAACAGTCAAGGCAATTCAAGCGAACCTTGTGTGCAAGAGATGAAATTTCCATTGAGATTTGGATCATGTGATCATTTCATTGAACTTATGTGAACTATAGGTTCATTTTGGAGCAAGTTCCCAAGTGGTTGAGGCCCCAAATTCATCAGAACATTTTTAGGTCATCTAAGGGCCAATACAGTCAACTGAAAAGTCAACTGTGGATTTTGAGTGTGGGAATTGAGTTCCTTCATCCCATTCATGTCCAAATCATGCTTATTCATCATGCCAAAGATCAAGGTTGAAGAATTTGAAGTCAAGTCAAAAGTTTCCAAAAATGGAAAGTGACCTATAATTACAACTTTCCAAAAATGGCAAGTTTTTGATCCAACTTCAACTCAACTTTCCAACATCAAAGAAGCTTCAAATGGAATTTTGTCCAACATTAAAGTTGAAGATCTCTCTCTCCCATTTCCAAAAAGTCCAAGATCATGATCATCTGATGAATGGTTGAGGAGATATGATCCAATCATTGCCAAGTGTGCATGGAACTTCAAATGGCCATATCTTTTGATCCATAACTCCAAATTTGGTGGTTCTTTTTGCATTTTGCTTCTCATGACATGAGCTTTTCAAAACATTCACCACATTGCATAAAATGTTATCACATAATCATTTGTTATTTCATGACTTTTTTGGAGGGAAAATGGCAAATTTAAAAATAGTGCATCATGGGAGCTTTCTACCGTTGCCAATGTGTTTAAAAGATGATTTTAAGTGACTTTGATCAAGGAAGTGGTACTGTTCACGTGGGTTTACTACATGCACCATGCATTTTTTATTTTTTGCAAAACACCTTATTTTGATTAACCAAGTTAAGCATGGATTAGCAAGGTGATTAAGGAAACATATAAATACCTAAATCTAACAGAATTTGGAGGAGGTTAATCATTTTTCACATTTCAAGATCCAAATTCTCTCTCCCTCCAAAATTTTCTCTCATTCATAATTCAAATTTTTTCCAAATAACATTGCAATTTTAGTTCATATTCTTGTTCTTTGGTGTGATTTGAGTGCAGATCAAGTGTTAGATTGTTGAATTCGAGCAAGAGTTGTGCATAGCAAGCTCAAGAACATTGTCATGGAAATTCTGTTTTGAGCTAGATCCAGCACCTGTCAAGCTTCCTTTTCTTCATCAAACATCATCACAAGCATTATAGAGTGGATTTGGATCATTCAAAGCTTCAGATCGTGCGAATTCAAGGAACTGCTCTTCAAGAGGTTCAGTTTTTGAATCTCTTAATTTTCAAATCCATGCATATATTCTTGTAGATCTCATGTTGCTGATGATTCTGGTGAAAATTTCATGAAAAATGATGCATTATTGAGTTAGTTATGTGTGATGGAAGTTTTGTGCACAAATGTTATTTTGCTCGATTCTCATTGATTATGTGGAATTATGCTTAGCTATTGCTTGATCTGTGATCTCCATTGAAAGATCTTTGAAATGATGTGCTTGTTGTTGATTTCTGGAAAATTCTGGAAAATTGCATGAAGTTCATGCACTGTTCATCTTCGTCTTCATGGAGAAGACGAAGTAGCGTCGGACTAGTGACAGTTTTGCGTCCAATTGTGGTTGGCTAGGGTTTACAGGTGAAACGGTGTCGTTTCACATGGCGCGCCTCATTTTCAAATTCATACCATGTTCGATTCTGGCGCACAACATTTTTTTCAAATGTTTTCTCATATATGCTTTTCCCTCCAAATTACATGCTACATGATTCATTTTGATTTTCATTTTTATGTCAACTTTAAAAATCCATAACAAATTGAAAAATGCTCCCAAAAATGCCTGGTTTTTTGCTACTTGATCCTTAGGATGTCTAGAATTTAATGATGATAAATTTTGAAGTTGTGTAGGGCTGGATTTTGGATGGTGTTAGACTCTTTGATCATATGTACTTTTGTGACCTTGCCTTGCTCTTTCTATTGTGAAATGCTTGATTTTAATCCAATGGACATGAAATTTTACATGATGGTTCTTGACACATTGATGGATGTTTTAGGCTTGGTTTGGTATTTTTTCTATTTTCCATTTCTGTTTTATGCATGTGTTTACATGGTGTGACAATTTGTGTCACACATTTGGTTGTTCAACTTGTGCAATTTAATTTCCATGCCAAATGATCTTTGATACTTCTGATTTTTTGTATGATGATCATGTTGGATGTGTTGAATGCTCATGAATTTTTCCAGAATTATTTGAATCATTTCTGTTTTGATTTTGAATTTTCATTCATGATGATCATATATGAGCTTTGAAATTGCCTTTGACTTCTTTTGATCATGAAATGCTTTTGCTTGATGATTTAGATGTGATCCTTTTTAGGACATGTTAATATGTGTTTGAAGTTGCATTGTATTGAATTTCAGCTCCTGTTTTGAAGTTTTTCTTCATCATTGACCTTAGGCTTTGACCTAGTGGTTTGTACTTACATGTGAGCTTTGAATTTCAGGTTCAAGCATCCAAATTCCATGGTTAATGTTGCTTCACCATTTGAATGTTGATATTTTCTTTTGATTGCTAACATTTGATGTTTTGTAGGTTGATGATAAGTCACTTGAGTTTGCCCTATGGCTTATGTGTTGTACATTGGGATTGTTTGTTTGTTATTGACTGTTGTCTGTTTGTCTGAATCTTGTACTAATTTATTTAGTTGTTTACACAGGTACCTAAGTTGCTTTAAGTTCATTTGAACTTTGCTTTGCTTTGCTTGTGGTTGGCATACCACTTAGGTATAACCCCTAATCTTCATGTAGTCTGGAAGACCTGTCATGTTACTTTGGCAGGCACCTGTCTGAAGCCCTCCTTAAGAGGCCATATTTTTGTTTGTTTAATTTTGTGCCAAGCAGGTAAAGTCCTCTTAAGAGGCAATTGGCAGATAAAAGGGATGTGTAATCCATCCCCTGCTATTCAGTTGTGTCATTCACTTTGCTCACACCATGTGTTGATGCATTGTGAATAAGAACCCAAGATCTTATAAAGTCAACCATTTGTGGAGAAGAGTTCCCTCATTCTGAACTCTCACACCTTCTATTGATTAAAGCTCTCCCAGGCCAGGGATAAGAGTTATGAGGCATAACCCTCATCTCCATTTCATCTGCTTCACCCTAACTCTCAATGTTAGGGTTAAGAGCTCAAAACACCCCATTCCAGTTGGCTTGTTTCTAAAGCCTAACCTTGATTGAGCCTCTTGATTGTGTATAGTGTGTGCTAACTGATTGCTTGATTGCTTAACTGTGCATCTTTCATGTTTACTTTTGCATCATTCCATATGCTTGCTTTTGCTTTTCATAGCATGTTTGTTTATGTGAGGAGTCAGATGTAAGACCATTGATTGGCTATCTGTTTCCTATGATCATTTGTTATGGAGTCAGGTGTAAGTCCATAGATTGGTTACCTGTTTCCTTGTTTGTTTTGTCCATTGAGGAGTCAATTGTAAGTCCATTTATTGGAAGTTGTTTCCTGTGATCTGGTAGGAGTTGGAACTAAGACCATTGATTGGCATTCTATTTCCTAGGAGTCGAGTGGAAGACCATTTATTGGCAACTTGTTTCCTCTTGCTTATTGCATTTGTTTTATTTGTTTTGTGAGATTGGTGTAAGTCCATTGATTGGCATCTGGTATCCATATTTGTTTTGTGAGACTAGTGTAAGTCCATTGATTGGCATCTGGTATCCATCTTGTGTTTTGTGAGGCTAGTGTAAGTCCATTGATTGGCATCTGGTTTCCATTTTATGTTGACTTGTTCCATTTATGTTGCTTATCTGCTTTGCTTGTTGTAACACCCCGATAATAATAAAATAATTATTTAAATTGAGTTAATAATATATTTATTAATTTAATTAAATAATTGGAAATTTTATTATTATTATTATTGGAAAATATATATATGTTGGAAATAAGGAAAAGAGCCCATTTGGAGTAAAAAGGTTTTACGTGAAAAACAGAGAAGCGATCGTGAAAGAGGAAAAGGGCAAAGAGGCAGAGCAAGAGGAAGAAGGTTGGAGAAGAGAAAGCTTGAAGCTCAAAGATTTGCCGGATTAACCAGGTAAGGGGGGTTTATCGTCGATTAATGGGTATTATGGGATAATATGTAATGGGTAGTGATAAGTTGTTGATTTGACCCTAATTGGGATTGTTGAATGCTGGAATTATGTTGGATAAACTGTGTTAAAAACTGTAATTGAATCGATAATGGTGTGTGTCGTAATTTATCGGACGTATAGCTTTTTACGGAATTGGAATCGGAGGTCCGGAAGTCCTCCAATGGCGGAAAATGCGGAGAATTCTGCATTCTGCCTTGAGTTAGCGCAGGAACAGCTTCTGTCTTGCGTTAACCGGTTAACCCAGGGCGTTAACCGGTTAACACTGTTTTGAATTGTGAAAATTTGCTGTTTTGTCTGCGTTAACCGGTTAACCCAGGATGTTAACCGGTTAACACTGTTGTGATTGCTGAAATATTGCTGTTTGTGCTGCGTTAACCGGTTAACCCAGGGCGTTAACCGGTTAACACTGTTAAGTTTTGGGACAGGAGGCGTGTTGTGCTGCGTTAACCGGTTAACCCAGGGCGTTAACCGGTTAACACTGTTGCAGAGTGGAAAATTGGTGTTTTAAATGTTGTGTGCCTATTTGAGGGTTGGCCTATGTTGGCCTATGATGTAATAGGGATTAATTCCCGCTGTTTGAGCAGTATAGGTATTAGTAGAGTGTGCTAATACTGTGTTCAATTATTTGACATGATATGATGTTTTGATACATGTGTTGGTGATGTTTGATGGTATGCATAATGTTGTGAATGTACATGTTATGTATGCAATTGTAATTGGACTGTTGTATGGCTTAGAGTGTGAGCATATGTCCATTGTGGATTTTGTTGTTGATGTTGCATTGCTAGATGATTAGCTTGCATAGCATAGCCTTGGGGCTATAGCTAATTCCCATGGTGAGGAATTAGTGAGTGAATCATTGTGGATTTGTTGTTGATGTTTGCATGCTAGATGACTAGTGAGCATAGCATAGCCTTCGGGGCTGTAGCTAATTCCCATGGTGAGGAATTAGTGAGTGAGTCATTAGATCTCAAATGAGTGGGACTAGTGAGCTTAGTAGCCGTATCTGGATTTGATCGGTGAGCTTGAACTATATGTTCAAGAATAGTCGGTACCGCATGTGTGGAGTCTCATTGCATAATGTATGTATGGCGTATAATATGAATGGATGTATTCCAATATTATACGTGTGTTTGTGTTGTTATGGAGTATGATTTGAGATTATACTTGTGTTTTATGTTGGTGTTGAGCATGATGTTGAGCTGATGTGCTGTTACTGATCGTATGTTGTGATTAGGGTGATTAATGTGTCAAATTACTTAACATGACATGAGATTTTATAATGCTTATTATATCGATTGAGGAACTCACCCTTACAACTATTTTTCAGGTAACGAGAAATGAGTTGAGTAGAAGCGAATGCTTGGAGACTAGTGTAGTCTCCTTAGTGGGTCATGCTCTGATAGATGTAACCTCGGGAGGGAACCTTTTAATTATGTTGTTAATGATTGTTGAACCAGTTTACATGTAGTATGTTACATGTTTTGATTGATTTGATTTATATCCGCTGCGATTTATGCAAATGTTTAATTGATTAAATAAAGAGCATGACAGTTATTTTGGAACATGGTGTGAATGATTGTGTGACACCCTTAACTGCATAATTACTCTGATATATGTTTATTATTTTAATTAGATAATTGGGGTATTTTAGAAGGGTGTTACATTAGTGGTATCAGAGCATAGTCGGTCGAGTCGAGTCGTAATTATTCTGTTTCCCCTGTACGGTATAGGTGTTGTGTAACCCTATCAGTACTCATTGTTTTAGTTGTTTGGGTTTTCAGAATAGAGATGGCTGGAAGAGGTAGAGATGATGCTGCGATTGCTGAGGCTCTGGGTATGCTAGCTGGAGTACTTGGAGGAAATCTAAATGTTGTGGGAATGGGAGCTGCTCGTCAATTGAGTGAGTTCCAGAAGAACAATCCTCCAATGTTCAAGGGAGCATACGACCCAGATGGCGCTCAGAAGTGGTTGAAGGAGATAGAGAGAATCTTCCGAGTGACTGAGTGTGCCGATAACCAGAAGGTCAGGTTCGGTACTCATATGCTGTCAGAAGAAGCTGATGATTGGTGGGTTGTTACCCGCACTGAGTTAGAAACTGCTGGTAATGCTGAGATCACTTGGGCTGTGTTCAGAGAGAGATTCCTGAGGAAGTACTTTCCAGAGGATGTCAGAGGAAAGAAAGAGATAGAGTTTTTGGAATTGAAGCAGGGTAACAGGTCTATTACTGAGTATGCTGCTAAGTTCACAGAGCTGTCAAAGTATTATACTCCCTATAATGAGGCTGCTGGAGAATTCTCGAAATGTGTGAAGTTTGAGAACGGGTTGCGTCCTGAGATCAAGCAGGCTATTGGATATCAGCGGATCAGAGTGTTTTCTGACTTGGTTGACTGTTGCAGGATTTTTGAACAGGATTCCAAAGCCAGAGCAGAGAGCTATCAACAGAGAGTTGATAGGAAAGGCAAGAATCAGAATGATCGTGGGAAACCGTATGCAGCTGGCAAAGGTTTCCAGAAGCAGAGTGGGATGAAGAGGCCTAGTGGGGGAGACTCTAGTGCCCCTGCTAAGTGTTATAGATGTGGTCGGGCTGGACATCGTGTCCATGAGTGTACCAGTGCCGAGATGAAGTGTTTCAAGTGTGGAAAAGGTGGTCATTTGGCTGCAGAGTGTCGGTTGAAGACTGTAACTTGTTTCAACTGTGGAGAGTTGGGTCATATCAGTCCACAGTGTCCTAAGCCGAAGAAAGAGAATCAGTCAGGAGGCAAGGTCTTTGCTTTATCGGGTTCGGAGACTTCTGCAAATGATCGTTTGATCCGAGGTACGTGTTATATTAATGGCTTTCCTCTTGTAGCTATTATTGACACTGGTGCTACTCATTCCTTTATATCTTTGGATTGTCCTGTGAAACTTAAGTTAGAGATATCTGAGATGTATGGTAGTATGGTGATTGATACTCCTGCAAAGGGTTCAGTGACTACTACTTCAGTTTGCGTGAGTTGTCCTTTGAGTATTTTTGGTAGAGACTTTGGGATAGACCTTGTGTGTCTTCCACTAGTGCAGATTGATGTTATCTTGGGAATGAACTGGTTGGTGTTTAACCGAGTTTCTATTAACTGTTTTGATAAGACTGTGATATTTCCTGAGATTGAAGAAGGAAAGAGTTTGTTTCTATCAGCCAGGCAGGTGAATGAGGAAGTAGCAGATGGGGCGGAGTTGTTTATGCTGTTAGCGACTCTGGAGGCTAAAGATAAACTGGTGATTGGCGATCTAGCAGTGGTGTGTGATTTTTCTGATGTGTTTCCTGAAGAAGTAAATGAATTGCCGCCAGAGCGTGAAGTTGAGTTCTCGATTGATTTGGTACCTGGTACTAGACCGATATCGATGGCTCCGTACCGTATGTCTGCTGTTGAGTTAGCTGAATTGAAGAGTCAGTTGGAAGATCTGTTGGATAAGAAATTTATTCGTCCGAGTGTGTCACCGTGGGGTGCACCAGTGTTATTGGTTAAGAAGAAAGAAGGTACTATGAGGTTGTGTGTGGACTACAGGCAACTGAATAAAGTGACGATCAAGAATCGGTATCCTTTGCCGAGGATTGATGATTTGATGGATCAGTTGGTTGGTGCGAGTGTGTTCAGCAAGATAGATTTGAGATCTGGGTATCATCAGATACGTGTGAAAACTGAGGATATTCAGAAGACTGCTTTCAGAACGAGGTATGGACATTATGAGTATTCTGTAATGCCTTTTGGTGTGACTAATGCGCCTGGAGTATTCATGGAGTATATGAATAGGATTTTCCATCCGTACCTAGACAAGTTTGTTGTGGTGTTTATTGATGACATTTTGGTGTATTCGAAATCTGAAGAAGAGCATGCTGAGCATTTGAGAGTGGTTTTAGAAGTTCTACGAGAAAAGAAGTTATTTGCTAAACTCTCTAAATGTGAATTTTGGTTAGAAGAGGTTAGTTTTCTTGGTCATGTGATTTCAAGAGGTGGTGTTGCTGTTGATCCTTCTAAGATAGAAGCGGTATCTAAGTGGGAAGCTCCGAAGTCAGTTTCTGAGATAAGGAGTTTTCTTGGTTTGGCTGGTTATTATAGGAAGTTCATTGAGGTATTTTCCAAGTTGGCGTTACCGTTGACGATGTTGACTAGAAAGGGACAAGCGTTTGTTTGGGACTCGAAATGTGAAGAAGGTTTCCAAGAGTTAAAGAGAAGGTTGACTACTGCTCCTATTCTGATATTACCGAGTTCGTCGGAATCATTTGAGGTTTACTGTGATGCTTCATTGTTGGGCTTGGGTGGTGTGTTGATGCAGAATAAGCAGGTTATAGCTTATGCTTCGAGACAACTGAGAGTTCATGAGAAGAACTATCCGACACACGATTTAGAGTTGGCAGCTGTGGTATTTGTTCTGAAGTTATGGAGACATTATTTGTACGGGTCAAGATTTGAGGTTTTCAGTGACCATAAAAGTTTAAAGTATTTGTTTGATCAGAAAGAGCTGAATATGAGACAGAGGAGATGGTTAGAATTTCTGAAGGATTATGACTTTGGTTTGAATTACCATCCGGGTAAAGCAAACGTAGTGGCTGATGCATTGAGTCGGAAATCATTACATATGTCTATGTTAATGGTTAAGGAATTGGATTTGATTGAGCAGTTTAGAGACTTGAGTTTGGTGTGTGAGAGTACTCACAATAGTGTTAAATTGGGAATGTTGAAGTTAACAAGTGGTATTCTGGATGAGATCAGAGAGGGTCAGAAATCCGATGTGTTTTTGGTTGATAAGTTGACTTTAGTGAATCAAGGCCAAGGTGGTGAATTCAGAGTTGATGAGAATGGTGTTTTGAAATTTGGTAATCGGGTGTGTATTCCGGATGTTACCGAACTTAAGAAGAGTATTCTTGAAGAAGGACATCGTAGTGGCCTGAGTATTCATCCTGGAGCTACGAAGATGTATCATGATTTGAAAAAGTTATTTTGGTGGCCGAGAATGAAAAGAGAAATTGCGAGTTTTGTTTATTCCTGTTTGACTTGTCAGAAGTCAAAGATTAAGCATCAGAGGCCGTCTGGGCTAATGCAACCGTTGGCTATTCCAGAGTGGAAGTGGGATAGTATCAGTATGGATTTGGTTTCTGGTTTGCCGAGGACAAATAAGAATTTGGAAGCCATTTGGGTGATTGTTGACAGGTTGACAAAATCGGCTCATTTTATTCCGATCAGAATGGATTATCCGTTAGAGAGATTAGCGGAGTTGTATATTGAGAAGGTTGTAAGTTTGCATGGTATTCCGTCGAGTATTGTTTCGGACAGAGATCCTAGATTTACATCGAAGTTCTGGGAAGGTTTGCAGAGGGCTTTGGGAACTAAGCTGAGATTGAGTTCTGCATATCATCCGCAGACTGATGGTCAGACTGAGAGGACGATTCAGTCACTGGAGGATCTTTTGAGGGCTTGTGTTTTGGAAAAGGGAGGTGCTTGGGATTGTTATTTGCCTTTGATTGAGTTTACCTACAACAATAGTTTTCATTCGAGCATTGGTATGGCACCGTTTGAAGCTTTGTATGGTAGGAGATGTCGGACACCTTTATGTTGGTATGAGTCCGGTGAGAGTGCTGTGGTTGGACCGGAGATTGTTCAACAGACTACAGAAAAGATTAAGATGATTCAGGAGAAGATGAGAATTGCTCAGAGTCGTCAGAAGAGTTATCATGATAAGAGGAGGAAGTCACTTGAGTTCCAAGAGGGAGATCATGTATTTCTTCGTGTTACTCCGATAACTGGTGTTGGTCGAGCTTTGAAGTCGAAGAAGTTGACACCTCGATTTATTGGTCCTTATCAGATTTCGGAGAGGATAGGGGAAGTAGCCTATCGTATCGCTTTACCGCCGTCGCTTGCGAATTTGCATGAAGTTTTTCATGTGTCTCAGTTGAGGAGGTACATTCATGATCCGTCGCATGTAGTCCAAATAGATGATGTACAGGTGAGAGATAACCTGACTGTTGAAACATCACCTATGAGGATTGAGGATCGAGAGTTGAAGCAGTTGCGAGGTAAAGAGATTGCCTTGGTGAAGGTAGCTTGGGGAGGACCAGCAGGTGGCAATGTGACTTGGGAACTGGAGAGTAAGATGAAGGAATCTTATCCGGAGTTATTCGCTTGAGGTATGTTTTCGAGGACGAAAACTCTTTTAGTGGGGGAGAGTTGTAACACCCCGATAATAATAAAATAATTATTTAAATTGAGTTAATAATATATTTATTAATTTAATTAAATAATTGGAAATTTTATTATTATTATTATTGGAAAATATATATATGTTGGAAATAAGGAAAAGAGCCCATTTGGAGTAAAAAGGTTTTACGTGAAAAACAGAGAAGCGATCGTGAAAGAGGAAAAGGGCAAAGAGGCAGAGCAAGAGGAAGAAGGTTGGAGAAGAGAAAGCTTGAAGCTCAAAGATTTGCGGGATTAACCAGGTAAGGGGGGTTTATCGTCGATTAATGGGTATTATGGGATAATATGTAATGGGTAGTGATAAGCTGTTGATTTGACCCTAATTGGGATTGTTGAATGCTGGAATTATGTTGGATAAACTGTGTTAAAAACTGTAATTGAATCGATAATGGTGTGTGTCGTAATTTATCGGACGTATAGCTTTTTACGGAATTGGAATCGGAGGTCCGGAAGTCCTCCAATGGCGGAAAATGCGGAGAATTCTGCATTCTGCCTTGAGTTAGCGCAGGAACAACTTCTGTCTTGCGTTAACCGGTTAACCCAGGGCGTTAACCGGTTAACACTGTTTTGAATTGTGAAAATTTGCTGTTTTGTCTGCGTTAACCGGTTAACCCAGGATGTTAACCGGTTAACACTGTTGTGATTGCTGAAATATTGCTGTTTGTGCTGCGTTAACCGGTTAACCCAGGGCGTTAACCGGTTAACACTGTTAAGTTTTGGGACAGGAGGCGTGTTGTGCTGCGTTAACCGGTTAACCCAGGGCGTTAACCGGTTAACACTGTTGCAGAGTGGAAAATTGGTGTTTTAAATGTTGTGTGCCTATTTGAGGGTTGGCCTATGTTGGCCTATGATGTAATAGGGATTAATTCCCGCTGTTTGAGCAGTATAGGTATTAGTAGAGTGTGCTAATACTGTGTTCAATTATTTGACATGATATGATGTTTTGATACATGTGTTGGTGATGTTTGATGGTATGCATAATGTTGTGAATGTACATGTTATGTATGCAATTGTAATTGGACTGTTGTATGGCTTAGAGTGTGAGCATATGTCCATTGTGGATTTTGTTGTTGATGTTGCATTGCTAGATGATTAGCTTGCATAGCATAGCCTTGGGGCTGTAGCTAATTCCCATGGTGAGGAATTAGTGAGTGAATCATTGTGGATTTGTTGTTGATGTTTGCATGCTAGATGACTAGTGAGCATAGCATAGCCTTCGGGGCTGTAGCTAATTCCCATGGTGAGGAATTAGTGAGTGAGTCATTAGATCTCAAATGAGTGGGACTAGTGAGCTTAGTAGCCGTATCTGGATTTGATCGGTGAGCTTGAACTATATGTTCAAGAATAGTCGGTACCGCATGTGTGGAGTCTCATTGCATAATGTATGTATGGCGTATAATATGAATGGATGTATTCCAATATTATACGTGTGTTTGTGTTGTTATGGAGTATGATTTGAGATTATACTTGTGTTTTATGTTGGTGTTGAGCATGATGTTGAGCTGATGTGCTGTTACTGATCGTATGTTGTGATTAGGGTGATTAATGTGTCAAATTACTTAACATGACATGAGATTTTATAATGCTTATTATATCGATTGAGGAACTCACCCTTACAACTATTTTTCAGGTAACGAGAAATGAGTTGAGTAGAAGCGAATGCTTGGAGACTAGTGTAGTCTCCTTAGTGGGTCATGCTCTGATAGATGTAACATCGGGAGGGAACCTTTTAATTATGTTGTTAATGATTGTTGAACCAGTTTACATGTAGTATGTTACATGTTTTGATTGATTTGATTTATATCCGCTGCGATTTATGCAAATGTTTAATTGATTAAATAAAGAGCATGACAGTTATTTTGGAACATGGTGTGAATGATTGTGTGACACCCTTAACTGCATAATTACTCTGATATATGTTTATTATTTTAATTAAATAATTGGGGTATTTTAGAAGGGTGTTACACTTGTTGCCTTTTCCAAAGGAATCACTTGGATCATTTACATATGATCTCAAGAGGTGAACATCTAAGAAGTTTTACCCCTTCATCCCCACCTTTTGTTCTTTAAACCTCCATTTTGCATTGTTAACTCAAACCAGAAAACTTTGTGCAAACATTTTCACTTCTTTTCAAACTAGAAACCTAGGCCTTAAGCCTTTGATCTTTCAAACTTCATTTTCATAATACTTCTTTTGAATTGAATTCTAATCATACTTTGACTTCATTTTGTGAATAATCCTAAATGGTTAATTTCACTCATTCAATTGTTTTGTGGCTTTGTCTATTCTTTAATCAAGTTTTCATACATTAGCCATAGATCTCAATTATCTTAGTGGTTGATGTAAATCTCACCTTTTGTCCTTAGTGATTGAATTGTAAGACTTCCTTGCTTATCATAGGGCATGGTCCCTCACTAGCAAGTTGAAGTTGTTCTCACATGGTGGACTTGTGGTTGTATAGGTTGAGTTTTCTCCCATGGATAATGAAAGACCTTAGGGCTTTTGTTTAAAATCAATCCACTTACTTTTTGGAAATCTTTTAGCCGAACTACGAGGTTTTGATCCTGTAAAGGTACGTAGGCAATGGTTATCCATCCAAACACAAAAATAATAAAAATTGTATATTCTTCTCTCATCCTCCCAATCAATGTTTGCACAATAAATATTTTCATAAACAATATCTTTTTGCAACAATTTGTGAAAAGGGTTCCCTAGGAGTACCTAGGATGCTTTGTGTAACACCCTTCTAAAATACCCCAATTATTTAATTAAAACAACAAATATGTATCTATCAGAGTAAATATGCAATTAAGGGTGTCACACAATATTTCACACTATTCATCAAAGTAGCTTGTCATGCTCATTTATTTATCAAATAAAACAGTTGCATAATACGCAGCGGATAGAGATCAAATCGATCATTCAAAACATGTAACATACTACATGTAAACTGGTTCAACAATCATCAACAACACAATTAAAATATCCCCTCCCGATGTTACATCTATCAGAGCACGACCCACTAAGGAGACTACACTAGACTCCAAGCACTAGCTTCTACTCAATCACTGCTCGTTACCTGAAAAATAGTTGTAAGGGTGAGTTCCTCAATCGATATAATAAGCATTATAAAATATCATGTCATGTTAAGTAATTTAACACATTAATCACCCTAATCACATCACACATTCAGTAACGGCACATCAACTCAAACATCATACTCCACACCAATACAACTCATATTCATACTCAGTAACAACATAACACACGTATAATATTGGAATACATCCATTCATATTATACGCCATACATAAATTATGCAATGAGACTCCATGCATGCGGTACCGACTATTCGTGAACATATAGTTCAACTTCACCGACCAAATCCAGGTACGGCTACCAAGCTCACCAGTCCCACTCATTTGAGACCTAGTGACTCACATCACTAATTCCTCACCATGGGAATTAGCTACCACCCCAAGGGCCATGCTATGCACGCTAATTCACTTAGCATGCAAACATCAACAACAGTCCAAAATGACTAACATCACTAATTCCTCACCATGGGAATTAGCTACCACCATAAAGGCCACAATATGCATGCTAATCACCTAGCAATGCAACATCACAACAAAATCCACAATGGACATATGCTCACACTCTAAGCCATAAAACAGTCCGTTCACAACACATGCATAACATATACATTCACAATATTATGCATACCATCATACATCATCAACACATGTATCAAAACATCATATCATGTCAAATAATTCAATCACAGTATTAGCACACTCTACTAATACCTATACTGCTCAAAACAGCGGGAATAATCCCTACTATATCACACACCGATATAGGCCAACCATCACATATACACATACATTTAAAATATTCATTTTTCCACTTTTTAACAGTGTTAACCGGTTAACGCCCTGGGTTAACCGGTTAACGCAACACAGAACACACTTTCTGGCAAAACGCAACAGTGTTAACCGGTTAACGCCCTGGGTTAACCGGTTAACGCAGCACAAACAGCAATATCTCAGCAATCACAACAGGGTTAACCGGTTAACACCCTGGGTTAACCGGTTAACGCAGACAAAACAGCAATTTTACACCATACAACACAGTGTTAACCGGTTAACACCCTGGGTTAACCGGTTAACGCAAGACAGAAAGTTGTTCCTGCGCTAACACAAGGCAGAATGCAGAATTCTCCGCATTTTCCGCCGTTGGAGGACTTCCGGACCTCCGATTCCAATTCCATAAAAAGCTATACGTTCGGGAAAACACTACCCATCCAATTACCGATTCAATTTCAGTTTTGACACAGTTTATTCATCACAATTTTTCAGCATTCAACAATCCCAATTAGGGTCAATTCAAAGGTTTATCACTACCCATTACATGCTAACCCATAATACCCATTAAACAACGATAAACCCCCCTTACCTGAGTTAATCCGGCAATCTCTAAGCTCCAAGCTTTTCTCTTCTCCAATCTTCTTCCTCTTGCTCTGCCTCTTTGCCCTTTCTCCTCTTTCTCAATCGCTTCTATGTTTCACGTGAAAACTTTCTTTTCCAAATGAGACTCTTTTTCCTTATTTCACACTTATATATTTTCCAATAATTATTATTCCAAAATAATAATAATAATAATCCAATAATTCCAATTATTTAATTAAATTAATAAATATAATATTAATTTAAATCAAATAATTATCTTATTTTTTATTGGGGTGTTACAACTCTCCCCCACTAAAAGAGTTTTCGTCCTCGAAAACATACCTCAAGCGAATAACTCAGGATAAGACTCCTTCATCTGACTCTCAAGTTCCCAAGTCACATTGCCACCTGCTGGTCCTCCCCAAGCTACCTTCACCAAGGCAATCTCTTTACCCCGCAACTGCTTCAACTCTCGATCCTCGATCCTCATAGGTGATGTTTCAACAGTCAGGTTATCTCTCACCTGTACATCATCTACTTGGACTACATGCGACGGATCATGAATGTACCTCCTCAACTGAGACACATGAAAAACCTCATGCAAATTTGCAAGTGACGGCGGTAAAGCGATACGATAGGCTACTTCCCCTATCCTCTCCAAAATCTGATAAGGACCAATAAATCGAGGTGTCAACTTCTTCGACTTCAAAGCTCGACCAACCCCAGTTATCGGAGTAACGCGAAGAAACACATGATCTCCCTCTTGAAACTCAAGTGACTTCCTCCTCTTGTCGTGATAACTCTTCTGACGACTCTGAGCAATTCTCATCTTCTCCTGAATCATCTTAATCTTTTCCGTAGTTTGTTGAACAATCTCCGGTCCAACCACAGCACTCTCACCGGACTCATACCAACACAAAGGTGTCCGACATCTCCTACCATACAAAGCTTCGAACGGTGCCATACCAATGCTCGAATGAAAACTATTGTTGTAGGTAAACTCAATCAAAGGTAAATAACAATCCCAAGCACCTCCCTTTTCCAAAACACAAGCTCTCAAAAGATCCTCTAATGACTGAATCGTCCTCTCAGTCTGACCATCAGTCTGCGGATGATATGCAGAACTCAATCTCAGCTTAGTTCCCAAAGCCCTCTGCAAACCTTCCCAGAACTTCGATGTAAATCTAGGATCACTGTCCGAAACAATACTCGACGGAATACCATGCAAACTTACAATCTTCTCAATATACAACTCAGCTAATCTCTCTAACGGATAATCCATTCTGATCGGAATGAAATGAGCCGATTTCGTCAATCTGTCAACAATCACCCAAATAGCTTCAAAATTCTTACTTGTTCTCGGTAACCCAGAAACAAAATCCATACTGATACTATCCCACTTCCACTCTGGAATAGCCAACGGTTGCATTAGCCCAGACGACTTTTGATGCTCAATCTTTGACTTCTGACAAGTCAAATAAGAATAAACAAAACTCGCAATTTCTCTTTTCATTCCCGGCCACCAAAATAACTTTTTCAAATCATGATACATCTTCGTAGCCCCGGGATGAATACTCAGGCCACTACGATGTCCTTCCTCAAGGATACTCTTCTTAAGTTCGGTAACATCCGGAATACACACCCGATTACCAAATTTCAAAACACCATTCTCATCAACTCTGAATTCGCCACCTTGACCTTGATTCACTAGAGTCAACTTATCAACCAAAAGCACATCGGATTTCTGACCCTCTCTAATCTCATCCAGAATACCACTCGTTAACTTCAACATTCCCAATTTAACACTATTGTGAGTACTCTCACACACCAAACTCAAGTCTCTAAACTGCTCAATTAAATCCAATTCTTTAACCATTAACATAGACACATGTAATGATTTCTGACTCAATGCATCAGCCACTACATTTGCCTTACCCGGATGGTAATTCAAACCAAAGTCATAATCCTTCAGAAACTCTAACCATCTCCTCTGTCTCATATTCAGCTCTTTCTGATCGAACAAATACTTTAAACTTTTATGGTCACTGAAAACCTCAAATCTTGACCCGTACAAGTAATGCCTCCATAGCTTTAGAACAAATACCACAGCTGCCAACTCTAAATCGTGTGTCGGATAGTTCCTCTCATGAACCCTCAGTTGTCTCGAAGCATAAGCTATAACCTGCTTATTCTGCATTAACACACCACCCAAACCCAACAATGAAGCATCACAATACACCTCAAATGGTTCCGACGGACTCGGTAATATCAGAATAGGAGCAGTAGTTAACCTTCTCTTTAACTCTTGGAAACCTTCTTCACATTTTGAGTCCCAAACAAACGCTTGCCCTTTTCTAGTCAACATCGTCAACGGTAACGCCAACTTAGAAAATCCCTCAATGAATTTCCTATAATAACCAGCCAATCCAAGGAAACTTCGAATCTCAGCAACAGACTTCGGAGCTTCCCACTTAGATACCGCTTCTATCTTAGAAGGATCAACAACAACACCACCTCTTGAAATCACATGACCAAGAAAACTAACTTCTTCTAACCAAAATTCACACTTTGACAGTTTAGCAAATAACTTCTTTTCTCGCAGAACTCCTAAAACCACTCTCAAATGCTCAGCATGCTCTTCTTCAGATTTCGAATACACCAAAATGTCATCAATAAACACCACAACAAACTTATCTAGGTACGGATGGAAAATCCTATTCATATACTCCATAAATACTCCAGGCGCATTAGTCACACCAAAAGGCATTACAGAATACTCATAATGTCCATACCTTGTTCTGAAAGCAGTCTTCTGAATATCCTCAGTTTTCACACGTATCTGATGATACCCCGATCTCAAATCTATCTTGCTGAACACACTCGCACCAACCAACTGATCCATCAAATCATCAATCCTCGGCAAATGATACCGATTCTTGATCGTCACTTTATTCAGTTGCCTGTAGTCCACACACAACCTCATAGTACCTTCTTTCTTCTTAACCAACAACACTGGTGCACCCCACGGTGACACACTCGAACGAATAAATTTCTTATCCAACAGATCTTCCCACTGACTCTTCAATTCAGCTAACTCAACAGCAGACATACGGTACGGAGCCATCGATATCGGTCTAGTACCAGGTACCAAATCAATCGAGAACTCAACTTCACGCTCTGGCGGTAATTCATTCACTTCTTCAGGAAACACATCAGGAAAATCACACACCACGGCTAGATCGCCAATCACCAGTTTATCTTTAGCCCCCAAGGTCGCTAACAGCATAAACAACTCTGCCCCATCTGCTACTTCCTCATTCACCTGCCTTGCTGATAGAAACAAATCCTTTCCTTCCTCAATCTCAGGAAATATCACAGTCTTATCAAAACAGTTGATAGAAACTCGGTTAAACACCAACCAGTTCATACCCAAGATAACATCAATCTGCACTAGTGGAAGACACACAAGGTCTATCCCAAAGTCTCTACCAAAAATACTCAAAGGACAATTTAAACAAACTGAAGTAGTAGTCACCGAACCCTTCGCAGGAGTATCAATCACCATACTACCATGCATCTCAGATATCTCTAACTTAAGTTTCACAGCACAATCCAAAGATATAAAGGAATGAGTAGCACCGGTGTCAATAATAGCTACAAGAGGAAAGCCATTAATATAACACGTACCTCAGATCAAACGATCATCTGCAAAAGTCTCGGAACCCGATAAAGCAAAGACCTTGCCTCCCGACTGGTTCTCTTTCTTCGGCTTAGGACACTGTGGACTGATATGACCCACCTCTCCACAGTTGAAGCAAGTCAGAGTCTTCAACCGGCACTCTGCAGCCAAATGACCACTTTTACCACATTTGAAACACTTCTTCTCAGCACTGGTACACTCGTGGAAACGATGTCCCGCCTGACCACATCTGTAACACTTAGCAGGAGCACTAGAGTCTCCCCCACTAGGCCTCTTCATCACACTCTACCGCTGAAAACCTTTGCCAGCTGCATACGGTTTTCCACGGTCATTCTGATTCTTGCCTTTCCTATCAACCCTCTGCTGATAGCTTTCTGCTCTGGCTCTGGAATCCTGTTCAAAAATCCTGCAACAGTCAACCAAATCAGAAAACACTCTAATCCGCTGATATCCAATAGCCTGCTTGATCTCGGGACGCAACCCGTTCTCAAACTTCACACATTTTGAAAATTCCCCAGCAGCCTCATTATAGGGAGTGTAATACTTCGACAGCTCTGTGAACTTAGCAGCATACTCAGTAACAGACCGATTGCCCTGCTTCAATTCTAAGAACTCTATCTCTTTCTTTCCTCTAACATCCTCTGGAAAGTACTTCCTCAGGAATCTCTCTCTGAACACAGCCCAAGTGATCTCAGCATTCCCAGCAGATTCCTACTCAGTGCGGGTAGCAACCCACCAATCATCAGCTTCCTCTGACAGCATATGCGTACCGAACCTGACCTTCTGGTTATCGGCACACTCCGTCACTCGGAAGATCCTCTCTATCTCCTTCAACCACTTCTGAGCGCCATCTGGATCGTATGCTCCCTTGAACATCGGAGGATTGTTCTTCTGGAACTCACTCAGTTGACGAGCAGCTCCCATTCCCACAACATTCGGATTTCCTCCAAGTACTCCAGCTAGCATACCCAGAGCCTCAGCAATCGCAGCATCATCTCTACCTCTTCCAGCCATCTCTATTCTGAAAATCCAACAAGCTAAAACAATAAGTACTGATAGGGTTACACAACACCTATACCGTACAGGGGAAACAGAATAATTACGACTCGACTCGACCGACGATGCTCTGATACCACTAATGTAACACCCTTCTAAAATACCCCAATTATTTAATTAAAATAACAAATATGTATCTATCAGAGTAAATATGCAATTAAGGGTGTCACACAATATTTCACACTATTCATCAAAGTAGCTTGTCATGCTCATTTATTTATCAAATAAAACAGTTGCATAATACGCAGCGGATAGAGATCAAATCGATCATTCAAAACATGTAACATACTACATGTAAACTGGTTCAACAATCATCAACAACACAATTAAAATATCCCCTCCCGATGTTACATCTATCAGAGCACGACCCACTAAGGAGACTACACTAGACTCCAAGCACTAGCTTCTACTCAATCACTGCTCGTTACCTGAAAAATAGTTGTAAGGGTGAGTTCCTCAATCGATATAATAAGCATTATAAAATATCATGTCATGTTAAGTAATTTAACACATTAATCACCCTAATCACATCACACATTCAGTAACGGCACATCAACTCAAACATCATACTCCACACCAATACAACTCATATTCATACTCAGTAACAACACAACACACGTATAATATTGGAATACATCCATTCATATTATACGCCATACATAAATTATGCAATGAGACTCCATGCATGCGGTACCGACTATTCGTGAACATATAGTTCAACTTCACCGACCAAATCCAGGTACGGCTACCAAGCTCACCAGTCCCACTCATTTGAGACTTAGTGACTCACATCACTAATTCCTCACCATGGGAATTAGCTACCACCCCAAGGGCCATGCTATGCACGCTAATTCACCTAGCATGCAAACATCAACAACAGTCCAAAATGACTAACATCACTAATTCCTCACCATGGGAATTAGCTACCACCATAAAGGCCACAATATGCATGCTAATCACCTAGCAATGCAACATCACAACAAAATCCACAATGGACATATGCTCACACTCTAAGCCATAAAACAGTCCGTTCACAACACATGCATAACATATACATTCACAATATTATGCATACCATCATACATCATCAACACATGTATCAAAACATCATATCATGTCAAATAATTCAATCACAGTATTAGCACACTCTACTAATACCTATACTGCTCAAAACAGCGGGAATAATCCCTACTATATCACACACCGATATAGGCCAACCATCACATATACACATACATTTAAAATATTCATTTTTCCACTTTTTAACAGTGTTAACCGGTTAACGCCCTGGGTTAACCGGTTAACGCAACACAGAACACACTTTCTGGCAAAACGCAACAGTGTTAACCGGTTAACGCCCTGGGTTAACCGGTTAACGCAGCACAAACAGCAATATCTCAGCAATCACAACAGGGTTAACCGGTTAACACCCTGGGTTAACCGGTTAACGCAGACAAAACAGCAATTTTACACCATACAACACAGTGTTAACCGGTTAACACCCTGGGTTACCGGTTAACGCAAGACAGAAAGTTGTTCCTGCGCTAACACAAGGCAGAATGCAGAATTCTCCGCATTTTCCGCCGTTGGAGGACTTCCGGACCTCCGATTCCAATTCCGTAAAAAGCTATACGTTCGGGAAAACACTACCCATCCAATTACCGATTCAATTTCAGTTTTGACACAGTTTATTCATCACAATTTTTCAGCATTCAACAATCCCAATTAGGGTCAATTCAAAGGTTTATCACTACCCATTACATGCTAACCCATAATACCCATTAAACAACGATAAACCCCCCTTACCTGAGTTAATCCGGCAATCTCTAAGCTCCAAGCTTTTCTCTTCTCCAATCTTCTTCCTCTTGCTCTGCCTCTTTGCCCTTTCTCCTCTTTCTCAATCGCTTCTCTGTTTCACGTGAAAACTTTCTTTTCCAAATGAGACTCTTTTTCCTTATTTCACACTTATATATTTTCCAATAATTATTATTCCAAAATAATAATAATAATAATCCAATAATTCCAATTATTTAATTAAATTAATAAATATAATATTAATTTAAATCAAATAATTATCTTATTTTTTATTGGGGTGTTACACTTTGGGTGCCTAACACTTTCCCTTTGCATAATTACCCCCTTACCCAGATCTCTGTACCCTTTTTATTAGTTTTCTTTGTAAAACTTCTTAGGCTTTTGTTCTCTTTTTAGCCATTCCTTTGGATAAATAAAAGTGCGGTGGCGACTCTATCTTTGTATGTTTTGCTTTTGATTTAGTCAATAAATCATAAAGTGATGAATACACCGCTACCAAAACCTCTAGCTCTCTCTGCCTCTTCACTACTCGATCTTCAAGAAGCTCAATAAGTGCATCTTTGTCCTTAGACTCTAGCTGCAACTCCTCATGCTTTCTGCTCAAAGCATGGAACCGCTCTTCCCACGTATCCTTCTCTTGCTTCATCTTGGCGAGTGCGTCTGCTAACTCCTCTACATCATGGTTAGGGAGAGTTAATGGCTCAGCCACAACCATGGACATTGGTCTCTCACAAGGATAAGGCATTTTCAATTCCAAAGCTCTCTTCTTCACCCAAAGAGTGTAAGCTTCCAAAGCTACACAGTTGCATGGACCAAGCTCGGATCTTCCTTTCCTATGCACATTATGCCAAGCATGCACAATCTTCTGCTTCAAATGTTGGGAATCTTTACCCTCTTGATAGAAAAGACCTTCTAACAACATGTTATTAGGTTTGTCTCTCAAGGGGAACCCAAGTTGTCGATGGGCCAAAGCAGGGTTGTAGTTAATTCCTCCTTGTGTACCAATGAGAGGCACATTGGAGAATTCACCACAATTATCAATAATCTCCAAACTACTCAATGAATAATCATACCAAACTATATCATCATTAGTGAGAGACGTAAGTCTTTGAGACCACCTTAGACATTGTTTGTTTTCCACAAAAGTAGGAGTCTGTGGCAAGTGCGAAATAAACCACTTGAATAGAAGAGGAACACAGCAGACAATAGTTCCACCACCCTTAGAATTCCTTAGATGCAAAGAGAAGTACATATCACCCAACAAAGTAGGCATGGGGTTCCCAATCAAGAAAATTCTAATGGCGTTAACATCAACAAAACTGTCAATGTTAGGGAACAAAGCTAATCCATAGATGAGCAACACAAAGATAGCTTAAAAAGCATCCACACTACCGGCTTGAGCAAAGGTAGTAGCTTCCATGATGAGGAAATCAGAAGTCAATCCAAAAATACCTAATACAAAAGCTGATAGCTTCCTTAACTCTTTCAAATCTGGACATCTGAAATTGTACTTCTTAGTGTTCCTTCGTCCATAATCCATGGTCTGGAAATATTTGCAAATAGAATCTCAGTTCCTTGAAGTTATTTTTTGTGTGATGAATGTTATGATGTGCATGAATGCATGAATGCAACAATCACAAATAAGGGATCACACACAAGGAAAACAAACAAAGGTCAAGGGATGAATCAAGTCATTGTCAAGATCAATCATCCATTTTGGTGGATTATGGTTTTCACCTTATCAACACCCAAGTTCCATTGATATTGACAAGACTTGATTGGATCAACCAAGAATCAAGAGTTTATTGTGAGTCACGAGCATGGAGTCTGGTTAAGAACCATCCCAAAGGAGTGTACTAAGGATAAAACCTATAGATCATGTTCTAAAAAGTTCCTAGAGTCTTTATTCCATCTATCGGATATTACAGGTTATGATGACTGACTCATCAACCCATAATATTCTCAAGAGAAACTCGTCTGAGTGTAGTATCGTGTAACAACTGTTATCAAGTCTACACTTGAACAGTCTCCGCACTACGTCCTAAATAGGCCAAGAGAGGTTAAATGTTCTATGATCCTCAACTTCTCGGACCCCAAATCAGAGAAAGTAATGCCTAACCACAAATAACTTGTGTGACATTAATAGCTTCAAAAGGGTTTCCACTGAGTATATGGGTCTCAATCCAACTTGCTAAGGACTACTCCACACATGTCGAACATGATCATACCATCCTCCTATCTTAATGGCACTCAAGTTCGGGTTAGAACTTATCTCACCACTCCGAGATCACCAAGCACAACAAGCAGATTATATCATTCAAACAAATATACATACATCAAATACATAATTATACACATAAAAAAAGTAGGCTAAACCCACTGGAGACTACTCCCCAGCAGAGTCGCCACTTAATTTATGTAGCGGTAAATTCATGACCATTAAGATATGGATAACCTTAACATCAATAAAACCAGAGTCGCCACCGCACTTTTATTATTTCCAAGGGAAAAGGGAAAAGTAAGAACAAAACCCAAAGATTAGAAGTTTTCAAATCAAAACTAATAAAATGCCAGAGATTACAGGTAAGGGGGTTGGTTACATAGAGGGAAGGTGTTAGCCCCAAAAGTGTCCTAGGTACTCCTAGGGAGCCCATTTTTTGTGTGTGTGTGTGTTTTTGTACAAAATGATGTTTGCAATAAAATAGAGTGGAGGGATGAGAAAAGAATTCATTAATTATATTTTTGTGTTTGATAAGACCTTCGGACTTGTGCCTACGTACCAACATAAAAAATGAGGGATCAAAACCTCGTAGTTCATGTTAACAATTTCAAAATGAGTGGATTGCTTTTAATTAAAGGGTAAATTTAAAAGAGGTACAAAAGGCCTAAAAATTTGAATGAGTGGTAGTTCTTTTTGTCTTTTGAAAATTTAAGTCAATATGATTAGATTCATTTACAAGTTTGATTAAAAAAAAGATGTTTAAAAATGCAATGGCATCAGGCCAAAGTTTCTAATTTGCAATCAAGTATAGGTTTAGAAAACACAAACAAAGAAGATTTTAAAACGAGGGAGAGATTTTGAAATTAAAGAAGTGGGGGGAGATGAAGGGACTAATCCTAAGCAAAAGAATTAAAACTTAAGAGTTGAAAAGATCTGACCAATAGGATGCAATCCAATAGACAAGAATGCCATATAGAAACCCAATTTTCCCTTGGACTTTAGAATCAAGCAATATCAATACACAAATAGCAAGATGAAGAGCAAGGCATAAAATAAAGATAGCCACATCCAAGCTTAGCAACTCCATGATCTTCTTCATAATATCCCATGTATCAGATGACTTTAGAGATAGATATTAAGCACAGGTTCAAAGTAACAGCTTCAATAAGACCATGTCGCAGATGAACTCAAATGGGGTCACAATACTTGCATCAGATGAAAGTTCACAAAACAAGCACTTGGTTTCATGAAAGTTTACATTGCCCAAGTCCTTTTGCACAGAGAGTGTTGCCTACTTCTAAGTCCAATGTCTCGGATCAAATCCAACAGTCCACACAAATGTCTTTTAGGATTTTTGTTGTTATTATGTACATTAAGGTCAGAGGACCACAAACACAAACAAGTATACATAATCACAATATATTCACAAAGTATGGCTCAAGTGAGCAAAGTGAAAATGGCATTAAAATAAACAAGTTAAATGGTATGAATAATGGCAAATGAATAAAGACTTGAAATTAAAGTGCATAAAAGTAAATGGCTTGAATTTAAATATTAGTTGTTTGTTGATTAGAAGTTAGTATTACTTTTGCTTTTCAATTGTTTAAGTCATTCTTTGGAGAACACTCAACCCACTATTCACAAGCATGGATCCTTGAACCAAGACATCTTCCAAAGGAAGGAAAAAAGGCCAATTTTCCTCACAATACCATGAAAGAGGGGAGACTTACAATCTCACTTACTAGAATATTATGCCTTTTGTGTCAAAATTTAGCGCTATGTTAAGCAATCGTAATTGGACTTATGTAGAAGTTACAAGTATTTGAGGCTGGGCAATAGAAATTTTAGTGCTAATGCATGTTAGAGATATGGTATTATGAACCATACTCCTAAAACATACCACACTTAAAAGAAAAATGCAAAAGGGGTGGACCTTATCTCATCCATACTTATGTTGATTTTACAACCAACTAGCCTTAGGGTATAGAGATATCATAGATCCATGAAATGAATGAGAAGAGAATGGGATTGATATGAAGGAGGAGGGGAAATGGAATCAACACAAATTGGTCAAAGGAGGACTTTTATCAAATTAAAATCATCCATTCATTTTGGGAGATGAAATGTACATTTCATCAATCCCCTAAATCCAATTATTTTAACTCAACAAAGTCAAATCAACCTTGACCAAGCCCCAACAACACAAGTCAAACCTAACAAGTCAATACCAAAAGCTCAACATAATATATTTGCAATTAAACAATTAAAATCAATTAAAAAATACATTAAATTAAATTATGGTTGATCAAAATCCTAAACCCTCATCAAAACACCAAATAAATGGCCATAAGATTTATCATAGGTCAAACAAGATCAAAGGGCCTTAGAGAAAAAATTTCATTAATTTTGGAAACTTAAAAGTATTTTTAAACAATTAAAAATATGCAAAAAAAAACAATTAAATCATGAAAAATATTAATAATGATCCAAAAAATAATTTTAATTCAAAAAATGAAAGAGAAATTTATTTAAAATAATTTGGTGAAAGTTTCATATGTGTTGGATCAATATTAAAATTAATATGAATTAATGAAAATAAGTCAAATAAAATGAAAATCAGAAAATGCTAAAAAAACGTGACCACTTGATCTCCCTCATTAATTGAGGTGCCAGATCAAGTGGATCTCAGCGTGCATTCCACAATGGACTCCATTTAATGCGCTGCACAAGTGGTAACCCAAACCAACGCGTGAGATTAAAATAAATTGCAAGGATTCTATGGTCTGAGACATGCCAATGCATCGCCGGAGTTGTAACTCTGGTCTTCTTCTCCGGTGGACCTTACCGGATTGGTCCACCTTCAACCATCACCAAAATAAAAAAGAAGGACATGAATTTAAAGTAAAAATGCTCAGGAGCTCGAATTTGGCCTCAATTTCATCAAACTCATAGTATATTGAAAGATACAGAGAGTTGAATTTTGATCATCATGATCTGAGTTGCTTCGATTTGACCTCAAAGCAACTCAATATTCTTGCCTACATTGGTAGGACTTCAGACAACAAAAAATCAAGAAGAATTATGGAGAATTGAGTTAGAATTGAAGAAAAGAAAAATTGAGAAAGTCACCTCCACTACAGGTTCGATTAGCCACGATCTTGCTTCCAACTTCACTTGGCCTTGCTCTAGATGCTTGATAGAGTAGAATTGAATCAAAAAGGAAGCATGACACTTGGATATTTGAATCTCAAAATAGTGGAGATTAAAACTCAATTTCCAATGGAAATCCTCAAGGTTATCCTTTGAATGAGAGGGTTTGGGGTTGCAGATTCAAAGCCGACGCGCTTGTGTCCTCAATTTTGAATTCAAGGGTCTCTATTTATAGCCAAAGCATTGTTATTTACACACTTGTTTCAAATTTTTAAAAATAGCAAATTCACTTTGCATGGATGCATGGGCGTGTGATAGGCCCATGTAATCATTCAATTAGGTCCAAAATTGTGTATAAACATTGTTGAAGTCATGTGGAAAGGCCATGCACTTGTGTATGGAAGATGCAAGTTCAATCATGCCAAATGGTCATCCAAGTTCAAGTCATGCGCAAGTCACTCATACTTTGTCTAAATGGGATAAATTTGGACTTTTGGAAAGGTTAGATCAAGAGGAACAACTTTCGTGTTGAAGACTTTTTCATTTGAAGCATGGATCAGGATGAATTTTGAGGTGGATGTTTGGAAAATCAAACATATCAAAATTAGGGTTTAGACAAAATGACCTATAATCTTTCACCATAGAAAATGACTTTACAAGCAAAACTAGCTCTAGACCTTAACATGAAAGTTGTTTGGAATGTCATTTATAGTAACTTTTCTCCATAAATCATTTTCATATGATACAAATTGTAGGAGATAGGGTCTAGGGAACCCCAGTTTTGATCAGATGAATTCCTTTGGTCAACCACCATGAACCAACTTGCTAGCTTGCTATTATCTTTACTTTTGGGACTCATGGAGGATCATATATGCATAAGATGATGAAATTTGAAGTATCCCTTGAAATATTTAATCAATGGTTGAAGAAGCTTGTTGAATAAGTCACATAAGATACCCAGATGAAATAGGATTTCCAAGGCAATAAATGAAGGGTGAGAAGGATGCCAAGATGTGATCCCAATGCCAATGTATATGATTAGATAGCATGAGGGATCTTCGGGTAAAAGTTGGGGTCTTACAAGAGGGAAAAAGAATACGATAAAAAGGTTTATTTTTTAATAGGGTAATGTAGCTGTACATTCATGACCATCAAGCTATTGATAAGCTTAATGTCAATAAAACCAGAGTCGCCACCGCACTTTTATTATTTCCAAAGGAAAAGGTAAAAGTACAAACAAAACCCAAAGATAAGAAGTTTTCAAATCAAAACTAATAAAATGCCAGAGATTATAGGTAAGGGGGTTGGTTACACAGAGGGAAGATGTTAGCATCCAAAGTGTCCTAGGTACTCCTAAGGAGCCCTTTTTCATGTGTGCATGTGTTTTTGGTATAAATGATTTTTGATAAAAATAGAGTGTGGGGATGAGAAAATAATTCATTAATTATCTGTTTATGTTTGACAAGACCTTCGATCGTGTACCTACGTACCAATATAAAAATGAGGGATCAAAACCTCGTAGTTCGTGGTAAAATTTTCAAATGAGTTGGTGAATTGCTTTTAACAGAAGTTTAATAAGAAAAGGCACAAAGGGCCAAAAAATTTGAATGGGGTTATTAATTCTTTTTGTCTATTGAAACTTTAGTCAATATGGTTAAGTTTATTTACAAGTTTGATTTAATAAAAGAAGTTTTCAAAAATTCAATGGCATAAGGCCAAAGTTTCTAATCAATAAAACAATGTCTAAATTTGAAATCACAAGCAAAGAAAAGTTTTTGAAAAGAGGGAGAGAGATTTTGAAATTTAAGAAGTGGGAGGAGATGAAGAGGTTATCCTAAGCATAAATTAAAAGTTAAGAGTTGAAAAGATCTGACCAATGGGATACAATCCAACAGACAAGAATGCCATATAGAAACCCATTTTCCTTTGGACTTTAATCAAGCAATGAGCAATGAGCAATATCCAAACATCAAGGCATCAAATAAAGATGGTCATATCCAAGAAAGCACTCCAATAGCTAGCAGTCTTCATTGTCTTCCAATGTACCAGATGAAATATTCCTTGATCAACTTAGAATAAAACATCAGACACAAGATCAAAATAACAATTAATCGCAAGGACAAAGTAGCAGATGAATCAAAGAAAGTCTCAAGTCTTGCATCAGGTGAAAGCAAAATCAGAGATAACTCAGTTTCAGAATATGGGCATTGTCCAAGTCCTTTAGCCCAGGGAATGTTGCCTAATTCAAAGTCCAGAAGCTCAGATCAAGTTCAACAGTCCACCAAGTGTTTTTTAGGGTTTTTGTTGTTATTAGGTGTTTTAAGGTCCTAAGACCACATACAAAATCAAATAACACAAACAAATATGTACAATCACAAAATATGGCTCAAATGAGCAAAAAGAAAAGAACTTAAACATAAACAAGTTGTATGAAATGTAAATGGCAATGAATGATAAATTACTAAAATTTGAATTGCATAAAGTAAATGACTTAAAAGTAGAAGCATAAAGAGTAAGAGTTAGTCAAATATTAGTCAAAAGTTAGTGGTGTTAGAGATGATTTTTAATTGATTAAGTCATTCTTTGGAGAACACTCAACCATTCATTCACAAGTATGAATTCTTAAACCAAGACATCTTCCATGAGAAGGGCTCCAACTTGGATAATTCAACAAGTATGCCACTAGCTCTCATGAAAGGAAAAAGGTCAAGTCTCCCCACAATGCCATGAAGAATGGGAGACTTACAATCTCACTTACTAGAATGTTATGCCTTGAGGGTCAAATTTATCTCTATGTTAAGCAATCGTAATTGGACTTATGTAGAAGTCACAACTATCTGAGATCGGGCAATAAAAATATGGGTGTTAATGCATGTTAGGGACTTGGTATAAAGAACCAAACTCCTAAAACCACACACTAAAAAAATGGGAGGGACATATCTCAATCATACTTGTATTGATTAATCTGACACAAGGTCATTGATGAATCAATTAGCTTTTAGACATTAGAGATTTCATTGGTCAAATGAGGGAATGGGGAAGAATAGGGATGAAGATGAAGAGGGATGGGGAAATAGAAACACAAATTGATCATGGGAGAAATTTCATCAAATCAAAACCATCCATTTATTTTGGAAGATGAAATGTGCATTTCATCAATCCCCTAAATCCAATGGTTTTGATCCAACAAAAGTCAAATCAACCTTGACCAAGACCCAAACAGAAAGTCAAACATCACAAGACCATAAAAATGGCTCAACAACATTTTTATACATTTAATCAATAAAAAATAAATTTAAAAATGGATTAAAATGCATTTAAATTTGGTCAAAACCTAAAATCCCTTCAAAACACCAAATAAATGGCCAAGGGATGTATCTTAGGTCAAACAAGGTCAAAGGACCCTAGATAAAAAATTTCACAATTTTTAAAGAGTCAGAAGTATTTTTAAACAATTAAAAATATGCACAAAAACATTTAATTCATGAAAAATACCAAAATTAATCAAAAAAATATTTTTAATTCAGAATATGGAAGAGAAAAATATTTAAAGATTTTTGGCGAAAGTCCTATATTTTTTAGATTAAAAATGAAATTTCGATGAATTAAATAAAATAAGTGGATTAAATGGAAATTCAGAAAATAAGATAAAATTAAAAAAAAAACAAGGGTCATTAGATCTCCCTCATTAATTGAGGTGGCAGATCTGATGGCCACGCGCGCGCTATCCATGATAGACCAAGTCAAACGCGTCACACCAATGGTAATCATAACCAAGGGCCTAGATTATAACATTTTGAATGGATCAAAGGGTTGGGAACACGCCAACACACCACCAGAGCTAGGGCTCCGGTCATCTTCTCCGGTGAACCTCACCGGAATGGATGACCACCAACCCTCACCAAAATGAAAAACAAGGACATGATTTTAAAGAAAAATGCTCAGAAGCTTGAATCTGGCCTCAATTTTCTCCAATTTCAAGTATATTGAAAGATACATGGATTTGAATTTTGAGGATCATGAACTGAGTTGCTTCGACTTTACCTCAAAGCAACTCAATCTTGTTGCCTACATTGGTAAGACTTCAGCAAACCAACAATCAATCAAAATAGATTAGAAATGAGAGAGAATCGAAGAGGAAAAGTTTCTGAAATCTCACCTTCGAGAAGCTTCAAATTAGCTTGATCTTTCTTCCAATTTGGCTTGGCTTGACTCTGGAAGCTTGCAGGAAATGATTTGGATGGTCAAAAAGCTTGGACTCTTGGACTTTCAATTCCAAAACAGAATTAGAATTGAAACTCAATTTCTCAAGAAATCTTCAAGATTATCCTTTCAATGGTGTTTGGGGAAGAAGGGGTCGAAGCTTGGGCAAGAAGGATTCCATTTTTGATCACCAAGGTCATTTATTTATAGCCATGCTCATTGCTTTTTGCACACTTCAAAAATTGGCCAAAATTGGAAAGGTGAGATGCATGCTTGCATGGGCGTGTGCTAGGCCTATAAGATGATGTGATTAAGTCCAAAAATGATCATGAGTGATGCTCAAAGTGTAACATGAAGCCATGCATTTAAATTTAAGAAGTGATCATGAGATTCATCCAAATGGAACCATGAAGAGTAACCATGCGCAAGTCATTCAAACCTAGTCCAAATTAAATCATTTTAGACTTTTTGGAAAGATGAGATCAAGGGGAACAACTTTTATGTTGGACACTTTTCCATTTGAAGCTTGGATGATGACGAATTTTGAGGTGGAAGTTTGGGAAATTAAACATATTTAAAAAATTTCTAAGTACCAAGTCAAATGACCACTTCTTCCACCTTGAATAACTTTTTCTATAAGCTTTAAATGGAAAACATTCCTTCATCAAAGTTTTAGATATTTTAATCTTATTCAATTTGGTGGAAATTTTGACCTCACTTGGATTTGGCATGAAGGAGTTATACATTTTAGAAGTTGAGGAAAATTGTTTATTCAATGGTAATGGCAAAATGACCTATAATGTTTCTTTTGGAACATGCCCTTGAAAGTTTAATTTCAAGTTTCTCAAAGAATAAAAGTTGTATAGGATATCTTTAAATTTATAATGAAACTTTGATGGCCTTCATATCATAAAAATTGAGTAAGTTATGGTCTTTGGAAGTTGACCTCCTAACTAGGCCACAAACAAAATGACCTATAATCTTTCACCATAAAAAATGACTTTCCAAGAAAAACTAGCTCTTGACCTAAACATTAACGTTATTTTTAATGTCATAAGGAGTAACGTTGCTCTTGGAATAATTTTTATATGACAAAAATTGTAGGAGATAAGGTCTAGGGAAACCCAGTTTTAACCAATTGACTTTCTTTGGTCAACTACCTTGAACCAACTTGCAAACTTGAAGTTCTCTTGATCTTTTGGACTCATGGAGAATCATATATGTATAATATGATGTAATATAAAGTATCCATTGAAATATTTGATCAAATGATGAAGAAACTTTCTGAGGAAGTCACACAATATACCCAAATGAATTAGGGCTTCCAAGAAAAACAAGCTTCAAACTCTTGGTGATTTCTTGATCAAAATGATTAGTGAAGATCATGGGGACCCATATATGATGTATATAATCAATGTAAAATATCCCTTGATTGATTTCCTTGTACTAAGGGTCTTAAACCCTGGATATGAGCTTGATGAGGCATTGGTGGATGCACACACTACCTACAAAAGAAACAAAGTTATACGTAGACATATTTTTGGTATTTTGGTTAGTAAACAAAGAAAAACAAAGTATGATACAATCAAATGTGCTTGGTGATCTCTCCAAATGCAAAACCAATGAATGAGGGGTAAGGGGGATGCCAAGGTGTGATCCCAAAGCCAATGCATATGATGAGATATCATGAGGGATCTTAGGGTCAAAATTGGGGTCTTACAGCTGCCCCTGATTAAGGACATTCTAACTGAGGATGTGAAGGTTAAAATCTTTGTATCAACTCAGTAGAGTGGACTTAAATACCAACATCAAGAATAAAATTTTGGTCCCTAAGAGACCTCATGTTGCATATGATGAGATGTAAAAATAATCTTTGTGGGGAATATATTGCCACAAAGGGAAAAAAATCCGGAGAGATTGAAAGTCCACAGAAGCATAACGCATTCTATAAGGAAAGCTCACTGAGGAGACAGGGACTCTGAGGGGATAACAAGTTATGCGTAGGCCAGGCTACAACTTGAAAACTGTTGGAGACACAAGGGGAATTCCCATGAAAATAAATCAATGGAAAGACTCGGTCTGGGGACAAGGTTAATCTGCGGGGGATAGGAACAGATCAGAACAAAGATGAAATACTCAAACCAAACAGAGGATTGGCGATTTCACTGAGGAAATACGCGTCCAAACTCAACTGGGGAAGAATAAACTTCAACACAGGAGTACAAGAGATGTATTATCTATTACCGGTTAGTGGGTAGGAAGATAATACACTCTGACAGAGATCTGTTACCGATTAGGGTAAACATCTCAAGGATGACTCGCTAAGAAAAAGAGGTGTATTCATTACCAGTCAACTGGGTAAGAATAACCTACTGTAGAGAGAAATCAAATAGGATTTACAACTACCGATTACTGGGCAGAAGACCAAAGAGAGAGTATTCGTCACCTGATTAAAGTAAACATATCATGGATAAACTCAAAGGAAGAATATCTTTCATCGGTTAGGATGAACATATCAAGGATAGACCACTTGGGAAAGAGGAAGAATATTCGTTACCGGTTAAGGTAAACATATCAAGGATAGACTGCCGAGGAGAAATAGGAAATATATCTACCAGTTACTGGGTAGAATACCAAAGAGAGAATATTCGTCACTGGTTAGGATAAACATATCAAGGATAAACTCAGCAGGGGAAAGTAGGAATCACAACTACCAGTTACCAGGTAGAATACCAAAGAGAAGAAAAAATCCATCACCGGTTAAAGTGAACATATTAAGGATAGACTCTCTGGGGAATAAAAAGGGATTACAACTACCTTTACTAGGCATAAAACCAAAAAGGAAGAATATTCGTCATCAGTTAGGATGAACATATCAAGGATAGACTTATTGGGGAAACATGGAAACGAATTCGTTGGGGAATCTAAAGGAAGTAGATTATATTTTACCGGGTATTGGGCAAAAGTAATGTACTCATTATTAAGAAGAATATTACCAGTTACTGGATAATAGACTCTCGGGGGACCAAAATATCTATCTAGGTAATAACTAGAAAGAAACTGTCAAACAAAGGCTCAACTTAATGAGGATATAACTCAAGGGGAATGGTTCCATCCAGATAATTATCTGGGGAGGAAACTGAAATAATAGTCATCCACGAGAAAATAACTTAGTGGGGAATGAGAAAGTTTAAACTCTTTCTGCCTTAGGGGCTGACACTCTACAATTGAAGGAGGACAAACACACCAAATCTGCACGGGTAAATAATATTACCGAAGAAGGGGATCAGAAGAAAAAAAATCAAATGCGATAAAAGGCATAATGAAATATCTGATGATGTGTTTTATGCATGAGTATGCATGTGTATAATTGTGATTATGCTGACAAAACAATACAAAGGATATAAATAACAAAGATTTGAATCGCTGCAACACTCGGTTAATCTCAACAAGATGGAAAAATCATTTGACTCTACATAAATCAACTCTGGCTGGGAAAAGACATGGAGAACATGCCTCCAATCAGTCATGGCAAACTCTATGGGGAGAGAGCGCTGATGAAGGATGATCAACCAAACATGCCGAAGATAACAAGGATCTGCTGAGGATCCAAATTGTCAATACTGCGGGGAATTTTTAGGTCAACACCATACCAAATGGGAGACAACCTTGCAGGGGACAAAAAAATCAAATACTGCTCAGAATCCAATACTGGAGGGAACGAGGGATCTTCTAACAAAAGACGAACTCCGTCGGGGAATACCAGAGATAAAATTCTGAGTGAGGAAAATGAGCCAAATGCTAGGGATGCTGAGATTTGTCAGAACACACCAAAGACCACCGAATCCCTCAATAATCACCAAATTCTTCTTGGAAATTATGAAATAAACCAATTCCCAGGTAAAGATAACCGGATCAAGACTCACACAGGGGAGAAATTGTCATGGTTATACAAGACAAACAAATGCAAATGAGGGATTTGGAAACCAAATAGAGGTTCCAGATATCCAGGGTTCAATCATTCAAATTACAAACTGGGGGGTACCAAACATGAGCACCTTAGCTAGGGAAAATGAATTTGCAAAGGGACAAATCGTCAGCTCAACTCTATTGGGGATGAGAAACTCATCGACCAAACATAGGACAAACGACAAACTGTTGGGGAAGACCAACAATGCTACATATTTCAAGACTTATCTGTTCTCGGATTGCTGTTGGCATTCCTTGCTAAAATCGGTTATTCTTAAAGTGAATGCTTTTATTATTTTAAGAAAAATAATTATTCATTAATTTATTTCAAAATTATCATCATAAAAATTCAATTTTATTTAACGGAAGTAAGTAAGAATAAAAATAATTGGATAAAAGCTCAACTTTATTTAATAGAATGGTAGTCTGTAAATGACGAGACTCCATAGATCTTTACAAAGTTTGAAAATGGTAATTTACATGGAAAAGGGCTACATTGAATACAATGATCACTCCTCTCCCTACCAACTTCAAAATCCACTGTGCTTGTCTTCGGTTGAGAATGATGAATCAAAACCAAATGACTCCTCAAAACTGCTTCACGGGATTAGGACCAACCGAATGCAGTTACTTGCCATAATCCCTACTTTTTTCCTAGATTTCCCAAAGGTGGGGTACTCAATCCACCAGGATAAATTTTCTATTTTATGTCTCTAATTTTTGCCTGGATCTCCCTTTCGAGTCTTCAATCCACCGAGACACTCATTCTTTTGCCTAAACCGCCCTTTTAGGTTTTCAACATAGCGAGTTGTTCCTTTCCTTTTTTAGGTGAAGTATTTCTTGACTACATCGGCATTCACAGGGCGCGTGAACTCTTCACCATCCATAGTTGTAAGAATCAAAGCACCGCCTGAAAAGGCTTTCTTAACAACATATGGGCCTTCATAATTAGGAGTCCATTTTCCCATAGCATCAAGTTTGAAAGATAAAATCTTCTTGAGCACGAGGTCATCTTCTCTAAACACATGAGGCATGACCTTCTTATCAAATGCTTTCTTCATTCTCTGCTGATATAACTGACTATAACATATGGCAGTCAATCTTTTCTCTTCAATCAAATTCAATTGATCATATCTGGTCTGACACCATTCAACTTCAGTTAACTTGGCTTCCATCAAGACACGCAACGATGGGATCTCAACCTCCACGGGGAGCACAACTTCCATACCATAAACAAGAGAGAAAGAGGTTGCCCATGTTGAAGTGCGGATGGATGTACGACACCTATGCAAAGAAAATGGGAGCATCTCATGCCAATCTTTGTACGTCACAACCATCTTCTGAATGATCTTCTTAATGTTCTTATTTGCAGCTTCAACAGCCTCATTCATCTTTGGTCTATAGGGAGAAGAATTATGATGTGCAATCTTAAAGTCTTTGCAAAGAGCTTCCACCATATTATTATTCAAGTTAGATCCATTATCAGTAATGATCTCACTTGGCACACCATAATGGCATATAATTTGATTCTTAATGAACCTTACAACAACTTGCTTGGTCACATTCGCGTATGATGCTGCTTCAACCCATTTTCTGAAGTAATCAATAGCCACCAAAATGAAATGATGCTCGTTTGACGCTTTGGGCTCAATCATGCCAATCATATCAATTCCCCCACATGTAGAAGGGCCATGGAGAGGAAATAACATTCAACAGTGTCGGAGGAACATGAATCTTATCCGCGTAAATTTAACACTTGTGGCATTTCTTTACAAACTTGCAACAGTCAGATTCCATTGTCAGCCAATAATAACCTGCTCTTAACATCTTTTTTGCCATAGCATATCCATTGGAATGGGTACCAAAGGAACCTTCATGGACTTCGGTCATCAACAGGTCTACTTCATGTCTATACACACATCTGAGCAAGATCATATCAAAAAAATTCTTATAAAGCACATTACCATATAGGTAGAAGTTGCCAACTAATCTTCTCAAAGTCTTCTTATCTTTCAAAGATGCCCCAGATGGGTAAAACTGAATTTTAAGGAAACACTTGATATCAAAATACCATGGCTTTTCATCTTTAACTTCTTCAACAGAAAATACATGAGTTGGCCTATCAAGACGCATCACAGTCAAATTAGGAACATTCCAAAATTTGACCATAATCATTGAAGACAACGTTGTAAGAGCATCTGCCATCCAGTTTTCATCTCGAGGGATATGATGAAACTCAACCTTTGTGAAGAAAGTTGAAATCCTCCTCGCATAATCTTTGTATGGTATCAAACCGGGTTAATTTGTCTCCCATTCACCTTTGATCTGATTCACAACCAAAGTTGAATCTCCATAGACATCAAGATATTTAATTCTGAGATCAATGGCCTCTTCAAGCCCCATATTGCAAGCTTCATACTCAGCCATATTGTTTGTACACTTGAAATTCAACCTAGTTGTAAAAGGTAAATGAGTTCCTTGAGGAGTAATAATCACTTCCCCAATGCCATTACCATACAAATTAACAGCACCATCAAATACCATGCCCCAACAGAAACCAAGTTCTGGCCCTTCTTCAAACAATGGTTCATCACGATCTTTCATCTTCAAGTACAAAATCTCTTCATTAGGAAAATCATACTACACTGACTGGTAATCTTCAATAGGTTGGTGAGCCAAGTGGTCAGCCAAGACACTACCCTTGATAGCCTCTTGAGATCGGTATTCAATATCATACTCAGATAACAGCATCTGCCAACAGGCGATCCTCCCAGTTAAAGAAGGCTTCTTAAAAATGTACTTGATTGAATCCATTTTGGATATCAACCAAGTAGTATGATTCAACATATACTCGCGCAGACGTTTAGCGGCCCAAGCCAATGCACAACATGTCTTCTCAAACATAGAATACTGAATCTTACAGTCGGTGAACTTCTTACTGAGGTAGTAAATGGCATATTCTTTATTTCCATATTCATCTTGATGGCCAAGAACACAACCCATACTCTCTTCAAGTACAGTCAAATACATGATCAACGGTCTTCCTTCAACATGTGGAGACAGAATTTGAGGCTCAAGCAGATACTCTTTTATACTATCAAAAGCTTTCTGGCAATCTTCGGTCCAATCACAAGACTGGTCTTTTCAAAGAAGCTTGAATATAGATGGATATGTGGCCGTCATATGCGATATAAATCTCGAGATATAGTTCAAGCATTCAAGAAAACCTCTGACATGCTTCTCAGTTTTGGGCGCAGGCATATCTTGTATTACTTTGACCTTGGCAGGATCAACTTCAATACCCTTCTCAATGACAATAAAGCCCAACAACTTACCATAACGAACACCAAAAGTACACTTATAGGGATTCAAGCGGAGTTTATATTTCCTTAAACGCTGGAATAAGTTTAACAAATGTGTAACATGTTCTTTTTCATCACTTGATTTAGCAATCCTATCATCAACATAAACTTCTATCTCTTTATGCATCATATCATGAAAAAGAGTGGTCATGGCTCTCTGGTATGTTGCACCAGCATTCTTCAAACCGAAAGGCATCACTCTATAACAGAATGTTCCCCAAGGTTTGATGAATGTGGTTTTCTCCATATCTTCAGGTGCCATCTTGATTTGATTATAACCGGAAAGTCCGTCCGTAAACGAAAAGACTTTGAATTTAGATGTATTTTCTACCAACATATCAATGTGTGGCAGAGGGAAATCATCTTTCGGACTGGCTTTATTCAAATCTCTATAATCAACACACGTGCGGACTTTTCCATCTTTCTTCAGAACAGGCACAATGTTGACCACCCACTGCGGATATTCGAAGGTAACAAGAAAGCCAACATTAATTTGCTTTTGTACTTCCTCTTTAATCTTCACTGCCATATCGAGATGAGTTCTTCTCAATTTCTCCTAGACCGGCGGGCATTTTGGCTTCAACGGCATTCTATGCTCCACAATCTCGGAATCCAAACCAGGCATATCTTGATAGGACCAACCAAACACATCAGAATAATCTCGAAGAAGATCAATCAACCTCTTCTTAGCTTCTTGACACGGTTGGGACCGAATCTTGACTTCCTTCACATCACCCTCAGAACCCAAGTTGACTAATTCAATATGTTCCTCAAATGGTTGAATGGATTTCTCCTCGTGCTTAAGTAAACGGGATAACTCATTGGATATTTCTTCATTGTCATTCTCTTCCTCAGCTTCAAACACATGGAAATCAAAGTTTGTAGAGGGAGTAGGATCATGATATTTAATGGGTTTGAGGACCAACATTCATAATGATTTGATATTTTGATTTTAGAGAAGTGGAGTGCGAACAAATATTATGTAGATGGAAGGATTATTATTTATTTATGTTTTTTTTATGATTACCATTTCCAGAAAAAGAAAAAAAGTAAAAATAAAACATCATAGATGTGGATGAATAAAATTGTATTTCATTGATGATAATAATAAAAATGCCCAACAATGTTCACTTCTCCCTTATGCATAGGAGAAGCATTTTTCTTAAAGATAATAAAAAAAATTACTTAGAACGATGAATGATAACAGGAACATCAACAGCAACCCAATTGTTGCATATCTAGCCATGCGTCACAAAGTTGGCGCAAGCTTCGTCTTCATCATCGTTGTCTTCAATAATAGCCGCTAAGTGTTGATCATTCCCATGAATGAACCCTCCACTCCGGAAAATTGTCTGCATAAATTTGGCTTTCACGTTGAATGGTCCTAGTTGAAATCCTAGCCCAGCTCTATTCATGTTCTCGGCGATCTCAACAGCACGACCCCACTTGTCAATACTGCCAGCCTGAATAGCCTTTTGTGCATCTTTCAAAGAAGACATTGGTGCCCCAGTTTTCTTCAATTCATCAGCAATAGTTAGGGCTTGGAACGGTGTTCCAACCTCCTCCTCAGCATCAACATACGTGAAAGATGATAAATGGCTCACCAATAATGCCTTCTCTCCACCAACAACGACAAGCTTGCCATTCTTCACAAATTTCAGCTTCTGGTGTAGAGTAGACGTCACAACTCCAGCTTCATGAATCCACGGCCTTCCCAACAAATAGTTGTAGTTCGGGTGGATATCCATCACTTGAAAAGTAATTTGGAAATCACTCATATCTATCTTAACTGGAAGGTTCACTTCTCCGATGACAGTTTTACGAGAATCGTCGAACGCTTTGACAATTACGCCACTATACCTCATCGGGGCGCCTTAGTAAGAGAGTCTTGATAGAGTTGATTTTGGCAACACATTCAACAACGAATCAGTATCAACCAACACATTAGACAGAGCGTCCTCCTTATAGTTCATTGAAATATGTAATGCCAAATTGTGATTTCATCCTTCCTCGGGAAGTTCTTCATCACAAAAACTCAAATTGTTACAAGAAGTGATGTTGGCAACAATGTGGTCAAACTGATCCACCTTAACATCATGCTCAACATAAGTATGTTCCAATACTTTCTGCAATGCCTCTCTATGTGCTTCGGAAGTCATTAGCAATGATAGCACGAAGATCTTTGACGGCGTCTGGAGCAGCTGCTCTATAACATTGATATCACTTCTTTTGATTAACCCTAACACCTCATCATCATCGTTAGTCTTCAACTTGCTGGATTCACCAGACTGACACATTGGAGCACTAACCGGATTCACTACTGGAATCTCTGTCTTCTTACTCACGGGAGCATCTTCTACAACTTTAGGGAAAACTGGACTAAACACGCGACCACTACGGGTCACCTTTGTTATATATGTGATATTCACCATTGAATCTGTGACTGGTAGAGGAACCTATTGACCATCTTCAATCATAGTGGTATTGTATTGATATGGCACAGCTCTATCGGATGCATAAGGGACAAGGCCTGCTAACCGTATAACCAACAGCGATATCGATCTATTGACATTGTTGTTGCTGCTACTATCAAACTGAATGACTACCCGCTCAGAGGTCCTAAACACTGGTACGATGACATTCACACCATCTCCCATATCCCTCCATTGTTGAATCTGTATTACATTCTCATCCATCAACTTTTGGATATCTCTCTTGACAATCATACACCCACAGGGTTCACGCTGCAAATGACATAACCATCATGGTCATGTTCACAGTCACTGATCAAACACAAAGTTCTATGCATTTCCATCAGAGATCTTCAGATATGTCGTACATCAAAAACTCTAAAATTCCCTGGACAGTCGTCCACCATGTTGACATAAGCGTTACCATGAGCGGGCAACGGATTGGCTTTCACATTTGGCGCTCTGTACTCAAAGGACACCATACCACTCTTCACAAGCTTTTGAACTTCATATTTCAATGTATAGCAGTTATCTATATCATGACCCGGGGCTCCCTAGTGAAAAGCATAATGAAGATCACGCTTGAACCACCATGGTAGTGGCTCAGGAATTCACGGAGGCTTTCTTGGCTGAATGACATTCTTGAGTACCAAAGACGCGTACAGCTCTGCATAAGTCATAAGAATAGGGTCAAAAGAGACCTTCTTCCTCTCAAAATTTTGTTGGTGATGATTGTTGTTGTTGTTATTGGTTCTTTTTTGCGGTTGTTGCTGAATTGGAACTGATTGATTGTTGGAATTGTAGGGAAAAAATGGAATTACTGAAGAAACTTGATGTTGATGTTGACGGGGTTGAGAACTTTTTCTGACATGAGGCCTCCTCTGCCTCCCTACTGACACTAAACTAACTTTTCCCTCCTTCCTCTTAGAGAAACTCCCACCATACTTCTTGCTAGCTGACGCCTCTTCTTTAGACAAACGTCCTTCACGGACTCCTTCTTCTAGCCTCATCCCCATGTTTACCATTTTGGTAAAATAATTGGGGACACTTGCAATCATACGTTCGTAATAAAACGAACTCAGCGTCTTCAAGAATATTTTTGTGATTTCCTTCTCTTCAAGAGGTGGACTTATCTGGGCAGCCAGTTCTCTCCATCTCTAGGCATATTCTTTGAATGTCTCTTTATTCTTATGAGACATAGACCTCAATTTATCTCTATCAGGCGCCATATCCATGTTGTACTTATATTTCTTGGCAAATGCCTTGCCTAAGTCATTAAAAGTACGGATGCTTGCACTGTCCAGACCCATGTACCACCTCAAGGCAGCTTCAGTTAAATTGTCTTGGAAATAGTGAATCAACAGCTGATCATTATCAGTTTGAGTAGACATTATCCTGGCATACATCACAAGATGGCTTAGCGGGCAAGTATTCCCTTTGTATTTTTCAAAGTCTAGGACCTTGAATTTCATCAGAATCTTAACATTGGGAGCCAAGCAGAGTTCTGCAGCATTCTTCCCAAACAAGTCTTTCCGTCTCAGAGTCTTCAACTCTTTGCGCAGCTCAAGGAATTGATCTTTCTTTTCATCCATCTTCTCGTATACATCTGGACCCTCAGGCGGCTCAGAATGGTAGATAGTGTCTTCAACACGAGGAAGGGTGTGAACAACAGGAAGAGGCACTGACATGACGGGACTAGATGCCGGCAACGAAAAAAACGTGGGTGCATAACCTTCTGACATAAAATTTTGTGGAATTCCCCAAAGGAATCCAGCAGGCATAGCAGGAATGGGTTGACTGGGAGTAGTAACAGGAACAGTTGTAGAAGTAATCTCAGAAATAACGGTCCTCTGATGAGGAGGAGGAGTTGCAGGAGTTGGTGATGACTGATTCTGGGCAGTGATCATAGATTCCATCAGTGTTGTAAGTCTGGCAATCTCATCCTTCAAATCTCGGTTCTCTTGCTCTGGATGCTTAATTCTCTTCGGTTGATTAGCGCGAGTATTATAATGGTGAGTCAACTTACATAGAAGAAGAATTGATAAGATATCTGGCGGAAGAAACCTGTTATGCAAATGATGCATGAAATGCAATGTTTTTTTATTGTTTTTAATTTCAAGGAACATATCAAGTCCTATTCACAAATATATATTCAAATAGTAATAGTAACAACAATTTGATTGACCATAAAATCTCTTTTTATTCATAAAATTTGGAAGGATTACACTGAGTACAATTTTAGAAACCAAAGTACAAATACAAGAGAAAAGGAAAATGTCATCCTAAGGATCCCTAGCAACTACATCAGATGATCTGGCTATGGGTGCATACTTCCTTTGGACGCGTCAAATCTCTGACTCAAAGGATGACTTCATCTAAGCCTTCTCAAGAACTAACAGATCAACAATCTTCTTCCAAGCACCGGAAGGCTAAGGCATACTAGAGGAATATAGACCCTTTGGCTCTCTCTGTCTCTTCACTACTCGGTCTTCAAGAATCTCGATAAGTGCATCCTTGTCTTTCGAATCAAGCTGCAACTCTTCATGCTTTCGGCTCAAAGCATGGAACTGCTCTTCCCACATATCTCTTTCTTGCTTCATCTTGGCGAGTGCATCTTCCAACTCCTCTACATCTTGGTTAAGGAGAGTTGATGGCTCATCCACAACCATGGATATAGGTCTTTCATAAGCATACGGGATCTTGAGCTCCAAACCTCTCTTCTTCTTCTACATAGTGTAAGCTTCCAAAGCTACACAGTTGCATGGACCAATCTCGGATAATCCTTTCCTATGCACATTATGCCAAGCATGTATCATCATTTTCTTCAAGTGTTGGGGATCTTTACCCTCTTGATAAAATAGACCTTCTAACTAGATGTTATTAGGTTTATCTCTCAAGGGGAACCCAAGTTGACGACGAGCCAAAGCAGGATTGTAGTTGATTCCTCCTTGTGTACCAATAAGAGGCACATTAGAGAACTCACCACAACTGTCAATAATATCCAAGCTACTCAATGCAGAATCATACCAAACAATATCATCATTAGTGAGAGAAATAAGTCTCTTAGACCGCCGTAGACATTGCTTGTTCTCCAAAAAAATAGGCGTCTGAGGCAAGTGTGAAATAAACCACTTATGTAAAAGAGGAAAACAACACACAATAGTCCCACCACCTTTAGAATTCCAAAAATTCAAATAGAAATACATGCCACCCAATAGAGTAGGAACAGGATCCCCAATCAAGAAAATTCTAATGGCATTAACATCAATAAAACTGTCAATGTTAGGGAACAAGGCTAAACCATAGATGAGAAATACAAAGATGGCTTCAAAAGCGCCCATACCACCGGCTTGATCAAAGATAGTAGCTTGTCCAATGAGGAACTCAGAAGTTAACCCAAGAATACCTCCTTTCTTCACCAAGTGAGCATCAATCTCCGATTTCTTCAAATGCAGAGCTTCAGCTATGACATAAGATCTGGGAATCTCATCTAATCCACTAAAAGGTACCTTGTCAGATACGGATATACCACGAAGATGAGCATACTCCTCCAACATAGGCACAAGATGGTAATCTGGAAAAGTGAATCACCGATAAAGAGGGTCATAAAACTGAACCAAAACACTCAGAAGTCCTTCAATCACATCAGCAGATAATATACACAAAAGTCCCCTATGATGTTGCTTTAAGTCCAAGGGGTCTAATATAAAGGATGATAACTTCCTTAGCTCTTTCAAATAAGGACATCTAAAAATGTACTTCTTAGTGTTCCTTCGTCCACAATCCATGGTCTGAAAATATTTGCAAAAAAGACCTCAGTATCCTTGAAATTTATTTTGATGTGATGAATGTTATGATGCGCATGAATGTATGAATGCAACAGTCACACACAAGGGATCACACACAAGGCAAGCAAAAACAAAGGTCAATGGATGGATCAAGTCATCATCAAGATCAATCATCCATTTTGGTGGATTATGGTTTTCACCTTATCAACACCCAAGTTCCATTGATATTGACAAGACTTGATCGGATCTACCAAGAATCAAAGGGTTTGTTGTGAGTCACGAGCATGGAGTCGGGTTAAGAACCATCCCAAAGGAGTGTACTAAGGATAAAAACCTATAGATCATGTTCTAAGAATTTCTCGGAGTCTTAATCCCATCTATCGGATATTATAGGTTAGGATACCTGACTCATCAACCCATAATATTCTCAAGAAAAACTCGTCTGAGTGTAGTATCGAGTAACAACTATGATCAAGTCTACACCTGAACAGTCTCTGCACTACGTCCTAAATAGGCCAAGTTGGGTTAAATGTTCTACAGTCCTCAGCTTCTCAGACCCCAAATCAGAGAAAGTAATTCCTATCCACAAATAACTTGTGTGACATCAATAACTCTAAAGAGGTCTCCACTAAGTAGATGGGTCTCAATCCAACTTGTTAAAGACTACTCCGCACAAGTTGAACATGACTATACCATCCTCCTATCTTAATTGCACTCAAGTTTGGGTTAGAACTTATCTCACCATACAGAGATCACCAAGCACAACAGGACAGATTATATCACACAAAAAATATATACAAACATCAAATATACAAATATATACACATAAAAAAGTAGGTTAAACCCACTGAGGACTACTCCCAGCAGAGTCGCCACTTAATTTTTGTAGCGGTAAATTCATGACCATCAAGTTATGGATAAGCTTAACGTCAATAAAACCAGAGTCTCCACCGCGCTTTTATTATTTCCAATGGAAAAGGTAAAAGTACGAACACAACCCAAAGATAAGAAGTTTTCAAATCAAAACTAATAAAATGCCAGAGATTACAGGTAAGGGGGTTGGTTACACAGAGGGAAGGTGTTACCACCCAAAGTGTCCTAAATACTCCCAGGGAGCCCTTTTTTATGTGTGTATGTGTTTTTCGTATAAATGATGTTTGATGAAAATAGAGTGTGGGGATGAGAAAAGAACTCATTGATTATCTTTTTGTGTTTGACAAGACCTTCGATCTTGTGCCTACGTACCAATCTAAAAATGAGGGATCAAAACCTCGTAGTTCGTGGTAAAATTTTCAAATGAGTTGGTCAATTGCTTTTAACAAAAGTTTAATAAGAAAAGGCACAAAGGGCCAAAAAATTTGAATGGGGTCATTAGTTCTTTTTTTCTTTTGAAATTTAAGTCAATATGGTTAAGTTTATTTACAAGTTTGATTTAAGAAAAGAAGTTCAAAAATCCAATGCCATAAGGCCAAAGTTTCTAGTCATTAAAATAATGTCTAAATTTGAAATCACAAGCAAAGAAAAGTTTTTTAAAAGAGGGAGAGATATTTTGAAATTTAAGAAGTGGGAGGATATGAAGAGGCTATCTTAAGCACAAATTAAAAGTTAAGAGTTGAAAAGATCTGACCAATGGGATGCAATCCAACAGACAAGAATGTCATATAGAAACTTATTTTCCTTTAGACTTTAATCAAGCAATGATCAATAAGCAATGAGAAATATTCAAACATCAAGGCATCAAATAAAGATGGTCACATCCAAGCAAGCACTCCAATATCTAGCAGTCTTCCAATGTACCAGATGAAATATTCCTTGATCAACTTAGAATAAAATATCAGGCATAAGATCAAAATAACAATTAAGCACAAGGGAAAAGTAGCAGATGAATCAAAGAAAGTCTCAAGTGTTGCATCAGGTGAAAGAAAAATCAGAGATAGCTTAGTTTCAGAATGTGGGCATTGGTCAAGTCCTTTAGCACGGGGAATGTTGCCTAATTCTAAGTCCAGAAGCTCAAATCAAGTTCAACAGTCCACCAAGTGTTTTTTAGGGTTTTGTTGTTATTAGGTGTTTTAAGGTCCTAAGACCACATACAAAATCAAAACACACAAACAAATATATACAACCACAAAATATGGCTCAAATGAGAAAAAAGAAAAGGACTTCAAGATAAACAAGTTATATGAAATGTAAATGGAAATGAATGATAAATGACTGAAATTTAAATTGCATAAAGTAAATGACTTAATAGTAGAAGCATAAGGAGTAAGAGTTAGTCAAATGTTAGTCAAAAGTTAGTGGTGTTAGAGGTGATTTTTAATTGATTAAGTCATTCTTTGGAGAATACTCAACCATTCATTCACAAGTATGAATCCTTAAACCAAGACATCTTCCATGAGAAGGGCTCCAACTTTGATAATTCAACAAGTATGCCACTAGCTCCCATGAAAGAAAAAAAGGTCAAGTCTCTACACAATTCCATGAAGAATAGGAGACGTACAATCTCACTTACTAGAATGTTATGCCTTGAGGGTCAAATGTATCTCTATGTTAAGCAATCGTAATTAGACTTATGTAGAAGTCACAACTATTTGAGGTCGGGCAATAAAATATAGATATAAATGCATGTTAGAGATTTGGCACAAAGAACCAAACTCCTAAAAGATACCACACACTAAAATAAAAAAAGGAAGGACCTATCTCAGTCATACTTGTATTAATTCATCTGACACAAGGTCATTGATGAATCAATTAGCCTTTATACATTAGAGATTTCATTAGTCAAATGAGGGAATGGGAAAGAATATGGATGAAGATGAAGAGGGAGGGGAAGATAGAAACACAAATTGATCATGAATAGAATTTAAACAAATCAAAACCATCTATTCATTTTGGGAGATGAAATGTACATTTCATCAATCCCCTAAATCCAATGGTTTTGATCCAACAAAAGTCAAATCAACCATGACCAAGGCCCAAACAGAAATTCAAACATCACAAGACCATAAAAATGGCTCAACAATATTTTTAAACATTTAATCAATTAAAAATCACATTAAAAATGAATTAAAATATATTTTAATTTGGTTAAAACCTAAAATTCCTTCAAAACACCAAATAAATTGCCAAGGGACTTAGCCTAGGTCAAACAAGGTCAAAGAACCTTAGACAAAAAAAAACCAAAATTTTTAGAAAGTCAGAAGTATATTTAAACAATTAGAAATATACACAAAAATAGTTAATTCATGAAAAATACCAAAATTAATCCGAAAAATAATTTTAATTTAGAATATGGAAGAGAAAAACATTTAAAGATTTTTGGTGAAAGTCCCATATTTTTTGAATTAAAAATGGATTTATTATTAATTATACAAAATAAAACAATTAAATGAAAAATCATAAAATATGGAAAATCAGGGGCCATCAGATTTCCCTCATTAATTGAGGTGGCAGATCTAATAGCCAAACGTGCGCATTCCATAAACACCTCTGTCAACTGCGCTGCAGGAGTGGTAATCAGAAAGAATTGCTAGGATTAAAACATTTTGAATGGATCAAAGGGTTGGGAACACGCCAACACGCCATCGAAGATAGGGCTCCAACTTGGATAAGTCAACAAGTATGCCACTAGCTCTCATGAAAGGAAAAAAGGTTAAGTATCCACACAATGCCATGAAGAATGAGAGACTTACAATCTCACTTACTAGAATGTTATGCCTTGAGGGTCAAATTTAGCTATATGTTAAGCAATCGTAATTGGACTTATGTAGAAGTCACAACTATCTGAGGTCGAGCAATAAAAATATAGATGTTAATACATGTTAGAGACTTGGTACAAAGAATCAAACTCCTAAAACCACACACTAAAAAAATGGGAGGGACTTATCTCAGTCATACTTGTATTGATTCATCTGACACAAGGTCATTGATGAATCAATTAGCCTTTAGACATTAGAGATTTCATTGGTCAAATGAGGGAATGGGGAAGAATATGGATGAAGATGAAGAGGGAGGGGAAATAGAAACACAAATTGATCATGGGAGAAATTTCATCAAATCAAAACCATCCATTCATTTTCGAAGATGAAATGTTCATTTCATCAATCCCCTAAATCCAATGGTTTTGATCCAACAAAAGTCAAATCAACCTTGACCAAGGACCAAACAGAAAGTCAAACATCACAAGACCATAAAAATGGCCCAATAACATTTCTATACATTTAATCAATAAAAAATCAATTTAAAATGCATTTAAATTTAGTCAAAACCTAAAATCCCTTCAAAACACCAAATAAATGGCCAAGGGATTTATCCTAGGTCAGACAAGGTCAAATGACCCTAGACAAAAAAATTCACTATTTTTAAAAAGTCTGAAGTATTTTTTAAACAATTAAAAATATGCACAAAAACATTTAATTAATGAAAAATACCAAAATTAATTCCAAAAATAATTGTAATTCTAAATATGGAAGAGAAAAATATTTAAAGATTTTTTGTGAAAGTCCCATATTTTTTGGATTAAAAATGAAATTTCTATAAATTAAATAAAATAAATGGACTAAATGGAAATTCAGAAAATAAAATGAAATTAAAAAAAAAACAAGGGCCATCAGATCTCCCTCATTAATTGAGGTGGCAGATCTGATGGCCACACGCGCGCTATCCACGATAGACCAAGTCAAACGCGCCACAACAATGGTAATCAGAACCAAGGGCCTGGATTAAAACATTTTGAATGGGTCAAAGGGTTGGGAACACACCAACACACCACCGAAGTTAGGGCTTCGATCATCTTCTCTGATGAACCTCACCGTACTGGATGACCACTAAACCTCACCAAAATGAAAAACAAGGACATGATTTTAAAGAAAAAATGCTCAGGAGCTCGAATCTGGCCACGATTTTCTCCAATTTCAAGTATATTGAAAGAAACATGGATTTGAATTTTGAGGATCATGAACCGAGTTGCTTCGATTTGACCTTAAAGCAACTCGATCTTATTTCCTACATTTGTAGGACTTCAGCAAACCAACAATGAATCAAAATGGATGAGAAATTAGAGAGAATCAAAGAGGAAAAGTTTCTTAAATCTCACCTTCGAGGAGCTTCAAATCATCTTGATCTTGCTTCCAATTTGGCTTCGCTTGACTCTGGAAGCTTGCAGGAGATTATTTGGATGGTTAAAAAGCTTGGACTCTTGGAGTTTCAATTCCAAAACAGAATGAGAATTGAAACTCAATTTCTCAAGAAATCTTCAAGATTATCCTTTCAATGGTGTTTGGGGAATAAGGGGTCGAAGCTTGGGCAAGAAGGATCCCATTTCTGATCACCAGGGTCATGTATTTATAGCCATGCTCGGTGCTTTTTGCACACTTCAAAAATTGGCCAAAATTGGAAAGGTGAGCTGCATGCTTGCATGGGCGTGTGATAGGACCATGAGATGATGTAATTAAGTCCAAAAATGATCATGAGTGATTCTTAAAGTGTAACATGAAGCCATGCATTTAAATTTGAGAAGTGATCATGAGATTCATTCAAATGGAACCATGAAGAGTAACTATGTGCAAGTCATTCAAACCTCATCCAAATGAAGTGATTTTGGACTTTTTGGAAAGGTGATATCATGGGGAACAACTTACATTTTGAACACTTTTCCATTTGAAGCTTGGATCATGATGATTTTTAAGGTGGAAGTTTGGGAAATCAAACATATTTGAAAATTTTCTAAGTACCAAGTCAAATGACCATTTCTTGCATCTTGAATAACTTTTTCTATGAGCTTAAAATAGAAAAAGTTACTTCATAAAAGTTGTAGATCTTTAACTCCTACTCAATTTTGTCACAAATTGGATCTCATTTGGATTTGGCATGAAGGAGTTATGCATTTTAGAAGTTGAGGAAAATTACTTGTTCAATGGTAATGACCCAAAATTACCTATAATGTTTCCTCTTGGCACATGCCCTTGCAAGTTTAATTGGAAGTTTCTAAAAGAATCAAATTGGGGAAAACATATTGAAATTGATCACGAAACTTGGATGGCATTCATATCATAAAAATTGAGCACGTTATGGTCCTTGGAAGTTGAAATCCTAACTAGGGCACAGACAAAATGACCTATAATCTTTCACCATAAAAAATGACTTTCCAAGAAAAAATAGATTTTGACCTCAACATGAAATTTGTTTGGAATGTGATAAGTAGTAACTTTTCTCTTGGAATAAATTTTATATGACAAAAATTGAAGGAGATAAGGTCTAGGGAAACCCAGTTTTGACCAACTTAAAGTTATCTTGATCTTTTTGAATCATGTAGAATCATATATGTATAAGATGATGTAATATAAAGTATGCCTTGAAATATTTGATCAAATGATGAAGAAACTTACTGAGGAAGTCACACAAGATACCGAGATGAATTAGGGCTTCGAAGAAAAACAAGCTTCAAACTCTTGGTGATTTCTTGATCAAAATGATAGGGGAAGATCATGGGGACCGACATATGATGTCTAGAATCAATGTGAACCATCCCTTGATTGATTTCCTTGTACTAAAGGTCTTAAACCCTGGATATGAGCATGATGAGGCATTGGTGGATGCACACACTACCTACAAAAGAAACAAAGTTATACATAGACATATTTTTGGTATTTTGGTTAGTAAACAAAGAAAAACAAAGTATGATACAATCAAATGTGCTTGGTGATCTCTCCCAATGTAAACCCAATGAATAAGGGGTAAGGGGGATGCCAAGGTGTGATCCCAAAGTCGATGCATATGATGAGATAGCATGAGGGATCTTAGGGTCAAAATTGGGGTCTTACAGGTGCATGACGAGACTTTGAATCCCGCTCCTACGTATCTCCAGATGCAATGGAGAAATCAAGGATATGTAGTTTTGGGTAGAAAATGTTTGTTTGTTGGTCGATTTTAGCGAAAGCTGTTTTGTGTCAATCGACGGAAAAACATTGCTTGTTACCCAAAACAAGTGGATAAGGGAACATGTGTATCATAGCCAAATGGATTTACAAATCAACATTCACGGGCAACATCACTAGCTTACTCACACGTTTAAGCGGACGAAACATTGTTTTTGTATAATCTCGAAACAAAATACCTTTTATTTGTGAAAATGGTTTGAAGATCGCGCAATGGCGAGAAAAGAATTTGATGTGTTGAGTGTTTTTTTGGATGCCGATTGCTCGAATGGTCGAGTAAGGCAACTCGTATCCAAACAATTAAGTAGAGGAATGGAAAACTCTATACCATCTCCTTTTTCATCCTTAATTGCAAAGGATTTTGAATATTATTAAGATATTTTGTATGGATGACGAATACTCAAATGGTTGAGTAAGGCAACTCGTATCCAAGTACTCGGGAAAGGGCATAGAAGGCTCTAGGCCACCTCCTTTTTAGTCTAAGTTAATACGAAAATGAATTTAGGTTTTGGTTAGGAAAAATGTTTGAGGTGAATAGGATTGATTTTTTTTAATGGATGACAATTGTTCGAATGGTCGAGTAATGCAACTCTTATCCAAACAATCGAGGAGAGGAATCAAAGGCTCTAGATCATCTTCCTTTTTCATCATTTGAAATGATGTTTAAATATAGTTAAGTATTTTATTTTTGAATTGGAAAATGGTTTGATGTTAATCGAGTTTTGATTTGCGAATGGAAAATGATTTAAAAATGTTTTGAAAATAATTTGAATTGATGATATTTGGAAAACTAACTTGACGTTGATCAAGTGTTTGTTCTTGCTTGAGAGGTGAGCCCAGAATTTGATGGGCGTGGGTTAGGAGGATTTGGTTCGGACTCAATCGACCCGATACCAAAGCAACAAAACCATGGTTCAAATATGAACCCTAACACCAATCGCTCATCATTCGTTTACACTCTCCCCTCTTCTCTTTGAAACATGCGTCCGCCATACAAGAAAAACCAAATTTCGTGAAAAAAAACGCAACATAATCCACAACAACTCAAACAAAATCCAAAAAAACACATACTCAAACATGCTAAGATCGAATACTTACAAGCGATATTCATCGAGCGGATAACATGTTAACAGCGGTGCAAACCAATAGGCGAAAATCAAGAACAAAAAATCAATGGATGAAAGCATCAGAAATAAAACAATTAAACACTAACAAGGAAATGTGAATCAACAACGGCAACACGCAAACAAATTCCCATATCCCTCACAGTCTCATACCCTTGCAAGTTTCATTATTTCGGTTACGCTTACATGGTAAATCATAATAACTAAAGCATAAAATAAAGTAATCAACAGAAGCTTAAAGGCAAGGAAATAACCAACCTCTGTTATGTAGGAAGCGGCCACGATACACTTTCAGGTAGCTTCAACTTTTTCTAGCGCTCATCCTCTTCTGCAAATATGATTACTATACCTTATTCTTCTGGTTGTCTTCTTGTTGTGGTTTAGAACTTTCAAGGGATATGATGTGAAAAGAAATTCTAGAGTTTTTCTGTGTATATCAGGAGATTTGAAATAGTGGCTAGGGTTAGAAGAATTTCTCTGATGTGCGTGTGAAGTAATGGTTTTCTGATGTATGTGTGTGAAGTATGATGGCTAGGGTTTTTCTATCATCCTCTTCTCTTCAGATATGAACATGCTTTTATAGTGGGGAATGTGAAGGTTTTATAGGATAAGAATCAAAAGAAGCTAGTACTCGGTATTGATGGAATTGGGAAGGGAATAGAGGAATCAAAATTATTTGTACCATATGTATGTGTTTTACAATATTTTTGTAATCCTTGTTGTTTTACTATGTTGCTCTATTCAGAATTTTGTTTTGTAATGAATTTGAATTATTACTATTGTGAAATTAGAGCTTGTTTTTTTTCACTGCACTTTGCTTCTCTCTTTTTTTTTTAATTTTATTTCTCACTAGAAATGAATTGAATATTGAGTTATGTTGTAACTTGAACGGCGTGATATTTTTGCATTGTTGGCTTTGTTCTTGTGATTGAATATCTTTCTTCCTCTTTTTTTATGCTAGATCCTTGGGTGAATGACATGGCTTGAAGATTGGTTCGGTATAGAGGCGTTTTTGGAAAGCTTTGATGATGAAACAAACTTGAAGCAAATGGAGAATTGGGGACATGTCTTAGAAAAAATTTAAGCTTTTGATATAATATTGTTTTGTGATGCTTTGCTCTTGAAATGTGTTTTAAAACCCGAAAATGTACAAAGTTTCACATTAATGCAAAAGCATCACTTTGTAATTTCTTTGAGTTTATTTTGTAGTGCAAAGTTTAAACACTTGACTTCTTGAAATAAATGGTGTTTTTGAATTAATTGAGTGTGAATGAGAAGAAAAGACAATATAAATCAAAATGCAACAAATCCCAAGTTAAGTAGCACGTTAAAACATGCAAAGTTTTTTTGTAAATTTTTCAAAACCAATGTGATTCAACAAAAAAGGTTTTACACTCATTTTTTTAGATCAACATCCAAAACCAAAATTAAACATAATTAAAAATCTTGATGACTTATTTTGTTCAAATGGAATGTTATATGATATTGATCATGGATGGTGGATTCGAATGACATGAGATTTAAACTATCTCAAATTGAAATGAATAGCATTGTGTGTGAATGATTGAACATGCTAGATGTATGGATGCTTAAATCACACAAAGTTCAAAGTTGCCAACAAATGAACTATCTTTTAAAAAAAAGCTAAAAGCATTAGTACTTGGATTGTAAATAAAATCCAAGCACTTATACCCAACCAAGAATGATTATCAATAAGCCATGAACTATCCAAGTTATCACTCCAAAGACTTTAACGATGCATGATATGAATGTATGAAATGGTACCGAAAATTGAAAAATTGAAAACTCATAAACGAAAACATTTATCTCCTAATTTTGACTTATGGTGAAAAATGAGATTTTATGACCAGATAAAGTAATCATAAAATGATGCAGATGAGCGTGCTTGTGAATGACTTTTAGGAGGGGGAAATATTTAGGGTGTGACAGTTGTCCCTATTTAAATATCCTTACCGGATGACATGAGTGATGGAAATTATCATAGAATCCAGGTGAAAGGTATTTAAATACAAAAGACTCTAACTTTTCCCTAGATGTAATGCTATGAGCTGAAGGACTTCTTTCTCTTCTTTTTTTTTGCTTTTGGTCTGCTAGGGGTATGATGTGAGACGAAATGAACCGTAGCATGATGTTTTATAATGGATGAAGAACGAATGAGGAACCTGTGGGGGTGACAGAGATACATAGAAGTGGTGATCCACAGGAAATGAAAAGAACAATGACGGTAAAGACTTACTAAGGATAACAATCTACTGGAGAAAAGACATTGAGGAATACTCAAAAGTAAGGATTGTCAAATTGGTTAGAGATAACAAGCAGACACCTTAGAATATCTGGAAATTCGTAAGTTTTAGAGATTTATAACAAGAAATTCATCCCGCACAAAGTTCTGGAGTTTTCTAACAAGAAAATCATCCAATCAAACAAAATGGAGATCCCTAACAAGGAATTAATCTGAGACAAACTTGGGAGCTTTATTACAAGAAAGTCATCCACAAAAAAGAAACTTGGAGGTTCCTTACAAAGAAAATATCCAAACAAAACTCGGGAGTTTTTTAATAAGAAAAGCATCCACACAAAAGGTTGTGATGATTCTTTACAAAGAAATCAATCAAGACAAAAATGTTGGAATCTTCAAACAAGAATGACATCTTAACCTTTCGGAATTCCTTAAAATGAAGAGTCATACATGACTTTCTAGGAAACATCAGGATGAACAGGGTTATAGAACTCTCTATAGGTACCAACAAAAGTTGGACTTTGACTGTAAGCATTAGTTATAACCAGCTTCTAACAGATTGGTGCCAATGACAATTGGACTTTCAAAGATGACGCCGATGACAATTGGACTTTCCAAATGATACTGGTGACAACCAGACTTTAGGTACCAATTATAATTGGATTTCAAAATGGAGTTCTAGTTGCAACTGGACTTTAGATGAGGTTAGTGACTACTAGAATTTAGGGGTACCAATGACAATTGGACTTCCCAAATGGTGCTTGTGACAACCATACTTTAGGTACCAATTGCAATTGGATTTAAAAACAGAGTGCCAATTACAACTGGACTTTATAGATGCCAATGACAATTTGACTTTGAAAACAAGGTTCCAGTTACAACTAGACATTCAAAAATGATGCCAATAATAATCTGTCTTTGCAATTGATACCAATGACAAATGGATTTTAAAAGATGCATGTCGGTAAAAACTAGACTCTGGTCACTAATAACAATTGGATTTTGACAAACACTGCCAGTGACAACTGGAATTTAAATTGTGCCAATAACAATTGGACTTTGAATATCAATAACAATTGGATTTAAAATGAGTTCCCTTAACAATTGAACTTTGGAATGATACTAGTCACAACTGGATTTAAAAAGATAATACCAGTGACAAGTGCACTTTAGGAGACGCCGATGAAAATTGGGATTTTAAATGATACTAGTGACAACCGATGACAATAGGGATACCAATAATAATTGGATTTTTAAAACAAGATACCAATGACAACTATACTTTAGATACCAATGACAATTGGATTTTAAAATAGATATTAGTAACAACCAATCTTTGAAAATGATGTCAGTGACAACTAAACTTTGGATGCCAATGACAATGGGACTTTAGGTACGCTAGTAACAAATGGACTTCAAAAGATGCTAATGACAATTGGGCTTAGCATAGAGTTCCAGTGATAACTGGACTTGGAGATGTTCCAGTAACAAATGGTCTTTTGGGTCAAGGGATAACAATCAACAAGACCTCGGTCAATGTAAATGAGCGTGAAGTACACTTTGGGATATGCATGATTTAATTTTACTTATATGTATGATATATGAATGATCATGATATGCAAATGCTGACACTATGCAGGCATGGAGTTTATATAGGCTCTTTATAGAAGTTTTAATTTCTCAACACTAATAAATCGACCAAATATTTTGTGATAGATGTATCAAAGAAGAATCTATCAAGCTTGACAGTTACAACTAGCCAATGGGATCCTTTTCGGGTGATTGATGGATTGTGATAGCATGATTTCCTTGGCACTCATCTCGAACTTAACAATCATTGATGTATGGCAGAATTTACTTGAGCAACTTGGAGGCATGGAGAGGACTTGTCCCTTTGTGACTCATCTTGCCCCAGTCGGTTGGATCATTGAAGACGTTCACCTTAAAAGGAGTTTGGAAAGATCTTGTCATAACCTTGAGGTGGCTTGCCCCAATGTTTGAATCTTGTATCATTCTACCTTTGATTATCTAATTCTTGGAATGGTAGACTTCTGATTGACCACCTTTAAAGGGTTGGACCCACGGTTCTCTTTTGTGGTGACTTGCCTCGATTTGAGTCTCGAGGAAGTTTTCTTCTTTATAAATCGACTCTTGGGATAGTTGGCTCATTGAACTCTTTGTGGTTGCTCGCCCTAGTCTGAGTCTTAAAGTAATTTGCTCTTGACTAACTAACTTTTGGGGTGGTTGGATCTGATTGACCGATGCTCTAAGTGATTTTCCCCTGACTGGAATCCTCTCACCTGATCAAGTTCGTCAACTGAATGCACGTTGTTGGTATTCCCTTGATGCTAAATGCTGACTTGAAAATAAAATTGTTCATTCAAAAATGGTAATTTTAGTGTAGTGTTTATGCAAAATTTTGAAATCAAAATTTATTGATATGAATGGGTCAATGATCAGAATGCAATGCTAATCTTGCCATTCATAGTGTGAAATATGATGTGATTAATACAAATGATTAACAAAGATATTTTGGAGTCAGGTTAACGCAACCTAGATGCAGTATGCTTTCAGAATAAACCATGTCTTAATTAGGTCTTTTAAGGATTGTAATGTGGTCTGGTTCACAATTTTTTTGAAACAAGGGATATAAGACTTAAAACTTAATTTTAGCTCCCCCCTTCTTCTTGATGATCTTCAGTCCTATATTCAACATACGCATACTCAAGAGAGTTTGAGAGTGTCTGGGTAAAGATGAGGATTCAAGATGAGGTTTTCTTGCAATGACGTTCACATTATTTTGTTTATTTTTGGTTTTGTTGAGGGTTTTGATGACCTCTTTTGATTGATTTTTATCCCTAATTTTTCCTGGACCGCTTCTTTGAATCTTTTAGTCCACCGGGATGCCCTGACTTTTTCCTAAGTCATACTTTATGGTGTTCTACTTAGTGGGATTTTTTTATTTTGTTGAAAGATTGTGACTGCCATGTAATTGATTATTGAGGAACAAACACTACAATCATTTTTGGCTTTTCACGACTTCTTCGACACTTCAAGATGTGTGTGAAGTATCTGGTTGATTCTCAGGTGGGATGTTTTCTCTTGCAATTTGAATCCAAAGTTAGATTAACTAGAAAAAACAACCATGTCCCTGGTTAAGATTAAGAATTTTGGTTCTGAAAGAAACACCAACTTCTAGGCTCAAAGTGGTTGACTAGGGACTAGCTCCTTATCTCTTCAGTGTTTGGGCATTTGAAATAATGTCTTACATCATCAGCAAAGTTCTCTTCAAAAGCATACCACAACAATTTTGGGTATTTTGTTTTCACCATCCTCCTTCCAATCTTTGTTAAAACAACAGTTGGATAAAGATAAGTGAAATGGAAGAATTTTTTTTTACATAAATGAAAAATGAGTGAATACGAATGGATTAATTCAAAAGATGCATAAACATTTCACTAATCTTACCAATTCAAAGAAAATAAATAATCAACATGCAAAGAAATTAAAAAAAGGAAATGTTGAAACAGCCAAATGATTGTCAGCTTTAGGGAATTGAATTCTTAAGCTTGGTTCATACGTCACTCTCCATGTCCTGGAGGAGGGCTGTATCCAACATTCGGTCCCACGTCTTTGAAGCTCAAAGTATTTTTGTCGACCAACTCTCACACTCTATGCTTGAAAGCATAACAACCCTCTAAGTCATGTCCAGGAGCACCCTCATGGAAAGGATAATGAGCATTTGGATTGTACCATGGAGGTAAAGGATCAAGTGGAGGTCCTAGAGGCCTTGGAACCACTAGTCCCTTTTGCAGCAAGGAATGATAGAGCTCAGTGTATGATATGGGGATTGGATTGAAGGTGACTTTACCCATTTGTCCTTTATTCTGAATTGAAGCATATTAACAAGGAGCTTGAACCCTTGGTTGCTGATAAGTTGTTCTTGCAGACGCTTGTTGGTGTGTAGGTGCTACTTTATTTGGTTGATACCCTGGTGTAAAAGGTTGCTGATATGCAGGAGGAGTTGCTTGCTAGTAAATGGGCGCAACAACAACTGCATATGGTTGTTGACCAAACTACATAGGATAGGTGGGTTGTTGATAGGTGAACTGATGTTGATGTTTCTTCCATGAATGGCTTCTTCCTTGATTAGTAGACACGACATATATTTCACCTTTCTTTTTCTTCTGAAACCTCAGGAAAATTTCTTGGCATTATTGTTGGAGGTTTCGGCAACGGTTATCATCTTGCCATTTTTCATCCCAAGCTCAACCTTTATACCTACGACAACTAGGTCAGAGAAACTTGCTTATACGCTACTCACCATTCTTTCATAAAACATAGGTTGCACGGTGTCCATGAGCCAATTCGCCAATTCCTTCTCGACAATAGGTGGTTCAACTTGCGAGGCCACCTCTCTCCACCGTTGTTCATATTCCTTGAAAGACTCATTATCTTTCTGGGACATGCTTAGCAACGGCCTCCTATCTGGGGCCATATTCATGTTATATTTCAAGTGCTTGATGAAGGTGTCAGGTAAGTCTTGGAAACACAGAATTCTGCTTTGATCAAGACTTAGGTACCATTTAGAGGAAGCTCCCTTCAAGCTATCCTAAAAACAATGTATCATAAGTTTGTCATCCTTGACGTGTGCAGCCATTTTTCGATAGTACACAATGAGATGAATTTTGGGGCATGAGTGACCCTCCTACTTATCGAAATCAGGGGTCTTGAATTTCGAGGGGATCACAAGACCGGATACCAAGCACATTTCTCTAGCAACAACACCAAAGACTTTGTCACCTTCCATAGCTCTCAATCTTTTCTCAAGGAAAACATGATAGGAATAACAGGAAGCACCAAGTTCAACGGGTTCATCCATCGAAGCTTCCTTCTTTGTGATTATTGTGTAATATTTATGACTCTTATTATGTCTTTTGTTTATATTATGAGTAGCTAAATCCTTCAATGTTACGGATGAGTCATTGTTCTTGATTTAATTTGAATTTCTGATTAACATTTGTAATAACTGATGTTTTATTCCTATATGATTTATTTATTTCTGTGTTAATGCTTTGCTCTTTCTGACAAATTGAGAATTGATTTATGATTACCTGCTAGGAAAGACTTTCAATAGTAACACTTGATTGAAATATTTTAGATTAGATATCACCTAAGACTATGGATACCTTCTAAAAACTGATTTGTTCTTGATAATTAAACGCTTGAGTTCACCTACCATTTACTATGATCATACAAATTGATTTGAATAGCTAAAGTTTCTTCACTAATGACATAGGAATAAATACACTAAAGAATCCCTAATCTATAGGAATAAAGCAAGTTGTTCGAAAGTTAATTTGTGATATAGTCGTACCTCAAAAAATAGAACATGGTCTCGCGAAGCGTAATGCACGCTCCCGAGATGAATTAATAGAGTCGTCAGGAAAAGAGAAAATATCGATAAAATCGGTCAAATAAATATAATATAATAAATAAAAACATTTAATTACTTTATTATTCTAAAAATAAATATAATAAATAAAAAAAATTTATTATAAATAATTAATATGATACAAAAATTAAATTTAAGTTTGATAATAATATTATTGATATTTAGAGACTTACATCAACATTATTATCACTCAAAAGAATCGGATTTCAAATTCTTTTTTGAATTCAAACCACGTGTATAAATTCTAATATTTATTTATTTATCAATATGATATATTGCATTAATCTCTGATATTTGTTGGTTTTAACTTTTAATCGCACTTACTTGCTTGATACTTGATGGCCAAACTTCATATTAGTACTAAATTCCTCTAGGGTTAAGACAAAAGCAAAGTTACAAAATAAATTCTAATAACATCCCTAAGCTAAATACTAGAGTGGTTTTTGGATTGTTTAAATTTTCCAATTATTGTGAAAAGAAAGTTGTGTCAATTCAACCGTGCAATAATAGGTGTTGGTAAATTTGATACTAGCTTGAATAGAGAATAAAGAATAGTGATTACGTACTTCACTGACACAAATGTTGGTTTGCTCTATAAACAGATTGTTGATAGGAACAAGCATGTGCTATCCCCTCCCAACCATTCTTTGTGGAGAAAATTGTGGGCTCTGGTCACGTAGGATAGGACCATTTCCATTTTCCAAAATCAAATAGCAACCCTATGCCTATATGTAGATCTCCATGACCAAATTGGTATAGAAACATTTAACTTGTCACGAGCTTGCTTGATTACCCCTTTTGACCCTCACATTTTGGGACTATAAGTCAATTCTATAGAATGATGAGCAATTAGTGACGAGTATGAAAGGTGTGTGCTTATTACATCACTCATTAAGATGTGTGGCATTATATATATTGGAAAACAGTTGCTATCAATCGATATCTTTATCTTTCGTTAGGCATTGTGATTTAATGTGTTGAGTTTGTTTATTATTTAATCAAAGAATAAACAATTATTTTTGCCTTTAAAATTGTAGCTACATCCCAGATATTACCGTGGACTGGTTCATGGACAAGGATTTGGATGTAGGCAAGCTTATTTTGTCCGCTTTAGTATAACTAGATTTAAAAGTGGGCTGGTACACTTAATTTAGGGTTGACAATAAATCGAATCAACTTGAATATAATTCGAAATTTAATTTGAAAACTAGATCGTTGAATTTGGTTCATGAATTAAATGAGTTGAATATGAGAAAAAAATGAAATTCGTTAATTAAATGAATTGAACTTGAACTATGTATAGTTTGACTCATTAGATTCATGAGCTATGAAACCCAGACTTGGACACGGACACGGGCACGATGACCCATTTAATGTAAAAAACATAGGACACGGACACGACTATATATATTTTATATATTAATATAATAATGCAATTTATGAGTACAATTTATAAAGAATTTAAAATGAGAAGAAAGATTTATGTTTATTTAAAAAGATATAAATCTACCAAAACAAAATGATACAAATTATATCATAGTCACTACACATTGAGAAAACAAACATCCAAGTCTGACTCATCCAAAGACAAGTCAACAAGTTCAAGAAATCCACTGTCATCTAATGAGTCAAACTCATCTCCGGCGACATCCCACATTTTAGTTTCCTCTTGATGATATTGGGGAGTGTCCATCGATGTGTGTCATCTTGTTTCTCTTCAAAGAATGGATAAATAAATATGTGCGCTAATTTTTTTCAACATAAACAATGAAATATGAAAAATTAAAGAATCCTAATTGTGTTGTTTTTATAGTGGGGAAGTAGAATATGAAAGATAAAAATCCCTTCTTTTTTTAAAATTTTGAGTTCTTTTTGTTTTAATTCTGATTTTTTTATAGTTTGGTTGTGTCCTTTATTTGAAATAAGGTGTTGTATCCGTGTCCGTTGGGATTCAATTTTATTTTTAAGTTGGACACTTCAAATATGTGTCGTACGTGTGTCATACACGTATCCATGTCGGACACGTGTCTAACACAAGGATACATCGTGTGAATGGTGTGTCGGAGCTTCATAGTTCATGAGTCAACTCGATTATATATGTTGACTAAAGACTTAATCCAAATCTTAGCCCTCTATTTTCTTCCAATCTTATAACTTATATTTTATTTCAATATTTTTCTTTTAATATTAACTTAAAATGTCAAATATATAATTAAAAAAAAGTAGATTTAAGAAAACCGACTTATAAGTCCGTGAAGAAAACAAATTGAACCTAATGAGATGAACCTCATGAGTCGAATTGAGTTGTTTGTAATCTTAAAACGAGTTGAGTCTGAGCTTAAAAAAAGTTCGTGTCAAACTCGAGTCGAGTTTTAAGCTGAACCAATTCTTACTGAGTCGAGCTGAGCTGAGGCGAGTTCGGCTCGACTCAATTCATTTCCATCCCTAGACCTGACCATACTGGCCCGATTCAGAAATAAGGCAATCATAATTCCATGAGTGGGAAAATATGCATTTAATGCTAATTAGAGTCATTTAGTATGGAGATCCTACACATTCAACTATGATTCTCAATCATCCTTAAGGAAGGATGATTGACAGAATCAATGACAATAAATGTCTCACTTAGGCCTCCTCACGAGTTGGACCGAAAGCACTATATAAGAAAGGGGGCACTAAAGGAAAGAGGAATCCATAATTCATCAAGAAAAGTATATGCGACTTTGACTGGCATTTCGTCGGTAAGATTATCAATTGGTGTACATTGTGTGTACATTATCAAATTTACAAAACATTAAGTGTGTTTTTAGAAAACATGAAAATCATGGTGAAAAATTGCGGTGGGACAGAAGCGACGCATACCAGCTTCTCAAAATCACTGTAAAATAGACTTTAAACGTGTGGTAGTGATGGCCCACCATGTTACTAAACATAAGTTATGATCCTCTATTGAATTGTTTGATGTCGTGGATCTATGTGCATGCAGGTATAATTAAAAAATGCTCTAGGATGGTGAAGTTTATGGTACTAAAGATACAAGTTAACTAGTAACGACTTAGTTTTGATGATGACAACTCTGAAAGTCAAGCATCTACTGAAGATATCTAAAGATGTCAAATATGCACAAGATGTTTGATCAACTTATCCTCCCAAATCAAGCTATACATCTATTTAAAGTCAACAATGTAGTCCCACAACTCTCAAGTGAAGACTTAGGTTTCAATTATCACTAGTGGTTTGACATCTCAACTTTCAAATGATGGTAATCAAAATGATGATATCTCAAGGCTAATTTAAAAGACCCAAGCTTCGTGTGGGATGCTTAAGTTAAATATAATGATTCAAATACTTTAAGCTTCATAGTATGAAAGAGAGGAAGTGTGAAAGGTCGTTTGGTCGTGTTTGTCTGAGTGACAATGTCTTATAAAAGACACAAGGGCATTACAGGAAACATTATGGCTAAATCACAAACAGTAAAAACTCTTGAGAAGCCTATCATTTTTAAATTAAATCACCAAAAATATGTTTTTAAGGTCTAGCCAGTTGATTAAGGGAGTGCGTATTGATTAGGAGACTTTTTCTAACTATCTAATCAATTAGATCTTTTGCCTAATCGATTAGATGATACTTAATTGAGTATATATTTTGAGACAGGCTCTTAATAATTGGTAGTGGCTTTATATCAAAATCTTTCATTTTGGATCTCAACAATTGATTATTTAAGGTACCTAATTTGTTAGTTTGATCGATTAGGTGAGTTAAAAGGCATGTGAATTATTTCAAAATGTATAACACGCCTTGAGCTATAAATAGAGAGTTTCTCTATCACTTCTGACATCTAGAAAACGTGAAAATCTCACTTTTCTTTTCTCTCATCACCTATCTAAATCTCTCATGTTTTCTCACTTTTTTGCCATAGTGCTTCGAGAGTGTTCTCGAGTCTAAGTGAGGAATACTGTTTTGGACGAGGGAAAAATTGTAAATTTACCAAAAGTGAATTTTCTCATGCCTAAATAATTATAGGAAGTTAATATTTTGGTTCTAAGCTAAACTTGTTAAAAGCTCTTAATTATATTGGGAGATTGTCTTATGAAGTCTTACCTTGGTTCGTGATCTCCTTCATTGAAGAAAATTTTCTCTCTTGATTTATGAAGATCAACTAGTGAAAATATCCAATACGGTTCTTAATCTTTTCCTAGTTTGAACCTTTATCAGTTCAAAATCAACCCGTTTAAAATCTCACTTGGTGTCTGAGTTCATTCTAGTGTAAAAGCTCAGTAGGTTCGAGATCAACCCGTGTAAAATCTCTCTTGGTTTCTAAGTTCATCTATGTGTAAAAGCTCAGTGGGTTCTAGATGATCCCGGTAAAAAGTTTGGTTAGGTTTGTGGTCATTTTTTGTAAAACCCGGTTTGGTTTGGAGGATAACCAACTAAAAAGTTCGTCTTGGTTTGAAATCAGTCTATACAAAATATCAGTTTGGTTTGGAGCCTAACCGCTCTAAGTCTTGTTCACTGTTTGGTTAGAAGTTATACTAAGACTTTATTTTCTTGTATAAGAGGGTTTGTGGACATAACCTTCAAAAAGAGTATTTTGCCTAAATGTTTAAAACTTTTGTCTAAATGTTTAAACATAAAATTTTATTAATATTTAAAATTCTAGTCACAACTCTTATATCACACTTACATTCAATATAACAATGGTTAATGTTTCAAACTCAGATGATTCTAGAGCTTCTTAAGCAACTTCTTGTTGTTTGTGAAAGAAGTATCACTATGATTCCTTTTAAAGAGTTGCATATTATTAATTTAGAGAGAAAATTGATTTAAGATTTAAAGGAAGAATAGATAAACAATTTTTTTCAGATTTAGGGACGTTGGAATTTTTTGTATTTATGGAAAAAAGAACGTAAATAGGAAAGATTAAAATAAGATAGTCATTAAGAATTACATGTGTTTACCACTTGTGGTAACTCCATTTATGTAAATTGTTTAAGTCTTAAGTAGTTGAATTTATCACTTGCAATTTATGTAACTGATAGTATTTTACTTAATTTAAATTAGTTTATTATGCAGTGTGGCTGAGCACAATAAGTGTTTTGTCTTTTTTATTTAACTTGTGTTTTATTGTGAACGATTATTTCTGGCGACACTTGATGTTATGATAATACTTGTCTGACTATTCTCAATAGATTTAAATATCATAAGAAGTTGATTAAAGTCATGACACCTGAAAAAAATCTGAAACATAAAAAGATTATATATGTTGAGGTTGTATGTTAAGTTATCATGAGTGAATAACAATAAAAATTTGGGATGTATGTGCAATTTTACTATCTAAGTACAATGAAAAAGAAGGGAATATATCTTATTCTTTAGGCCAGTACAAAATGGATAAAAGAAGATGACCTAAGTACAAAGTATGAGAACTAGAAAAGGAAAGAAAACCCTACATTGAAAATCGGCCTGAAAAGCTGAAGAACATCATGCATCAGAGGTTATACATTCAATTCCCCATCCCAATTCCATTTCAGTTGTGTAATTGATGATGTGAGACACAACATCAAAAACCACATGCAATTTGAAGATTGTAAGGGATTATATTGTGGTTTCTTTATGTTTATAATTTTTGTACTCTTTGTAAGAATGTGTAACCTAATTTATCAACTCTTAGTTGTAGTTAAACCCACTATGATCTAATTTTATTTTTTTGGATAATGTAAAATTCTATGAACAAGTAATCTTTTTAATATGATGGAACATTATTGTATGTTTATGCTATATGTTTAACCTTAGATATGATGATCTAAGAGTTAAATAACAACTTATTAAGTTGGAGTTGTGCTTCGTAAATGGATCTATATAAATAATATGGTAAATATAGAAAATGAACATGCATTTCTTACTTAATCACTTTAGATATAAAGATTTATTGTTATAGTGGTAAACATGACAATTTTTATTTGAAGTATAATGGTGTTAATGATGGCTTAGACATAAGATAATCTTAAAGAACCATTGCTTATTTTCACATTATTTGACAAACACTACAACATACAACTCTGGCCACATATGACATAACACCACCCAACATCATACATATTAAATGAAAACATGGAATAGATCATTGTCCAAAAGTTTTGTAAAACCTTATTCAACTTTACCTTTTATTACTATTACTTTTTATCATATGCAAATTTGTGACATGTTATTCAATTTCATCATATTTTTAGCTCATGAGTTACTTTATCATTTTGAATGATTAGTGATAAGTTTAAAACCATTATTTTTTTAACTCGGCACCATCAGACCGGCCAAACCGGTTAGACCGTGAACCAGAAGGTAGGATGGTCTCGAAAGGTCAAAAGAACAAATATTTAATTGACTCGGTGTACACCAGTGTGACCTGGTGATCAGTCATCATTTACATTGAGTTTTCATTACTGATCCGACGCAAAACAGAGACATTTTACACACTGTGCAAGCATTTATGGTACATTTCGAGTTAGTTTTACTTCCGTTATTTTATTTACGCGTTTGTAATCTTTGTTATGTTTTACCTTTTATTATCTTGATTTTATGCGTGGGATAGCTGTGTTTTTGTCCGACAGATCCAAGTAGAAGAACCGGAGAACTCAGAACAAGACAGTGCGAGATTCCGGCACACAAAGGAGCAGAAAACCCCGGTACAGGAGGCCTGACACGGCCACCCGTGTCACTTGACACGGGCCGTGTTAGGGCAAGGGAAGCAAGTGAAGAAAATAGTAGCCTGACACGGCCACCCGTGTCAACTGACACGGGCCGTGTCAAGTAGAAACATCAACCGTGTCACCCCTGCCATGGGCATGTCAGTTTAAACAGTAGGCTGACACGGGCCGTGTCAGCCCAAGCCCAAAATTTCCAGTTTTCTCGGGCTTTTCGTCCTTCAGGCTTTTTAGAGACATCTTTGGACCTGTCCAACTGCTGCTGGGAACTTTCACTATAAAAAGAGGTCTTCTGCCAAGGAAAAATCATCTTGGAATACGGAAAACCACAGTATTGTGAAGCAATCAAGTATTACAGAGATCAAGGCATTTGGAGAGCTGAAGAGATTCATGAGCGGGTGCGATTGAAGATCAAAGTCACCCAATTACTTGTAATGTGTAATTTTTATCTTGAATTTGTTTTAAACAATATGAGTAGCTAAACCCCCCAATGCTAGGGGGGTGTCCCTGATTTAGAATTGTAATGAATTTGAGTTTACATTTGCATTTATAATATTTTGTTTACGGTAACCTTTTGATGTGTTTATTGCTTTCTATTTTGGACCAATTGAGATTGATTTGTGGTTATCAATTAGGCTGGACCGCCATTGATAAGGTTTTCATAAGGTTACTCTACAGTAGATATCACCTAGGATTAGGGATACCCTGTATGAACCAGAGCATTCTTGATATTTTACAGCTTAACTTCACCCTAATTGGCTATGGACATAGTGTAAGAACAAAAATTGTTCTACAACAGATTCCTTGATTTTGATGATAACAAAGGATGAAACCAAAAATGGCACCCTAACGAAAAGTTTCTAAGTGTGCAGGATTCTAAAGAAAGAAGGAAGAAATCTGATGATGTCATCAGATACAAAACAAGATCAGATACAAAATATCAGAAGATAAGAAGCATCTGAAGTGGAGACACGTTCAAGAAAGTCTAACTCTGAGCAAGAACAGCAAAGTATCAGAAGCATCTGAACAAGAAGTAAACTCTAGATGTTCTGACTCTGAACAACGCTATCTCTAAGCTCCAGAAGTTCTCAGCGCTATCTGAACTCACAAGAGATCAACATCAGATACAAGATTCCAAGACTCTCCAGAAACACAAATACTCTGAGCATGGAATTGCTAATCATGAAAGAGTAACGTTAAAGTCAAGTAAAGATTTGCAAATGGATTTCCTAATTGAGAAAGAGACGTTAATCTCCAATTTCAATAAAGAAAATACTACTTGTGGTAAGTAGTCATTTCAAGGAGAAAAAGTTATCCTGCAGAAGCTGTTTATGTTATGGCGTAAATTCATCTTATTACTCATCAGTTTCAACTACTACCTCATTGATCTATATAAAGGATTGCAAATCAACATTTCAAACACACATACAAGGAAAAATCATACTGAAACATCAACACAAGAAAACCTTCTTGCTCTCTAAATCTTCACGAAGCTTTTGCTTATAACGTGAATCACTTTGTTCATACTATTGTAATATTTGCTTTCTTAGAAGCACTCTAGATTACATAAATCTTTCATTTATTGTTTGTTGATTTCCTCAAGTGACTTAGTGTAGTCTGTAAACTTGAGAGGACTAAGAGATTTTTCTCTTAGACGTTGTTTGTAATCTTTCAAGATTAGTGGATTAAGTCCTTGTTGAAGGCGAAATCACCTTGGCCGGGTGGACTGGAGTAGCTTTGTGTTATAAGCGAACCAGTATAAAATCCTTGTGTGATTTTCATTTTGAAAAGCGCTTATTTTTCAAAACAATTCAAACCCCCCTTTCTTGTTTTTCTCACCTTCACATAGGAATTAGGGTAGATTGATTAAAGGTTTTCTCACCAAGGACTTGGGAGAAAATACCCTTGAGAACTGGTGGTAATTGATATTTATTGATGCAATCGCAACTCAGAGTTGCTACAGGGATAAATCATACACCTTCCCTGGCATTGTTCCTTTTTCTTTATAAACCCTTAATTTCATATTTCTTGACCTTTACTTTTATTATTATATTTTTACACTCAAAACCCAAATTAATACTTCTTGTTTAATTGAATGATAATTTTACTCAATATTAACGTGCAGTCCTTGAGATCGATATTCGGGGAATTTCCCCATTATTACTATAAAAGGAAAAATAGTACACTTGTTATTTTCCCGATCAAGTTTTTGGCGCCGTTGCCGGGGACTGCCAAAAATATAGAGTTTAATTTTATTTCAATTAAAATTTGTTGCTTTGCAATAAAATTATTTTTCTGTCATTTATAATTTACTAATTTGTGTATGCGAGGAGAACCCTCAACTGAATTTCTTTTTGACGCAGAGATCGAGAGAACCCTTCATAGAAGACGTAGAGAACAAAGAGTGGATTCTACAGAAGAAAGTACCTCTGATTACTCAGACGTCAAGGAACCAATGGCTGAAGTTCCTCCAATTCCACCTCCTCCACCTCCGGAAAGACTCCTGGGTGATTATGGAGGTGCAAATGCACAGGGTGGTCGATTGACCATTGTTAACCAACCGATGAATGTGACAAATTTTCAACTACATCCTAGCACGACCAATCAATTGGAAAGAAAACATTTCACCGAAAAGGTTAATGAAGATGCCAACAAACACCTGCAAAGATTTCTAACCATGAGCACCACCTTGAAAATTGATGGTCATACTGATGAAGCAAAAAAATTAAGAATGTTCCCATTCACTTTAGTTGAAGACGCGGAAGAATGGTTCTATTCTCTCCCTGTCGGTAGTATCACTTCCTGGGAGGAGATGGAAACTGCATTCTTAAATGAGTATTTTCCAGCATCAGTATTCCTGAGAAAAAGGTATGAAATTCTAAATTTCAAACAGAAGGATGGTGAATCATTGGGAGACACTTACAAAATATTCAAAAGAATATTAGTCGCGTGTCCCACTCATAATATGGATCAGACCGAACAAATGCAGATGTTCGTTAATGGGCTGAAAATAAAAACGAAACAGTTGATTCATACAACAGTCGGTGGCTCAACAAATTTCTCAACAGCCACTGGTATCAAGAGGATTATTGAAGCAATAGCTGCTAATGAGCATCTAGAGCTATATGACAGGTGTACCAGTCAGCCAGACGGGGTAATTGATCTAAAATTAGAGACAAATAAAATTCGTCTGGAAGACACTGTTGCTGTCGAAGTAGACAAAAAGCTGAAAGCTATAAATATAGGTACTCAACAGATAGCGCAGATTCAGCCAGCTCAGGCGAGCACTTGTGAAATATGTAATGGACCTCATCACACGGTCTATTGCTTTGCGACTCCCCAACAAATTGAAGAGATCAAATTCTTGAAGCAGAATAATCCCTACTCTAACACTTACAACCCAGGTTGGAAGAATCATCCAAACTTCTCCTGGAAAGATCAGAGAGGGAATGTTCCACAACAAGGTACAGGGAAATTTAGACTCAGTATCAGCAACAGCAACAACAACAACAGGCACCTAAAAAGGCTGAATGGGAGATTGCCATTGAAAAGTTAGCAACCCACAGCATACAGTTTCAAGAAGAAACAAGGACTAATCAGAAAAACACCACAGCCTCCATCAAAAATCTTAAAGTTCAAATGGGACAGATAGCACAACAGTTAGCTTCAAACTCTCAAGCCCCTGGCACCCTACCTAGTGGTACGGTGACAAATCCGCGGGAACATAACACTGTTAACGTTGTCACAACCCGAAGTGGAAAGTCAACAGAGGAAAATGATATAGAAAAAGATGGATTAATAGAGATGGATTTAGAAATCAAGGAAACAAAAGTCCAAGATGAAGAAGCAATACCACCTCCTGTTAAGGAGAAGGAGAAGGTTCCTAAACCCATAATCAAACTCCCTTACCCTCCACGACAGAAAAAGAAAAATCAACATGAGAAGAATTTTGAGAAGTTTCTGGAGCATTGGAACAAATGCCAATATATGCCAAGTTCATGAAAGACATAATTTCCAAGAAGCGTTCCACTGATACGGAACCGATCATCCTGACTGAAACATGCAGTGTCGTTCTCCAAGGTATGAAAATCCCAGTGAAAAAGAAAGACAGGGGATCAGTTACTATTCCTTGCACTATTAGTGATAGAAAATTCAAGAAGGCTCTGATTGACTTAGAAGCGAGTGTAAGTTTGATGCCACTGTCCATCTAAAAGAAATTAGGCATCGGTTCTGTTCAAGATACTCGAATGACCCTTCAGTTTGTGGATCGCTTTGTTAGGCGACCCTACGGTATTGTGGAAGATGTTCTTGTAAAAATTGACAAGTTTGTCTTTCCAGTCGACTTCGTCATTTTGGAAATGTCGGAGGATGAGGAGATCCCTCTCATATTGGGAAGACCTTTCTTGGAAACAGGGTGGTGTATGATAGATATTGAGGAAGGAACTATGACCCTCAAGGTCTATGATGAAGAGTTAAAGATAGATGTGAGGAATACCATGCAATACAAAGATGATATCGACAGAAACAACACTATAGAGATAATCGACCAAGTAATTGCTCAAGAAAATCACCAGCATAGACCCCAGTCACCACTAAACCGGGTCTTAAGCTTGTCCATTTTTTAGAGTAATGAAGATGAAGAAGAATCTGAGGTGCTTGCTCTAATGGAAAAACAACCTGAATGGATTAGATCTAGACCACACCGGTGGGAAGATCTAAGACCACCACCATCCGATGTCACTGAAGAACCAAAAAAAGGGGTGAATCTGAAGCAGTTGCCAACAAATCTGAAGTATGTATTTCTAGACACTGAAGAAAAATGTCCAGCCATCATTAATGCTAGTCTACAGAGTGTCCAAGAGGAAGAACTCATTCAAGTGCTAAAAAATACAAGAGTGCAATCGGATGGGCAATTGAGGACTTAAAAGGTATAAGCCCTACTGTTTGCATGCACAAGATCTTAATGGAAGATGACCACAAACCAGTAGTGCAACCACAACGAAGACTTAACCCAACCATGAAAGAAGTGGTGTGCAAAGAGGTTGTAAAACTCTTAGATGCGGGCCTAATCTACCATATCTCCGATAGCTCTTGGGTAAGTCCAGTCCACGTGGTACCAAAAAAAGGGGGCACAACGATAATAAAGAATGAAAAGAATGAGTTGATTCCAACCTGCACTGTTACAGGTTGGAGAGTGTGCATCGATTATAGAAGGCTAAACATGGAAACAAGGAAGGATCACTTCCCACTATCATTCATTGATCAAATGCTGAAAAGGTTAGCAGGACACGATTACTATTGTTTCCTAGACGGTTATTCGGGGTATAACCAGATTGCGGTTTCCCCTGAAGACCAAGAGAAGACTGCATTCACATGCCCCTATGGTATTTTCGCTTATAGAAGAATGCCATTTGGCTTGTGCAACGCACCGACCACCTTTTAAAGGTGTATGACTTCTATTTTTGCTGACATGCTCGAAAAGCATATGGAAGTATTTATGGATGACTTTTCCGTATTCGGTTCTTCATTTGATAATTGTTTGACTAACCTGTCACTTGTGTTAGAAAGATGCCAGCAAACAAATTTGATCCTGAATTGGGAAAAATGTCACTTCATGGTCCGGGAAGGAATAGTCTTGGGACACAAGATCTCCAACAAAGGTATCGAAGTGGATATAGCAAAAGTGGAGGTAATAGCAAATTTACCACCACCGGTGAATGAAAAAGGCATCTGAAGCTTCTTAGGACATGCGGGTTTCTACCGCAGGTTCATAAAAGATTTCTCCAAGATTGGCAAACCGCTAACTAGTCTGCCGGTAAAAGATACCCCATTCTTATTTGACAAAGAATGCAGGAAAGCCTTCGAGGCCTTGAAGAAGGAGCTGGTGTCAGCGCCCATAGTTATTGCCCCAGATTGGTCTCTTCTTTTTGAGATAATGTGTGATGCAAGTGATAACGCAGTAGGGGGAGTACTTGGGCAACACAAGGAGAAGCTCTTGCATGTGATCTATTATGCAAGCCATGTACTCAACCCTGCTCAAATAAACTATGCAACCACAGAAAAAGAACTCCTGGCGGTGGTATACGCGTTTGACAAATTCAGATCCTATCTGTTGGGATCAAAGGTAATCGTATATACTGACCATGCTGCTTTAAAATATCGTTTTGCTAAACAGGAATCAAAGCCAAGGCTGCTGCGATGGATCCTCCTACTACAAGAATTCGACCTGGAAATCAGAGATAAAAAGGGTAGTGAAAACACTATTGCTGATCACTTGTCTCGGATGACTCCGATTCAAGAAACAGAAGAAACACACCTCATCAGAGATGAGTTCACGGACGAACGTATTCTAGCCGTTATGCATATCCCGTGGTTCGCCGATTACGCGAACTTTATGGTAAGTGGACTGATACCTGATGACTTTGACTCTAACAGACAAAAAAAAATTCATGATTGCAGGTTCTATGTATGGGAAGATCCGTTCCTTTACAAAATGGGATTAGATGGCCTAGTCAGGAGATGTGTTCCAGAGGAAGAGCAGAGGGACATTTTAAAAGCCTATCATAACTCAGAATATGGAGGAAATTTTAGCGGAGACATGGCCGCATCCAAAGTCCTCTAGTCTAGATTATACTGTCCCACACTGTTCAAAGATGCACAAGAAGTGGTAAAAGAGTGTGACAGATGTCAAAGAACAGGCAACATATCCAAAAGAAATCAGATGCCTCAGAATGCCATGTTAGAAGTCAAACTGTTCGATGTATGGGGGATAGATTTTATGGGACCCTTCCCACCTTCCTTTGGAAAGCAATACATTCTGGTTACGGTTGACTATGTTTCAAAATGGGTGGAAGCAGTCGCACTGCCCACGAATGATGCAAAGGTGGTAATCAATTTCCTCAAGAATTGTATCTTCGCACGGTTTGGGGTACCAAGAGCACTGATTAGTGACGAAGGTACCCACTTCCTAAATAAATTGATGGAAAACCTACTGCGGAAATACAATGTCAAGCATAGAATAGCCACTCCATACCACCCCTAGACCACTGGACAGGTTAGGGTATCCAATCGGCAGATCAAGCAAATCCTAGAAAAAACTGTCAGTGCCTCAAGAAAGGATTGGTCAATCAAGCTCGATGACGCACTCTGGGCATACCGAACAACGTTCAAAACACCAATAGGTATGTCCCTGTATCAGTTAGTCTACGGTAAAGCTTGTCACCTACCACTCGAACTTGAGCATAAGGCATTTTGGGCTACCGAATTCCTCAACTATGATCTTGCCAAATCGGGTAAATCTCGAATCCTCCAATTAAAAGAGCTGGAAGAGTTTAGGAATCAAGCGTATGAGAATGCCAAGATATACAAAGAGCAAACCAAAACCTGGCATGACAGGTGCATTCAGAAGAAAGACCTTCAGGAAGGACAACTGGTGTTATTATTCAACTCAAGGTTGAAACTCTTCCCAGGGAAACTGAGGTCCCGATGGTCGGGACCCTTTGAGATAAAAAAGGTATTTGCACATGGAGCCGTTGAACTAAGAAATCCAGCAAACGGAGACACGTTCAAGGTGAATGGGCAGAGACTGAAACCTTACATACAAGACCAGGAGGGTGGTCCTATAGAAAAAATTTGTCTCACCTAAGCAGACGAAGAAACATCGAGTCATGCGACGTTAAATGAAGCGCTTAGTGGGGGCAACCCACGCTTTTTATTTCTAATCAGTTGTGTGTTTGTAGGTATATATGACCTCTACAAGGAGGGGCCAGAGGAACCAGCGGTTGACCTGACAAGAAAACCAAAAAACGGCCAAAAGGACAACCTGACACGGCCACCCGTGTCAGCTGACACGGGCCGTGTCAGGAGATGAAAAATGTATGGGGGATTTTGGAAAATAGTGGCCTGACACGGTTACCCGTGTCAGCTGACACGGGCCGTGTTAGGAGCACTATAAGAAAAAGAATTTTTTGGACTTGTAAATAGTGGCCTGACACGGGCGGCCGTGTCAGCTGACACAGCCCATGTCAGCTGACACGGCCCATGTCAGCTGACACGGCCCATGTCAGCTGACACGGCCCGTGTCAGGAGCACTGTAAGATATTTTTGAAACGTGGTAAAACAGTCCTGACATGGCCACCTGTGTCAGCTGACACGACCACCCGTGTCAACAGACACGGCTGTGTCAGGCAGGCGGACTTTTTGAAATTTTTTTGAAATTTTTTATTTTTCGTGGGGCCCACCCACTTAATCCACTCTTAACCACACCTTTTCCCCACTTACCTCATCATTATCTGATTTTCACTCCACACATCATTACTCTCTCTCATCATTATTCATCTCCTTCTCTCACACTCTTACAACTTCCATTAAACCTCACTAACCTCACCACCCAAAACCTTCCATAATCCTAATTTCCACTCACCTATCGCCAAAACACCATTCACAAATATTACTCCACTCGTCGTCCCGGTCCTAACCACGGTTTTAGATTTTCCTAACTCGAAAGTTCAGAATATTTCTATTTTTTTGCAGGTCCAAAATGCCCCCGCGAAGAATCCTCACCGGAAAGCAACAACTTGCAGAGATGGCGAAGTCACGGAAGCGCCCGAGTCGGTATCCTAATCCACACAACATTGTGTTTGACAATCCGGAACAAGAACGGCGATACCAAATTCACTGGAAGCGCAAACTCACGCCGACAAGGTATATGTGTGAGCATACTTTGAACGCTCTAGGGCTGAAAATTGAGGTAGACCGAATGTTCCATGTTTTGGGAATGCTCGAGTTCATGACTTTGGAGGCGCTGACCTACGAGCGCATTACTCTCGAGTTCCTCAGCACGTTGGAGTTCCAGCTGGAAAAGCGGTGGATTGACACAACCAGGTATTATTTTGGCACCTTACGTTTCCGGTTGTTTAACAAGTATCATGAATTGTCTGTTGAGGAGTTAGCTGCAATACTCCGACTCCCTCTGAACGGACCTGGAGCGGTCCCAGACGGGTTCTCACCTAATGATTTCTGGATCGCCATAACCGGGAGGACGGATTACTCCTCCAAAGGTGCAAAAGCCTCAGGCATCCAGAATCCATGTTTCAGGTACACCCAAAAAGGTTTAGCCTATACCCTGTTCGGAAGAGGCGATAGCACTGGGGTAGCTACTCAGAGAGAGCTATTCTTTATGTACTCGATGGCTCAAACCAAGACCACTACTGTAGCTGCCTTTGCAGCAGACTACCTGGGCAGAGTCGACCGAGCAAACTCCGGTGGCATATCCGTAGGGGGAATGATCATCCAAATTGCATTGCATTTCGGGTATCAAGTTGTTTTACTCGAGGACATCTCAATTGCAGGTAACACAAAAATTGACATGTCTGCTCTAATTTCCCAAGGTATGATTGTTGTTGCCCCTACTTATCATTTTGTACTCATCCAATAGAGGTTTATCATCGCTCTGTCGTATTCGGACAGAGTTGCTATTACTGACTGTGCTAATTGGTTGTATGTGAGCGCCGATCCAGATGCGGATGAAGGCCACGAAACTGACCATTTTACTGCAGGTGAGCATTTTGTGGATAACCAGGCAGAAGAAACGGAAATAGAAGAAGATCCTCAAGCACCTCCTGAGCAGTTTGTCCCACAGCATCAGGAACCCACCCAGCAGGCGGCGGGTTCATCATCTTGGTCAACTAACCAATGGAGATGGGTACATACCGAGATAGGTGACTTGAGGACTGAACAGCAATGGCAAGGCATCGAGCAAGCCCGTCAGGGAGCGATGTTGGATGAGATGAGCAGCATGATGCGACAATTGATGTTGCATTTCCCACAACCTCCTCCTCAGTAGGATCCTGTGAGTACCCTCCTCCATGCTTGTTCAAAAACATTGTGGACAATGTTGAGTTCAAGTGTGGGGGAGATTTTATGTCTTTTATTAGTATTTGATTATTGTGTTATTTTTACTTTTTACTTTTGTAGTCTAGATTTAAGTTGTCTGTTGAAGGTATACTATGTTGCAAGTGTGTGTGTCAAGTCTGTGTTGGCAGGTTGGAAAAAGTAATGATCACAATTGGGAGTGGATGAAAGATCACACCACTCACCATGGCTTGTTGTGAAGGATCTCCCCAGAAAGTGACACTGCTGAAAATAAAGATCGGACGCAACGTACACAGCTTAACCGACACGAGTATCCTGCACATTCCGAAGTAAGAAAGCAATTGCACCAAATTAAGGAGCACTGTGGATCCTGTAAAAGCTTAACCAAACCAAGTGAGTCATAAAAAGCCAAACACATTAATCATCATGAGCGTCATTCAGGTTTGTCTTTATCACTCTAAATTTGTGTAGACTCTCTAGGACTGTCATTGCATGATACACACACTGAGGCACGTTGTTTGTAATTAACCCCGAGCCTTTCTAGCCATCCCGAAGTATTATATCCCTCGTTAACCCCCTTTGAGCCTATATCCATTTTTTTGTTTAAAACACCATAAATGTAACCATTGGCCAAAACACTTCCTCACCCTGTTCAGAGTCATGAGAATGCATTCAAAGTTGTGTTGAAAAGCTAAGTTTGGGGTAAAAACCCCAAAAGCTCTCAAAGCCCAAGAAAATGCAAAAAGAAAAGAAAATGAAAAATTTATGAATCGAGAAAAAGAAAGAAAAATAAAAACTAACTACTTGAAGATTCAAAAGAAAGAAGCATGGAAAAGGGCAGTCGGTCAAAAAGAAATAAAAAGAGAAAACCGAGGAAATAAAAGAAACAAACACAGGATGTAACATCGACTCTGAACCAAAAGCCTCTTGTTTTCCCTTTTTTGAATCCATACCCTAACCCAAGTCAAGCTACAACCCGAAAGACCTCAAAAGTGTGTGTGTTATGTGTAGGTGATGAGAAAAAAGAGACTATTCAAACTTGTGAGTGATATTGCATAATCTGAATTATGAGTGTAAACAGCTTACCCCGAGAGAATTGGTGAGAATGTGAAATAAGCTGACAGGTGAAACGGTGCTTTGAAGTGGAAGTGTGAATGATGACCTGCGAGGATAGGCATGACTTGTGGAAGAAAAAGAGAAGACGTTTGCGAATGATCTCAGCAGTGGTGGAAAACATAAAGAATTCTGGGGAGTGATACTGAAACATTACTTGGGACAAGCAATGAGCTAAGTTTGGGGTTGTGATCAATCACCACTTACATTGAGTTTTCATTACTGATCTGACGCAAAACAGAGACATTTGACACACTGTGCAAGCATTTATGGTACATTTCGAGTAAGTTATACTTCCGTTATTTTATTTACGCGATTTCAATCTTTGTTATGTTTTACCTTTTATTATCTTGATTTTATGCGTGGGATAGCTGTGGTTTTGTCCGACAGATCCAGGTAGAAGAACCGGAGAACTCAGAACAAGACAGTGCGAGATTCTGGAACGCAAAGGAGCAGAAAACCCCGGTACAGGAGGCCTGACACGGCCACCCGTGTCACCTGACACGGGCTGTGTCAGGGCAAGGGAAGCAAGTGAAGAAAACAGTAGCCTGACACGGCCACCCGTGTTAGCTGACACGGGCCGTGACAGGCAGAAACATTAACCGTGTCACCCCTGCCATGGGCGTGTCAGTTTAAACAGTAGGCTGACACGGCCACCCGTGTCAGCCCAAGCCCAAAATTTCTAGTTTTCTCAGGCTTTTCATCCTTCGGGCTTTTTAGAGACATCTTTGGACTTGTCCAACTGCTGCTGGGAACTCTCACTATAAAAAGAGGTCTTCTGCCAAAGGAAAAATCATCTTGGAATACAGCAAACCACAGTATTGTGAAGCAATCAAGTATTACAGAGATCAAGGCATTTGGAGAGTTGAAGAGATTCATGAGCGGGAGCGATTGAAGATCAAAGTCACCCAATTACTTGTAATGTGTAATTTTTATCTTGAATTTATTTTAAACAATATGAGTAGTTAAACCCCCCAATGCTAGGGGGTGTCCCTGATTTAGAACTGTAATAAATTTGAGTTTACATTTGCATTTATAATATTTTGTTTACGGTAACCTTTTGATGTGTTTATTGCTTTCCCTTTCGGACCAATTGAGATTGATTTGTGGTTATCAATTAGGCTGGACCGCCATTAATAAGGTTTTCATAAGGTTACTCTACAGTAGATATCACCTAGGACTAGGGATACCCTGTATGAACCAGAGTATTCTTGATATTATACAGCTTAACTTCACCCTAATTGGCTATGGACATAGGAATTAGGGTAGATTGATTAAAGGTTTTCTCACCAAGGACTTGGGAGAAAATACCCTTGAGAACTTGTAGTAATTGATATTTGTTGATGCAATCGTAACTCAAAGTTGTTACAGGGATAAATCATACACCTTCCCTGGCATTGTTCCTTTTTCTTTATAAACCCTTAATTTCATATTTCTTGACCTTTACTTTTATTATTATATTTTTACACTCAAAACCCAAATTAATACTTTTTGTTTAATTGAATGATAATTTAACTCAATATTAACGTGCAGTCCTTGAGATCGACATTCGGGGAATTTCCCCATTATTACTATAAAAGGCAAAATAGTACACTTGTTATTTTCTCGATCACCTGGCCGGTTCATCGGTCAAACAGTGAAGCGATGAGTTTGTTTGAAAATAAGGGTTACACGTTCCTTTACTAACACATTTAGCAAGGAGTGAAAAAAGTCCAAAATTGAAAAATATGTTCCCTTGTCTCTCAACTCTTAATAATCTTAAGAATCCACTTCTCATCCATTGATCTACATAAAACTCACAACTCTAATAATAAATCTTCTTTGTTGTAGGACTAGTTCTTGTTACTCCCTTTGTCTCATAAAAAGTGTCTCATTTGTCTTTTTTCTTTGTCTCAAAATAAGTATCTCCTTATTGTAGCGGTAAAAATTTTGAGATTATGCTATTGATAAATTTAACTCACAAAGCAAGAATCATTGTCGGGCTTTTATTATTTCCAAAGGAAAGGAAAAAAGAACGAACAAAACTAAAAAAAAAATTAAAACAAAACTAATAAAAAAAGAGATAAAGGTCCGGAGGTTTACTATGCAAAGGTAATGTACTAAAACCCTAAACATCTATAGTACTCTATAGGAACCTCTTTGAAAATCTGGGGATAGGAGAATTACATCTTTACTATGGAAATGACTCATGTCTAAACTTTGAGAAAAAAAATTTAAAAAGAAAAAGTGCACAAAATAGTTTGAATGAGTTGTGTATTTTTTAGTCTTTTGAAATTGGTTTGAATATGTTTAAGATGTATTAACATTTATTAATAAAAGATTTTGAATATCACTTGACGAAAGTCAAGGTTTATTGAGAAAGTGGTTCAAGTTTAAAAATAAGAAAGTTTTTGAAAAGAAGAGAGAAAATTTTGAAAATTAAAGAAGGGAATGAGATGGAAAGACTATCGCTACGAAGGACAAACCTAATAACACTTTGTTAGAAGGTTTATTTTTCCAAGAAGGGAAAGACACTCGAGGATTGAAGCGTAGGATGGTGCATTCTTGGTACAATATTCATAGGAAAGGAAAAAGTGAGCTTGGATTGAAGAATTATGTAGCTTTAGAGCCTTACACTACTTGGGTGAAGAAGAGAGCACAAGAATTCAAGATGCCTTACGCTTATGAGAGGCCTATGTCTTTAGTAGTGGTCAAATCACCCACTATCATATTAAAGGAATAGAGGAGTTGCAAGAAAATTTGGATAGGATGAAGCAAGAGAAAGATGCTTGGGAAGATAAGTTTCATGCTTCAAACCTCGAGAAGATAGAATTGCATAAGCAGTTAAAGGAAAATGATGACTTGATAGAGTTTCTTGAGAAACGTGCTATGAAGAGGTCAAAGAACCAAGAGGATTTATTTTCTCTAACATTTCATCATCTACTCATCTTACTACTTCAGGTGTTTGGAAAGGCATTATAGATTAACTCGTGATAGAGAAGGATGCCATGAAGAGCAACTATGAAAGAGATATTAAAAGACTTCCCAAGAAGTATCAAATTGGAGATGGGTCATCATCGAATATGATTCCATAGACATAACTTCTTTCCTCTTACATTTTAGGATTGATGAGATTGTATTTCAGATTGTAATCCTTCCCATTATTAATAAAATGATATTTTTAGTATTTCAAAATGTGTTATTTCCTTTATGATGTTTACAATTTGATTTATATCTCGAAGTTCCTTGAAAAAATTGCATTTGCATTTGCATATCAAGCATCATGTTGCATCCTTGTCTTGCTTTTTGTAAGTTTGACATGTGTCTTATTGCTTCCTTTTCTTGGTCTTTGTTCAGACAAGTTGCCTCACCAATATAATACTTGTGTTAATCAACAGAAGAAGATCGATCGTTTAGAGAAAGATAATCGTGAACTCCGTAAAAAAGTGACTACTTTGAGGGAAAGTTTGGAAAGGCTCTCTGCCATGATGGACGCCCTGGTAGCTTCTTAGAATCAGCCTCATCCTCCTCATCCTCCTCAGACTCCTCCTCAGACTCCACTTTAGAGGACTATGATTTCTGAAATCTTTTCTATACCCATTTTTGTGGCTCTAGTCAGTGTTTCGCAACACCAAATGCCTTATGGTTTCCCTTGGGGTATGGCTCCTAACTTTGTGCTAGAATGATATCAACCAGTTGTTGAAGTCCTTGTTGCTTAACTTGTTATGTATGTACCATCTCCCATGGTCCATGCTACTTCTTACATGGAAGAACCTGTTTTCCATGTTGATCAGAGTGAAAGTGTTGGTGTCCATGAAAGGATGGATGGATTTCAAGATCAGTTTCAAGTAATGCAGAAAGAGGGGAAAATAATCATTTAGGAAGAACGCTCATGGTCTTTGCTTAGTTCCTATTGTGAAGATCCCTCATAAGTTCAAATTGCCAGATTTTGAGAATTATAAGAGTAACTCTTGTCCTTTGAAGTGGTACATGGGACTTGATAGCACCCAGATTTTGAGAATTATAAGAGTAACTCTTGTCCTTTGAGAATTAGAAGAACGCTCATGGTCTTTGCTTAGTTCCTATTGTGAAGATCCCTCATAACCATCAACTGTTGATTCATTACTTTCAATATAGTTTGACTGGTGCCGCTTTGAAGTGGTACATGGGACTTGATAGCACCCAGATCCGTAATTTCAATGAAATTTGACGTCTTTCCAGAACTGGATTATAGTTGATTCCTCCTTATGTACCAAGAAGAGGCGCATTAGATAACTCCCTATAACTATCAATAATCTCGACATTGTCGTAAACATAAGAATACAAAGTTATATCATCATTGGTGAGAGATATAAGTCTTTGAGACCATCTTAAACAACCCTTGTTTTCTTTGAAGATAAGAGACTGCGGCAAGTGCGAAATAAACCACTTGTGCAGCAAAGGTGCACAACAGACAATAGTTGTGTTTCCCTTAGAAATCCTATGATGGAGGGAGAAATAGGTGTCACCAAGCAAAGTTGGAACGTGATTCCCAACCAAAAAGATGCTAATAACATTATCATCAACCAAATTGTCAATGTTGGAAAATAAGACCAAACCCTAGATGAGTAATGCAAGAATAGCTTCAAGGGTCATCATGCTATCAACATTAGCAAAAGACGAAGCTCTCTCAATCAGAAATTTTGAAGTCAACCCTCTAATACCTCCTTTGATAATGAGATTAGCATATATGCCATATTTCTTCAGGTGAATAGCTCCAGCAATAACTTGAGATTCTAGAAATCCTCCCAAACCACAAAAAGGAACCCTATCAGAAATTGGTATACCAAAAAGATATGCATACTCCTCCATGGTAGGCAACAACTGATAATCAGGGAAAGTGAAGCATCGGTAGACGGGATCGTAAAATTGAACCAGAGTACAAAGAAGACCATCTTCAACATAAATAGATAGAACAGACAAAAGTCTTCCAAACGGGTCTCTGAAATCCTTAGGATCATCCACAAAAGATGTTATCTTTCTCAATTTCTTAAGATCAGGACATCTGAAACTGTATTTCCGAGTATTCCTTCTTCCAATATTTATGGTCAAAATATATGTAATGTTTGCAAAGAGAATCTCTAAGTTCATTAAAAATGATAAAAATGCTCATGAATGCAATAAATGCATGATGCAACAACCTTAAATAATATCACACAAGGCACACAAGGCACACAAGCAAGGTTCAAAGGTTCAGAGCCACGAGCATGGAGCCAAGGGTAAGAACCAACTCAAAAGGTATATACTAAGGGTATAATCACCTATAGAACAAGGTTCTAAAAAAGTTCCCAGAGTGATAATTCCATCTTTTAGATATTACCGGCTTAAACGACTACTTGCCAACCAACAATATTCTCAAGAGAAACTTGTCTGAGTGTAGTATCGTGTAACAACTAATTCAAGTATACACCTGAATATCCACCGTACGGCGTCCTAAAAGGCCAAGATCAGTTAAGGGTTCTAAGGTCCTCAGCTTCTCGGGCTCCTAGGTCAAAAAAAGTAACACCAATTATGGCTACTCGTAAGACATCAATAATCCTAAAGGGGCATCCATTAAGCGGGGAATCTCAAGTCAGCCCATTAAGGATTAACTCCATGTAAGCCAAACAAGACTATACCACCCTTATATCATAAGCGCACTCAAGTTCGGGTATAGGACTTATCTCACCACACAGAGATCGCCAAGGATATGCTAAACCTACTAAGGACTCCTCCCCAGCAAAGTCGCCACTCTTCTGTAGCGGTAAAAAAAATTAGATTAAGTTATTCATTAACTTAACTCATAAATCAAGAATCTCCACTGCGCTTTTATTATTTCCAAAGGAAGGGGAAAAAGAACGAACAAAACTCAAAGAAGTTTTAAAACAAAACTAATAAAAAGAGAGGTAAGGGTCTGGGGGTTGGTTATGCAAAGGGAAGGTACTAGCATCCTAAACATTTATAGTACTCTATAAGAACCTCTTTGAAAATTTGTACATTTTAGATTTATAATGGTGTTGTTTGCAAAAGATTGGGGAGATAAGAAGAGACATGCTTTTTATAAAAAAATGTGTTTGCCAAGACTTCCTGAGCCTCATGCCTACGTACCAACAAAGTGTGATGGAGGATCAAAACCTCGTAGTTCGTGGTAAAAATAACAAAGATGTTTGTTTTGATTCATTTTTAATGAAAAGAAATTTTGTCATTTTAAGGAGAATACTCAACTAGCCACCCACGAGTATGAGAACTTTGTATCACCATGGAGAAGGGCTCCAACTTGGATAAAGATCAAAAAGTATGCCACTATCTCTCTTAGATGGAAAATAATTATCATCAGTTCTATGGGGATAGGATAATTACATTTCTACTATGGAAATGACTCAGGTATAAACTTTGAGAAAAAAGTTTCAAAAAGAAAAAGGGCACAAAGGGCATAAAATAGTTTGAATGAGTTATGTATTTTTTAGTCTTTTGAAATTGGTTTGAATATGTTTAAGATGTATTAATATTTATTAAGAAAATATTTTGAAAATCCCTTGAAAAAAGTCAAGGTTTATTGAGAAAGTGGTTCAAGTTTTAAAACAAGAAAGTTTTGAAAAGAAGAGATAAGATTTTGAAAATTAAAGAAGGGGAGGATATGGAGAGACTATCCTAGAACATCAAGTAAAATCTAGGGAGAAAAGATCTAACCAAGAGATATCGAGCTTTATGACATTAGTCAAGCAAGAATTCCCTCACTTGGGTTAAGCCTCAATCAAGCCAAATAAGGAAAGAGTAATCCATGTGTCAGATGAAACCAAAATAACTAAGTCAAGTCTTCAAAAGAAACCCAAAGTCAAAGGTACCATATAAATTCCAAGGTCTTAAATCACAAACTCTCAAAGCAAGGGTCAAGATCCTAGTTGTAAGTCCATAACTCCACAACAATGCCAATGATAGTAACCTCAAGTCCATGAATCAAGAGAACCAGTTTTTAGGTTTTTTTCCTTTATTAATGTCTTTAAAAGAAAAAGAAGTTCAAGTGGACAAAGGAAAAAGATCATAAACATAAACAAAGGTCCAAGTGTACAAAGAGCAAAAAAAAGAATAAGCATAAACAATATGATATGGGATTCTAAAATAAAAGCATAAAGTAAATAGCAAAAAGATAAAGAGCATAAGGTAAATGACATTAAAGTAAAGTTAATGCAATAATATGTTAGTAAGTGGTGTTAGTAATCAAGAATAGAAAGGCAATTTGTCATTTTTGGGAGAACACTAAACTATTCACCCATAAGTAAGAAAATATGGACCTCCATATTGCCACCAGAAGGGCTCCAACTTAGATAAAATCAACAAGTATGCCACTAGCTCTCTTAGATAAAAAGGAAAAGATATTTTTCACACAATACCATGGGAAGTAGGAGACTTATAATCTCACTTATGAAAATGACTTACTTTCCGATTCAGAACAAATTTAGCGCTATATTAAGCAATCGTAATTGGACTTATGTATAAGTCACAACTATCTAAGGTTGATCAATAAGAATATTTGTGTTAATACATGCTAGAGAAATGATATGCAAATCACTCTCCTAAAGCTATGCCACACAAAAAAATAGGATGTATCAAGCACAAAGGCTAGGAGAGTGGTCCATTACATCAAGCAATACTTCATGATACTTAGGACAAAATTATGCATCAATCCAAAGTACCTCAAATGATTCATGATCAATTAGGAGGTAGATTTGAAATGATGAAATTTCATCAAGTACCAATCCACACATCATGAACAAGATGGACACAAACCATCCAATTGATCAAAAGAAAAAAAGGAAGAGTAAGGGATGAAAAAGAAGAAGACAAGAGAAACCAAATCCAAATTGGACCAAAGGCTTGATCAAGTCATCATCAAAATCAATCATCTATTTTGGTGGATTAGGGTTTTCATCCCATCAACACACAAGATCCATTAAGTTTGATGAGACCTATGATCAAAATAACTAATATCCAAGGTCAACAGAAGTCAACAAAGGTCAAATTAGCATTAAATGTAAGAAGGTAAAATAAAAATGCATTAAAAATATTTTTAAAATGAATTTTAAAAGGGAAATAAAAGAGAAAATCTATAAAGTACTTCAAAACTCCAAATAAATGACCAAGAAAATTATGTAAGGTTGAAAATGAAATAAGAAGCATAAATGAATTTTTTTCAGAAAAGAGAAAATTCAAGAAAAATAGAAAATCAAGAAATTAAAATATGGAAAAATAAAAATCAGATGAAGAAAAATAAAAGAAAATTTTAGAAATTATTTTGGGATTTTTTGGATGAAAAATGAATTTACTATGAATTTTCAAAGAAAATGCAATTTAAAATAAAAAAGAAAAAGAAACAAAATTCAGAAAAACATGGAGGGGTTGGATCTAGCCTCATTAATTGACGTGGAAGATCCAACAACCATCAGGCTAGGGCGCATGGTGGAAATTAGCTAAAATAAAACACGGGATCAAATTAAAACTGGACCAATCAAAACATTTCAAATTACCAACGTGTATAGCCAACTCAGATGACCTGAAACACTCTGGTCATTTTCTCCGGTGATCCCCCATCGGAGTTTCATTGTTTGGCAAATTCAGAACATGAGACTATCACCAATGTGATCGCCTCATCATCATGAATTCAACCTCATGCTCAAAATTCATTTATCTAAACTAAGCATGGAGAATTTCAGAGAAGTTTTAGAAAGAAGCAAGCCACGAAAAAAAAATTAAATGATGAACACGATCAATCAACACCAGATAAATTAGGGGAAAGCATCAGAGAGTGAAGGACTTCATTGTGGTAACTTGTTTGAGTTCAAATGATGCTCAGAACTACCTTGTCCAAATGATGATTAGAATTTGATGAAGCTTGATTTGGTCAGGGCACTTCAAAAGGTCTTAGAGCTTGGGAATTGTTGCAAAAGCTTCAGAGAAGACCGAAGGTGTTAATGGAATCAAGAAATTGGATTGAAACAAGCTAAAATTCAAAACATGATAGCTCAATTTTTTGGAAAAAAATTCATAGTGAAGCAGAGGTTTCTTGGCTCTCAAAAGCTTTGGAATGAAGCACCTATGTTGATCTATTTGTAGGGAAGTAATTGGTGATCTCATATGTGCCAAATGATGCTCAATTCGTGCAAAATGAATTTGCTTATGATGTGTGAAAAATGTGACTTGCAAAACCATCAAAACTCAGCTAAATCATGTGTTTTATGAGTCATTTAACTTTTGGAGACTTGATCAAACATGTTTAGGTCCAAAAACCAAGGCAATTTGGCTTGTAATTAAGGATTAGTGAAGTTTAAAATTCTAATCATGGGGATTTCTTCAGTTCCAAGTCACCATGTTTAACTCAATGGGGCATCTTGCTCATGGGGATTTTTTATCCCATTCTTATTAAATTTATTGACATCATATCAAAGATCATAATGTGCCAAGAAAGGTTGCATTTGGATGCTTGAGCACAAAGTTATGACATGTTGAAGTTGGCACGAAAATCTCGTAATGTAACTTAGAAAAATTTTAAGTCCCAAGTGGCTAAAAATGACCTATAATGTCTCAAATAATTCCATGGTCTTCCAAGCACAATTTGACTTCGATCATTGAAGAAAAATTATAGAGGGAATCACAAATGATATTGTGCAAAAAGAATCAGCCTCAAATGTTGAAAGTTGAAGAAGTTATAAACTTTGAAAGTTGAGAAAAAGTCACTTTAAAATATGTCAAATTTCACTAAGTCCACAAATGACCTATAATGTCTTCAAACTTTTGATGATCCTCCAAGCATAATAATCTATTGTCAAGTAAAGAGGAGTTGTATAGGATATTGAGAGGAGTCATATACAAAAAGAAGCATTCCAAAATGTTGAGAATTTAAGGAGTGTTGATCCTTTGAGCTTTGACTTCAAATGTTGACTTTTAGTCAAACCTTATGGAATAAACCTGTGCACTTAGACTTTCCTTGCATTTCAAGGTACATGGATGATCATATGAACTTAAAATTGGGTGTCCTTGAATGTATCTTGATTTAATTGCTCAAAGTTTGAGGTAACTTGTTGAAGAAGGCATGGAAATAAACACATGAACCTTTGACTTCTCTTGAGAAATAAGCAACAAAACTTTGAGATGCTCTTGATCAAAATGAGATTGAAAGATGCTTGAGAACCTTAGAGATCATGTTTTGATAAATAATCCCCCTTGAGAATAAATGATTGACCACACTCTAACTTGAGGAATTAACAAAACCCTAATTGAGGAACCATGTTTGATGCTCTTGATGAAAATCCCTACCTTGCACAATAACTTAAGGAAAACAAGACATATTTTTGCTATTTTGATTAGTGGTTAGATTGGCAATGAACATATAAACACAAAGGTAAAACACAAACAAATAGGTACTTGATGATTCCTGTAAAAGGCAAACCCCAAAGATGAGAGAGAGAGGACAAAGATGTGATCTTATTTGTATGCAAGGATGAAAATGATATGTGGGATCTTAGGGTTAAATATTAGGGTATGACACGTATCATACCAATGTAACATTTCTTATAATTTTTTCATTATTATACCCTTATTTATTAATCTTAACTTTATTCAACTGTTACACTAACTATACTTAATAAGTGTATTCTAGTAAATAACATTAATTTTATCATTAAAATTAACACATCTAATCATTTTCTTAAAAACTGTAATATTCTAGTCTTCTAATACCATAAGTTTCATACCAATGAAATATTAGTGCGATTAATTAGTGTAATAGTAGTGTTAATCAGTCTTTTTAGCCAAGAGTGGCATAATGGTAAAATGGTTTAAGTTACAATGGCGTAATGATCTTTTCGTGCAACCACTTTATAAAGAAAATTGGAACTTTTTTCTCATTTTCCTCTCACAATTCCTTTCTTAAATCAGAATTCAGCGAGAGTGCTTGGAGAAATTATGGAATTTAGAGAAAGGAGAAAGGTGCTTTCAAGCTCATCACCGTTTTGTCTACATGTATAACCCTTCAACTCAACCCCAGTCATCATCTTGATTCATCTTCAACCTCCAATTCAAGATTTGATTCAAGGTGAGTTCATATATATGGGTTCAGATTCCTTAACTTGGGAGTTTTACATGTGGGTTTTTGGTTTGAGAGTTCACGAGAAACCTTGATGCATGTCAAATTTGATGATTTCCCATGTTTGTTTACATTATTTTATGTTGAATTATATTGATATTGTTGTAATAAATTTTGCATGTTTGATGTATGTTAATTGATGTGTTTGGGACTGCTTTGGGTCAAAATTTGGGACTTTCTGATAGTGTATTTGGAAATTATGCAGGTGTCAACCGGTTGATATAATACGCTAACAGATTGACATACCTCAGTTTCACATTTTTGACTCAGCAAAACTATGTCAACCGGCTAACATAATATGTTACTCGATTGACATACCTAAGTTTCACATTTTAGACTCAGCATGACTATGTTAACCGGTTGACATAATGTGCTAACCGATTAACATGCCCGTTTTCCATATTTTTAACTCAGTAGGACTATGTAATCGGTTGACATTATATGCCCACTGATTGAATACTTTGTTTTTCCCATTTTTCTTGGTTTTCTTGCAAGACCTTGGTTGGTATAGGTAAAGCATGATCCTTATTATAGTTATAAGTGATAAGAGTGAGTCCTTATGACCCGAAACCACTCGGTATCATATTCGTTGAGCACATGAAACTAACCAAGTAGAAAAGTAAATAAGATAACCATATTTGGATATGTGTGTGTACTTACCTAAATGGAAATTAATTGGTAAGTGAGAAACTATAGGTTAAGTATAATGCCGATTGTGGGGATCCCTCATGCAGGATATTAAGGGAATCGCCGTAATGGGATTCTACCGAGTCTTTCTCCTGAATGATATTAGAAAAGTCCTAGTGGTGGACGTAACACGTGAAGGTTAATCATACTACTTTTTCTGTGAAGGTAGTTCAAGAACATGATATTAAGGGTATCGTCATTATGAGATTTTGACGAGTCTTCTCTTTTGGCATAGTCAGGAATGATCGTAACATCATTTCCTTGGTCGATATTATAAATTAAGCCCCAGAAAAGGATAGTAAGGAATCTCCATAGCGGGATATCCTCATTCCTCTTGTAGGATATTAAGGGAATTGTCGTAATGGTATTCTACCGAGTCGTTCTTCTGCAAGATATTAGGGAACTTCTATGATGGAAGTCTTCCCTAGCTCTCTTTTACGGGCAGCGAATTAGAGGTATCGAGTTATGATATAACATAGTGGTATGATCCATAGTCTCCTATCATTCTACCAGATAAAGAGGACAATATTTCAAACCTTCATGTATATTAAGAAGCGGTGTATGCTTCAGTAGTATTTTTCTTTATCAGAGTACGAGAGTGTAGTACTAATAGTCCAATTTAGAATAGTATACCCTGTAGAGCAGAGTGAACCTATAATATAGGTGAACTCACTAAAATTTAGTAATCTCACCCAATTATTCTGATGTTTCAATTGTTTATTCCGCTATATTTTGAGATATTGTAGTATTATCTTAGGATATCATGCATTTTGGCCATGTACTTTTCAGATTTTATATTTCGTACATGTTTTATGATATCATCTAGATACTTATGTATTTCAGTACCATTAATTAATGTGAATTACATACTATTCTAGACATGTATGTATGAGATGTTACAGTTGGTATTAGAGCAAGGCGATTCTCGACCCAACCATGAAACATCAAAACTTAATTCTTTTCTACCTCATATGTGTAATTGTCGACATGAGCCCTGATGTCTTATGTATCACATTGAGTCTGATCAACTTAAGTCTGTATGTAGGACATACATGATAATGGAAGATAGACACAGAGTTCTCGGAAGGCGCAGAACTCGAAATGTGGAACCAAAAGTGGCAGCTGAGAATTGAGAAGTATCATGAACCCAGATGATGCAACAAATGCAATAGTAGAATCAAAATATAATGGAGATGATGCAACATATGCAAAGGCCGCAAACCCGCTCAACATAATGTTGCAGGGGCAGGCTTTCGAGATTTCTTTCGGATGAACCCACCAGAGTTCTTGGGTGGTCTTAACCCAGTAGTGGCTAATGATTGGCTTACCAGAATGGAGATATTTTTCCATGAAGTACCTTATAGCTAAGAATAGAAAGTAACCTCCGTTGCACATATGATGAAGGGTCCAGTTTAGAGGTGGTGAACTAGTGCCTTAAGACTCATTATTATGCAAGGGATTCCAAATGAATGGCAGTATTTCAAAACTATTTTCCTGGATAAGTATTTTTCGAATAGTTTGAGAGCACAAAAGGAGTTCGAATTCCAGCAGCTTAGGTAGGGTAACATATCAGTGTTAGAATATGATGAGAATTTTGAAGACATGGTTGTCTACTACAAGCAAGTTATGTGTGCACCGGATGAAAGGTAGAAGATTAACCAGTTCCTTTTTGGGTTAACAGTTGATATTGAGCAAAATATGTCTCAGGGGGATTTCTCAACTTATGTTGATTTGTTCAGGCAGTGCTATGTTACAGAAAATATTTTGAAGAGAGCCCAAGCAGAAAGAGACCAAGCCAAGCAATGGCATAAGGAGCATGGGAGATCGGGTAGTGATTTGAAACCTTTAGGCTCTCCATATAAAGGAAATCAATCTCAAGGTGGAAGGTCAACACAGCCACATTAATGTGGTGCTTGCAAGAGGATTAATTTTGGAAAATGCAAGGCAGACCAAAGAAAATATTTCAGGTGCAATGAGCCAGGTCATATGATAAAGGATTGTCCAATGTAGAATGTGGAAGGAAAGGGTATCGGTCGGGTTTACACCTTAGATGCTAAAAAGGACAAAGGTAACAACGACCTCAATGGTGGTACTTGCTATGTGAATAATCAACCCTTATTATTTATAATTTATAGTGGGGTATCTCATTCATTTATTTCGACCAAGTGTGTGCAACAACTTGGGTTAGAAGTCGTTTCCCTTTCGTCTCATATGGTTATTTCCATAGCTACACATGACATTGTGGAGACTTAGTGGATATGTATGAGTTTTTTTATTTCTCTTAACGGTCATGTTTCCATATTGATCTAGTTTCCCTACCGTTCAAGAAGATCTATGTAGTTTTGTGGATGGATTAGCTATCTGCCTATTTTGTGTATATCATATGTAAGGAGAAATCTCTTTTCATTCTTGCTAAACAAACTACCTCTGAGGGTGCAATGAATCAACTTCTATAAGGTACTACTAATGTGATCAATTACATGTTCCCCCAATAAAAGTCTTTTCTCCTAATTCTCACCATAAATTTAGAGGATAAGCTTGGTGTTTCTGAAATTCCAGTTGTGGGTGACTTTCCTGAATTTTTCCCTGAAGATAACACTTCCCTTCTGCCAAAAACAGAAGTGGAATTTTTTATTGATCTTGTTCCAGGAACTGCTCGAATTTCCATAGCCTCGTATGATATGTCTCTAATTGTTTTAAGGGAATTAAAGAGTCATATGGAAGAACTTCTAGCAAAGCATTTCATCCAGCCAAGTGCATTTATGTGGGGTGCACCAGTCTTGTTAGTAAAGAAGAAACATGTTGGCATGCGTTTATACATTTATTAATGCCAATTGAACAATGTCACTAACAAGAACAAGTATCCCCTACCACAGATCGATACCTTCTGGATCATTTAAAAGGAGCATGTGTGTTCTCGAAGATTGATCTCAGATCAAGATATCATTATATTCGAATGAAGAGTTCTGATACACCAAAAACCACTTTTAGAACACGGTATGGCCTTTATGAGTTCCTTGTTATGCCGTTCAGAATGACCAAAGCTCCCACATTCGTTATGGATTACATGAATAGGGTATTTCAACCGTATTTGGACCAATTCATGGTGATATTTATATATGATATCTTAATCTACTCCCATGCTTCAGAAGAGCATGCGGAGCATCTAAGAATCTTGCTATCAATTCTTCGGGAAAAGCAGTTGTTTGCAAAGCTTAGAAAATATAATTTCTGGATGTCTGAGGTGAAATTCCTTGGTCATGTTATATTCGAAGGAGGTGTAGCAGTAGATCCATTAAAGGTGGAAGTAGTGGTTAATTGGGAAAGATTGAAGAATGCATCTGAGGTTTGAAGTTTCTTGAGTGAGATATTATCGGAGGTTTATAATGGGATTTTCCAAATTGGCCTTACCTTTGACAATACTTACCCACGAAGAAGTTTCATTTAGCTGGGATGCCGAATGTGAACAAATTTTTCAGAATTTGAAGAAGAAGTTAACCACCACTCCAGTGTTGGTAATCCCTTATCCAAATCAGTCATATGAAATTTTATGTGATGCATTAAAGAAGGGCATGGGTGGTGTACTCGTGAAAAATGGCCAAGTAGTAGCCTAACCCATGATCTTGTGCTAGATGTTATTGTCTTCGCACTCAAGGTGTGGCGACATTACTTGTATGGAGTCCATCTTTAGATGTTCAGTGATCAAAAAAATTTGAAATATATCTTTGATCAGAAGGAACTTAACATGCGTCAAAAAAGGTGGATGGAGTACTTTAAAGACTATAATTTCGACTTGACATATCACCCTAGGAAGGCAAATAAAGTGACTGATTCTCTAAGTAGGAAAGATATTCACAGAGATGAATTCGTGATTCTAGAGTATGATTTAATGGAGAAGTTCTAAAACCTTGACCTCCAACTCACGTGGATTTAGGTCAGGGTTTTATTCAGAAACATGAGTATCACATGTGATCTAAGGGAAAGAGTTCATCAGACGCAGTGGTCGAACATAGAATTGAAAACCAAAGTAAGTCTTCTTGGTTTTATCGGAGCCTCTAACGGAGTTCTTTTGTTTAACCAACAGATGTGAGTTTTGAATAATTTGGAATTAAATAGGTTAATTCTAGATAAGGTGCATAAGATTGAATTTTCAATCCACCCTGGTTCATCAATGATGTATCAAGACCTGAAGAAAAGGTTTTGGTGACCAGGTATGAAGAAGGACATTAAGTTTTATATGGTGTAGTGTAGGATTTTCTAGCATGTGAAGATTGAGCACCAGAGATCAGGTGACATGTTGCAACAGTTGGAGATACCTTAGTAGAAATGGGACATCATTTCTATGTACTTTATTATTGGATTGCTTCGTACTCTTGGAAGGCATGATTCAATTTGGGTGATTATGGATTGGCTAACCAAATCAGCCTATATCTTGCTTCTTAAGAATTCATATAAGGGTATCAATCTCGCAAGGTTATTCATAGCAGAAATTGTCTAGCTTCATGGTGTTCCATCCAACATTGTATCATATAGAGATTTGAAGTTCACTTCGATATTTTGAAGAGCTTTACACAAATAAATATGAACAAATCTAAATTTAAGTACCGTGAGCCACATGAAATCTGATGGGCAGATGGAGAGGACCATCCAACATATATAACACATGTTGAGAGCATGTATATTAGAGGGTGGTGGAAGTTGGTAATCCCTTACCCAAACCAGTCATATAAAGTTTTATGTGATGCATCAAAGAAGGGAATGGGTGTTATACTCGTAAAAAATGGCCAAGTAGTAGCCTAACCCATGATCTTGAGTTAGATGTTATTGTCTTCGCATTCACGGTATGGTGACATTACTTGTATAGAGTCCATCTTGAGATGTTCAGTGATCACAAAAGTTTGAAATATACTTTTGATCAGAAGGAACTTAATATGCGTCAAAGAAGGTGGATGGAGTACTTTAAAGACTATGATTTTGATTTGAAGTATCACCCTATGAAGGCTAATAAAGCGACTGATTCTCTAAGTAGGAAAGAGATTCATAGAGCTGAATTAATGATTCTAGAGTATGATCTAATGGAGAAGTTCTGAAACCTTGACCTCCAGTTCGTGTGGATTCAGGCCGGGGTTTTATTCAGAAACATGAGTATTACATATGATCTAAGGGAAAGCGTTCGTCAGACGCAGTGGTCGAACATAGAATTGAAAACCAAAGTAAGTCTTCCTAGTTTTATCTGATCCCATGACGGAGTTCTTTTGTTTAACCAACAGATGTGAGTTTTGAATGATTTGGAATTAAATAGGTTAATTCTAGATAAGGTGCATAAGAGTGAATTTTCAATCCACACTGGTTCATCAATGATGTATCAAGACCTGAAGAAAATGTTTTGGCGGCCAGGTATGAAGAAGGCCATTAAGTTTTATATGGTACAATGTATGATTTTCCAGCATGTGAAGATTGAGCACCAGAGATCAGGTGACATGTTGCAACAGTTGGAGATACCTGAGTGGAAATGGGACATCATTTCTATGTACTTTATTATTGGATTGCTTCGTACTCTTGGAAGGCATGATTCAATTTGGGTGATTATGGATTGGCTAACCAAATCAGCCTATTTCTTGCTTCATAAGAATTCATATAAGGGTATCAATCTCACAAGGTTATTCATAGCAGAAATTATCTAGCTTCATGGTGTTCCATCCAACATTGTATCATATAGAGATTTGAAGTTCACTTCGATATTTTGAAGAGCTTTACACAAACAAATATGAACAAATCTAAATTTAAGTACCGTGAGCCACATGAAATCTGATGGGCAGATGGAGAGGACCATCCAACATATATAACACATGTTGAGAGCATGTATATTAGAGGGTGGTGGAAGTTGGTAATCCCTTACCCAAACCAGTCATATAAAGTTTTATGTGATGCATCAAAGAAGGGCATGGGTGTTATACTCATAAAAAATGGCCAAGTAGTAGCCTAACCCATGATCTTGAGCTAGATGTTATTGTCTTCGCATTCACGGTATGGTGACATTACTTGTATAGAGTCCATCTTGAGATGTTCAGTGATCACAAAAGTTTGAAATATACTTTTGATCAGAAGGAACTTAATATGCGTCAAAGAAGGTGGATGGAGTACTTTAAAGACTATGATTTTGATTTGAAGTATCACCCTATGAAGGCTAATAAAGCGACTGATTCTCTAAGTAGGAAAGAGATTCATAGAGCTGAATTAATGATTCTAGAGTATGATCTAATGGAGAAGTTCTGAAACCTTGACCTCCAGTTTGTGTGGATTCAGGCCGGGGTTTTATTCAGAAACATGAGTATTACATATGATCTAAGGGAAAGCGTTCGTCAGACGCAGTGGTCGAACATAGAATTGAAAACCAAAGTAAGTCTTCCTAGTTTTATCTGATCCCATGACGGAGTTCTTTTGTTTAACCAACAGATGTGAGTTTTGAATGATTTGGAATTAAATAGGTTAATTCTAGATAAGGTGCATAAGAGTGAATTTTCAATCCACACTGGTTCATCAATGATGTATCAAGACCTGAAGAAAATGTTTTGGCGGCCAGGTATGAAGAAGGCCATTAAGTTTTATATGGTACAATGTATGATTTTCCAGCATGTGAAGATTGAGCACCAGAGATCAGGTGACATGTTGCAACAGTTGGAGATACCTGAGTGGAAATGGGACATCATTTCTATGTACTTTATTATTGGATTGCTTCGTACTCTTGGAAGGCATGATTCAATTTGGGTGATTATGGATTGGCTAACCAAATCAGCCTATTTCTTGCTTCATAAGAATTCATATAAGGGTATCAATCTCACAAGGTTATTCATAGCAGAAATTATCTAGCTTCATGGTGTTCCATCCAACATTGTATCATATAGAGATTTGAAGTTCACTTCGATATTTTGAAGAGCTTTACACAAACAAATATGAACAAATCTAAATTTAAGTACCGTGAGCCACATGAAATCTGATGGGCAGATGGAGAGGACCATCCAACATATATAACACATGTTGAGAGCATGTATATTAGAGGGTGGTGGAAGTTGGTAATCCCTTACCCAAACCAGTCATATAAAGTTTTATGTGATGCATCAAAGAAGGGCATGGGTGTTATACTCATAAAAAATGGCCAAGTAGTAGCCTAACCCATGATCTTGAGCTAGATGTTATTGTCTTCGCATTCACGGTATGGTGACATTACTTGTATAGAGTCCATCTTGAGATGTTCAGTGATCACAAAAGTTTGAAATATACTTTTGATCAGAAGGAACTTAATATGCGTCAAAGAAGGTGGATGGAGTACTTTAAAGACTATGATTTTGATTTGAAGTATCACCCTATGAAGGCTAATAAAGCGACTGATTCTCTAAGTAGGAAAGAGATTCATAGAGCTGAATTAATGATTCTAGAGTATGATCTAATGGAGAAGTTCTGAAACCTTGACCTCCAGTTTGTGTGGATTCAGGCCGGGGTTTTATTCAGAAACATGAGTATTACATATGATCTAAGGGAAAGCGTTCGTCAGACGCAGTGGTCGAACATAGAATTGAAAACCAAAGTAAGTCTTCCTAGTTTTATCTGATCCCATGACGGAGTTCTTTTGTTTAACCAACAGATGTGAGTTTTGAATGATTTGGAATTAAATAGGTTAATTCTAGATAAGGTGCATAAGAGTGAATTTTCAATCCACACTGGTTCATCAATGATGTATCAAGACCTGAAGAAAATGTTTTGGCGGCCAGGTATGAAGAAGGACATTAAGTTTTATATGGTACAATGTATGATTTTCCAGCATGTGAAGATTGAGCACCAGAGATCAGGTGACATGTTGCAACAGTTGGAGATACCTGAGTGGAAATGGGACATCATTTCTATGTAATTTATTATTGGATTGCTTCGTACTCTTGGAAGGCATGATTCAATTTGGGTGATTATGGATTGGCTAACCAAATCAGCCTATTTCTTGCTTCTTAAGAATTCATATAAGGGTATCAATCTCACAAGGTTATTCATAGCAGAAATTATCTAGCTTCATGGTGTTCCATCCAACATTGTATCATATAGAGATTTGAAGTTCACTTCGATATTTTGAAGAGCTTTACACAAACAAATATGAACAAATCTAAATTTAAGTACCGTGAGCCACATGAAATCTGATGGGCAGATGGAGAGGACCATCCAACATATATAACACATGTTGAGAGCATGTATATTAGAGGGTGGTGGAAGTTGGTAATCCCTTACCCAAACCAGTCATATAAAGTTTTATGTGATGCATCAAAGAAGGGCATGGGTGTTATACTCATAAAAAATGGCCAAGTAGTAGCCTAACCCATGATCTTGAGCTAGATGTTATTGTCTTCGCATTCACGGTATGGTGACATTACTTGTATAGAGTCCATCTTGAGATGTTCAGTGATCACAAAAGTTTGAAATATACTTTTGATCAGAAGGAACTTAATATGCGTCAAAGAAGGTGGATGGAGTACTTTAAAGACTATGATTTTGATTTGAAGTATCACCCTATGAAGGCTAATAAAGCGACTGATTCTCTAAGTAGGAAAGAGATTCATAGAGCTGAATTAATGATTCTAGAGTATGATCTAATGGAGAAGTTCTGCACCTTGACCTCCAGTTCGTGTGGATTCAGGCCGGGGTTTTATTCTGAAACATGAGTATTACATATGATCTAAGGGAAAGCGTTCGTCAGACGCAGTGGTCGAACATAGAATTGAAAACCAAAGTAAGTCTTCCTAGTTTTATCTGATCCCATGACGGAGTTCTTTTGTTTAACCAACAGATGTGAGTTTTGAATGATTTGGAATTAAATAGGTTAATTCTAGATAAGGTGCATAAGAGTGAATTTTCAATCCACACTGGTTCATCAATGATGTATCAAGACCTGAAGAAAATGTTTTGGCGGCCAGGTATGAAGAAGGACATTAAGTTTTATATGGTACAATGTATGATTTTCCAGCATGTGAAGATTGAGCACCAGAGATCAGGTGACATGTTGCAACAGTTGGAGATACCTGAGTGGAAATGGGACATCATTTCTATGTATTTTATTATTGGATTGCTTCGTACTCTTGGAAGGCATGATTCAATTTGGGTGATTATGGATTGGCTAACCAAATAAGCCTATTTCTTGCTTCTTAAGAATTCATATAAGGGTATCAATCTCGCAAGGTTATTCATTGCAGAAATTGTCTAGCTTCATGGTGTTCCATCCAACATTGTATCATATAGAGATTTGAAGTTCACTTCGATATTTTGAAGAGCTTTACACAAATAAATATGAACAAATCTAAATTTAAGTACCGTGAGCCACATGAAATCTGATGGGCAGATGGAGAGGACCATCCAACATATATAACACATGTTGAGAGCATGTATATTAGAGGGTGGTGGAAGTTGGTAATCCCTTACCCAAACCAGTCATATAAAGTTTTATGTGATGCATCAAAGAAGGGCATGGGTGTTATACTCGTAAAAAATGGCCAAGTAGTAGCCTAACCCATGATCTTGAGCTAGATATTATTGTCTTCGCATTCACGGTATGGTGACATTACTTGTATAGAGTCCATCTTGAGATGTTCAGTGATCACAAAAGTTTGAAATATACTTTTGATCAGAAGGAACTTAATATGCGTCAAAGAAGGTGGATGGAGTACTTTAAAGACTATGATTTTGATTTGAAGTATCACCCTATGAAGGCTAATAAAGCGACTGATTCTCTAAGTAGGAAAGAGATTCATAGAGCAGAATTAATGATTCTAGAGTATGATCTAATGGAGAAGTTCTGAAACCTTGACCTCCAGTTCGTGTGGATTCAGGCCGGGGTTTTATTCAGAAACATGAGTATTACATATGATCTAAGGGAAAGCGTTCCTCAGACGCAGTGGTCGAACATAGAATTGAAAACCAAAGTAAGTCTTCCTAGTTATATCTAATCCCATGACGGAGTTCTTTTGTTTAACCAACAGATGTGAGTTTTGAATGATTTGGAATTAAATAGGTTAATTCTAGATAAGGTGCATAAGAGTGAACTTTCAATCCACCCTGGTTCATCAATGATGTATCAAGACCTGAAGAAAATGTTTTGGCGGCCAGGTATGAAGAAGGACATTAAGTTTTATATGGTACAATGTATGATTTTCCAGCATGTGAAGATTGAGCACCAGAGATCAGGTGACATGTTGCAACAGTTGGAGATACCTGAGTGGAAATGGGACATCATTTCTATGTATTTTATTATTGGATTGCTTCGTACTCTTGGAAGGCATGATTCAATTTGGGTGATTATGGATTGGCTAACCAAATAAGCCTATTTCTTGCTTCTTAAGAATTCATATAAGGGTATCAATCTCGCAAGGTTATTCATAGCAAAAATTGTCTAGCTTCATGGTGTTCCATCCAACATTGTATCATATAGAGATTTGAAGTTCACTTTGATATTTTGAAGAGCTTTACACAAATAAATATGAACAAATCTAAATTTGAGTACCGTGAGCCACATGAAATCTGACGGGCAGATGGAGAGGACCATCCAACATATATAACACATGTTGAGAGCATGTATATTAGAGGGTGGTGGAAGTTGGTAATCCCTTACCCAAACCAGTCATATAAAGTTTTATGTGATGCATCAAAGAAGGGCATGGGTGTTATACTCGTAAAAAATGGCCAAGTAGTAGCCTAACCCATGATCTTGAGCTAGATGTTATTGTCTTCGCATTCAAGGTATGGTGACATTACTTGTATGGAGTCCATCTTGAGATGTTCAGTGATCACAAAAGTTTGAAATATATTTTTGATCATAAGGAACTTAATATGCGTCAAAGAAGGTGGATGGAGTACTTTTTTAGACTATGATTTTGATTTGAAGTATCACCCTATGAAGGCAAATAAAGCGACTAATTATCTAAGTAGGAAAGAGATTCATAGAGTTGAATTAATGATTCTAGAGTATGATCTAATGGAGAAGTTATGAAACCTTGACCTCCAGTTCGCGTGGATTCAGGTCGGGGTTTTATTCAGAAACATGAGTATCACATTTGATCTAATAGAAAGAGTTCGTCAGACACAGTGGTCGAACATAGAATTGAAAACCAAAGTAAGTCTTCTTGGCTTTATTCGAGCCTATGACGGAGTTCTTTTGTTTAACCAACAGATGTGAGTTTTGAATGATTTGGAATTAAATAGGTTAATTCTGGATGAGGTGCATAAGAGTGAATTTTCAATCCACCTTGGTTCATCAAAGTTGTATCAAGACCTGAAGAAAAGGTTTTGGTGGCCACGTATGAAGAAGGACATTGAGGTTTATATGGCATAGTGTATGATTTTCCAGAATGTGAAGATTGAGCACCAGAGACCAGGTGACATGTTGCAACAGTTGGAGATACCTGAGTGGAAATGGGACATCATTTCTATGTATTTTATTATTGGATTGCTTCGTACTCTTGGAAGGCATGATTCAATTTGGGTGATTATGGATTGGCTAACCAAATCAACCTATTTCTTTGCTTCTTAAGACTTCATATAAGGGTGTCAATATCGCAAGGTTATTCATAGAGGAAATTGTCTGGCTGCATGGTGTTCCATCCAACTTAGTATCAGATAGATATTTGAAGTTCACTTCGATATTTTGGAGAGATTTACACAAATAAATATGAACAAATCTAAATTTGAGTGTCGTGAGCCACATGAAATCTGATGGGCAGATGGAGAGGACCATCCAAGATATATAACACATGTTGAGAGCATGTATATTAGAGGGTGGTGGAAGTTGGTAATCCCTTACCCAAACCAGTCATATAAAGTTTTATGTGATGCATCAAAGAGGGCACTCGTAAAAAATGGCCAAGTAGTAGCCTAACCCATGATCTTGAGCTAGATGTTATTGTCTTCGCATTCAAGGTATGGTGACATTACTTGTATGGAGTCCATCTTGAGATGTTCAGTGATCACAAAAGTTTGAAATATATTTTTGATCATAAGGAACTTAATATGCGTCAAAGAAGGTGGATGGAGTACTTTAAAGACTATGATTTTGATTTGAAGTATCACCCTATGAAGGCTAATAAAGCGACTGATTCTCTAAGTAGGAAAGAGATTCATAGAGCTGAATTAATGATTCTAGAGTATGATCTAATGGAGAAGTTATGAAACCTTGACCTCCAGTTCGCGTGGATTCAGGTCGGGGTTTTATTCAGAAACATGAGTATCACATTTGATCTAATAGAAAGAGTTCGTCAGACACAGTGGTCGAACATAGAATTGAAAACCAAAGTAAGTCTTCTTGGCTTTATTCGAGCCCATGACGGAGTTCTTTTGTTTAACCAACAGATGTGAGTTTTGAATGATTTGGAAATAAATAGGTTAATTCTGGATGAGGTGCATAAGAGTGAATTTTCAATCCACCTTGGTTCATCAAAGTTGTATCAAGACCTGAAGAAAATGTTTTGGCGGCCAGGTATGAAGAAGGACATTAAGTTTTATATGGTACAATGTATGATTTTCCAGCATGTGAAGATTGAGCACCAGAGATCAGGTGACATGTTGCAACAGTTGGAGATACCTGAGTGGAAATGGGACATCATTTCTATGTATTTTATTATTGGATTGCTTCGTACTCTTGGAAGGCATGATTCAATTTGGGTGATTATGGATTGGCTAACCAAATAAGCCTATTTCTTTCTTCTTAAGAATTCATATAAGGGTATCAATCTCGCAAGGTTATTCATAGCAGAAATTGTCTAGCTTCATGGTGTTCCATCCAACATTGTATCATATAGAGATTTGAAGTTCACTTTGATATTTTGAAGAGCTTTACACAAACAAATATGAACAAATCTAAATTTGAGTACCGTGAGCCACATGAAATCTGACGGGCAGATGGAGAGGACCATCCAACATATATAACACATGTTGAGAGCATGTATATTAGAGGGTGGTGGAAGTTGGTAATCCCTTACCCAAACCAGTCATATAAAGTTTTATGTGATGCATCAAAGAAGGGCATGGGTGTTATACTCGTAAAAAATGGCCAAGTAGTAGCCTAACCCATGATCTTGAGCTAGATGTTATTGTCTTCGCATTCAAGGTATGGTGACATTACTTGTATGAAGTCCATCTTGAGATGTTCAGTGATCACAAAAGTTTGAAATATATTGTTGATCATAAGGAACTTAATATGCGTCAAAGAAGGTGGATGGAGTACTTTAAAGACTATGATTTTGATTTGAAGTATCACCCTATGAAGGCTAATAAAGCGACTGATTCTCTAAGTAGGAAAGAGATTCATAGAGCTGAACTAATGATTCTAGAGTATGATCTAATGGAGAAGTTATGAAACCTTGACCTCCAGTTCGCGTGGATTCAGGTCGGGGTTTTATTCAGAAACATGAGTATCACATTTGATCTAATAGAAAGAGTTCGTCAGACACAGTGGTCGAACATAGAATTGAAAACCAAAGTAAGTCTTCTTGGCTTTATTCGAGCCCATGACGGAGTTCTTTTGTTTAACCAACAGATGTGAGTTTTGAATGATTTGGAATTAAATAGGTTAATTCTGGATGAGGTGCATAAGAGTGAATTTTCAATCCACCTTGGTTCATCAAAGTTGTATCAAGACCTGAAGAAAAGGTTTTGGTGGCCACGTATGAAGAAGGACATTGAGGTTTATATGGCATAGTGTATGATTTTCCAGAATGTGAAGATTGAGCACCAGAGACCAGGTGACATGTTGCAACAGTTGGAGATACCTGAGTGGAAATGGGACATCATTTCTATGTATTTTATTATTGGATTGCTTCGTACTCTTGGAAGGCATGATTCAATTTGGGTGATTATGGATTGGCTAACCAAATCAACCTATTTCTTTGCTTCTTAAGACTTCATATAAGGGTGTCAATATCGCAAGGTTATTCATAGAGGAAATTGTCTGGCTGCATGGTGTTCCATCCAACTTAGTATCAGATAGATATTTGAAGTTCACTTCGATATTTTGGAGAGATTTACACAAATAAATATGAACAAATCTAAATTTGAGTGTCGTGAGCCACATGAAATCTGATGGGCAGATGGAGAGGACCATCCAAGATATATAACACATGTTGAGAGCATGTATATTAGAGGGTGGTGGAAGTTGGTAATCCCTTACCCAAACCAGTCATATAGAGTTTTATGTGATGCATCAAAGAAGGGCACTCGTAAAAAATGGCCAAGTAGTAGCCTAACCCATGATCTTGAGCTAGATGTTATTGTCTTCGCATTCAAGGTATGGTGACATTACTTGTATGGAGTCCATCTTGAGATGTTCAGTGATCACAAAAGTTTGAAATATATTTTTGATCATAAGGAACTTAATATGCGTCAAAGAAGGTGGATGGAGTACTTTAAAGACTATGATTTTGATTTGAAGTATCACCCTATGAAGGCTAATAAAGCGACTGATTCTCTAAGTAGGAAAGAGATTCATAGAGCTGAATTAATGATTCTAGAGTATGATCTAATGGAGAAGTTATGAAACCTTGACCTCCAGTTCGCGTGGATTCAGGTCGGGGTTTTATTCAGAAACATGAGTATCACATTTGATCTAATAGAAAGAGTTCGTCAGACACAGTGGTCGAACATAGAATTGAAAACCAAAGTAAGTCTTCTTGGCTTTATTCGAGCCCATGACGGAGTTCTTTTGTTTAACCAACAGATGTGAGTTTTGAATGATTTGGAAATAAATAGGTTAATTCTGGATGAGGTGCATAAGAGTGAATTTTCAATCCACCTTGGTTCATCAAAGTTGTATCAAGACCTGAAGAAAATGTTTTGGCGGCCAGGTATGAAGAAGGACATTAAGTTTTATATGGTACAATGTATGATTTTCCAGCATGTGAAGATTGAGCACCAGAGATCAGGTGACATGTTGCAACAGTTGGAGATACCTGAGTGGAAATGGGACATCATTTCTATGTATTTTATTATTGGATTGCTTCGTACTCTTGGAAGGCATGATTCAATTTGGGTGATTATGGATTGGCTAACCAAATAAGCCTATTTCTTTCTTCTTAAGAATTCATATAAGGGTATCAATCTCGCAAGGTTATTCATAGCAGAAATTGTCTAGCTTCATGGTGTTCCATCCAACATTGTATCATATAGAGATTTGAAGTTCACTTTGATATTTTGAAGAGCTTTACACAAACAAATATGAACAAATCTAAATTTGAGTACCGTGAGCCACATGAAATCTGACGGGCAGATGGAGAGGACCATCCAACATATATAACACATGTTGAGAGCATGTATATTAGAGGGTGGTGGAAGTTGGTAATCCCTTACCCAAACTAGTCATATAAAGTTTTATGTGATGCATCAAAGAAGGGCATGGGTGTTATACTCGTAAAAAATGGCCAAGTAGTAGCCTAACCCATGATCTTGAGCTAGATGTTATTGACTTCGCATTCAAGGTATGGTGACATTACTTGTATGAAGTCCATCTTGAGATGTTCAGTGATCACAAAAGTTTGAAATATATTGTTGATCATAAGGAACTTAATATGCGTCAAAGAAGGTGGATGGAGTACTTTAAAGACTATGATTTTGATTTGAAGTATCACCCTATGAAGGCTAATAAAGCGACTGATTCTCTAAGTAGGAAAGAGATTCATAGAGCTGAATTAATGATTCTAGAGTATGATCTAATGGAGAAGTTATGAAACCTTGACCTCCAGTTCGCGTGGATTCAGGTCGGGGTTTTATTCAGAAACATGAGTATCACATTTGATCTAATAGAAAGAGTTCGTCAGACACAGTGGTCGAACATAGAATTGAAAACCAAAGTAAGTCTTCTTGGCTTTATTCGAGCCTATGACGGAGTTCTTTTGTTTAACCAACAGATGTGAGTTTTGAATGATTTGGAATTAAATAGGTTAATTCTGGATGAGGTGCATAAGAGTGAATTTTCAATCCACCTTGGTTCATCAAAGTTGTATCAAGACCTGAAGAAAAGGTTTTGGTGGCCACGTATGAAGAAGGACATTGAGGTTTATATGGCATAGTGTATGATTTTCCAGAATGTGAAGATTGAGCACCAGAGACCAGGTGACATGTTGCAACAGTTGGAGATACCTGAGTGGAAATGGGACATCATTTCTATGTATTTTATTATTGGATTGCTTCGTACTCTTGGAAGGCATGATTCAATTTGGGTGATTATGGATTGGCTAACCAAATCAGCCTATTTCTTTGCTTCTTAAGACTTCATATAAGGGTGTCAATATCGCAAGGTTATTCATAGAGGAAATTGTCTGGCTGCATGGTGTTCCATCCAACTTAGTATCAGATAGATATTTGAAGTTCACTTCGATATTTTGGAGAGATTTACACAAATAAATATGAACAAATCTAAATTTGAGTACTACAAGCCAAATGCAATATGATAGGCAGATGGAGAGGACCATCCAAGATATATAACACATGTTGATAGCATGTATATTAGAGGGTTGTGGAATTTGGAAACATCACTTTCCTATAATAGAATTTGCCTAAAACAACAGTTACCATGCAAGTATTGGAATGGCCCCATATGAAGCCTTATATGGGAGGAAGTGTCGGTCACCATTGTGTTGCCTGAAGTAGGTGAAAAGGGAATTTTTGGTCTCAAGATAATTCAAGAAACCACGGATAAAATCAAGATAACCCAAGATAAAATGAAGAAAGCTCAGGATCACTAAAAGAGCTCAGGGTGGTTCATTCTTCTTCTTAGGGATCTATACCCACTTTGAAATCATCTTCTCATACATACTACTCCATTTTTCTTTTCTTTTGTGGGATGGTAAGTACTTCTTACTCATCTTCTCATTCATTCCACCATCATCCTCTCTTGTAACCCTTTTGTCTTTTACAACCTTTTCTCTCGGGTTATCTTTTACTCCTGGCTTGGGCGGCTCTTATTTTTCCGCCTCAATAAAATAGCAAGAGACCTTTGTGTAGGGGTCCTCCAACATGGTGGTCATTATAAAATCCAATCTCTCAATCCCTACTTCTATACTCAAAGTCCCTTTCTTAACATCAATAATGGTACATGCGGTTCACAAGAATGGCCTACCAAATATGATAGGCACATGAGGATCTTCCATAATTCCCATGACAATGAAATCAGTGAACATATAGATATGTCCCACCTTGACAGGAACATCTTCTAGTATCCCGACGGAAACTTGTCAGATTTGTCTGCCATTTACAGAGCCATACTTGTAGGTTTGATTATTATTCCACCTCCTAATTTTATGCATATAGATAGGGGGCATCATGTTGATGTTATCCTCTAAGTCATTAAGAGCCTTTAATATTTTCATTTTGCTTAGTTTTCACAAGATTGAAAAACTTCCAGGGTCTTGTAACTTTTGTGGCATATTTTGAATAACCGCGTTGGTTGTGGTTGTCATGGATATTCTCTCGTGTTCCTATAATATCCTCTTTTTGGAGAGGAATTCCTTAAGGAACTTCATATAGGTCGGCATTTGGGATAAAACCTCCATAAACAGCATGTTCACGTAAAAAAAATTATCAAGTCAACAAATTTTTTTACTCTGGCCTTAACAAACCTTTGAGGGAAATGTATATTGGGTTTGTAGGGAGGAGGAGTAACATATGGTGCTTCCTTCTCAACCTCTTCAACTAACTCCTTTTTAGGAGAGGTAGAAACTTCCTCTCTAACTTCCAATTCCATTTTAACACTTTTTTTCTTTCTCAACTGATTTTCAAAACTCTCTACCTGAACCTCACTCCTCTTAGGACTTTCTACCAGCTTTCCACTTCTAGTGAGCACATCATTTACATGGACTCTAGGATTTTTCTAGGGTTTCCCAGGAAACGGTCCTTAAGGGACATATGTGGATGCTTGTTGTTATGTTATTTACGAGATTTGAGTCTCAAGCATTTTATTATAAGTGGTCATAAATTCCACTTTAGAAGATAGTTGTCTTAGCACCTCATTTGTGTGGAGGTTTTGATTCTTAAATTCACATTTTGTCGAGTCTATGTCTCCAAAAAACTCTCCATCATGATATTTAAGTTTAAATTTCTGGGTGTTGCGCTTTATGGGATCCCAATTGGTCCCAAGGCATTCTGGTTATTTTTGTAAGAGAAGTTAAGGTAGTCTCGCCAACTCGGGTTGTAGGTATTCGAGTATGGGTTTCCTCTTTGGTTATTCACATAATTTACAGTATATGGATTATTTTCTCCTACTTGAACCATGTGACATTCTCCCATGCCATGCCCATTAATTCCGTAGACCTCACAAAAAGGTCCTGCTGGAGCGGTATGGGTTACATCAGTTATCGGTGTAAGTGTTGATTGGGCCACAGTCAGATTCTCAAGTTTTTGATATAATGCGTCAACTTTTGTGTTCATATGGTCCAATTGTCTAACCTCGTAAAGCCCACCCTTTTGAGGGGATTTATCACTTCTATCACGGACGGAACCCCATGAGTGGTGGTTCTTAGCCACATCCTTAATTAGATTGCACGCCACATCTTGTAGGTTATTCATTAGTGCATCACAGGTGGCCACATCAAGTGTCATCCTTGTAGAGTAAAGTAGACCATTAAAGAAAGTATGCATCACTGACCATTTGTCAAGCCCATGAAACAGGCAAAGTCTCAACAAATCCTTATAATGCTCATATGCATCAAAAAGGGAGTCTCCATGTTCCTGCCTAAAGTTGTTTATTTTCCCCCCTCCCCCTTACTTGGGCAGTTTTACTTGGCAGAAAATATGGCACAAGGAAAGCAGCTTTAAGTTCTGCCCAAGTTGTTATAGAGTTCGTGAGCAGAGATTGGATCCAAGCTTGGCCTTGGTCTCATAGTGAAAATGGAAATAATCTAAGGCAAATGGCGTTTTAGTCAATGCCATTAGCCTTTAAAGTTCCACAATTATCGAGAAAAATTGAGAGATGCAAATTTGGTTTTCCATAGGTAAACCAGAAAACTGATTTTGTTGAACCATGCCTATTAGTAAAGGCTTGAGTTCAAATTTATTTGTCGCTATGGGTGAATGTATTATGCTACTATGTGGCTCCTTATCAATGGGAACTGCATAGTCTTTGAGAGGTTTAGTGTCAACCTCGACCATTTATTGTAAAGCTTGGAGATAGCGTCTTTCATGGAGAAAACGCTCGATCTCGTTAACCGGTTCAACCAAAGTTTCGATCAAACGGGTCCTTCGCGTGCAAAATTAGAAGAAAAAAAACAGAGAATAAAAGTACATTAATATAAACAGCATTGAAATAAAAATTTTGATATTATAAAATGTCCTCGGCAACAGCGTCAGAAACTTGATCGCGTGCGAACCGCAAGTGCATGGTTGTGTCAAGTAGTAAAAAGTATCGGTCCCATAGAGAGATATGTGATTACCAATTCTTATTTCAATTGTGTCTATCTAAAGTGATTGAAAATGGTTTGTTTTTATTGCAGATTGAAATATAGATTTTAATAGTAAATAAAAAGCAGGACTAGGAATTATGATCGTTCATCTAGACCTAACCCTAAGATTATTCATGTTTGAATTACTATAAGTTCTACGCCATTTTTATAGAAAATTAGATAAATTTGTGCATCACCCATTTTCGTGGCGTGCACATCTAAACGTGTTCCAGACATAGTTGTGTATATCAATCAAGAGCGTACACCTTGTCACATGATGACACATTCTTGATTGTTTCTCAATTGAGATCAAGTTGTCTTGTCAGTGGCGCCTCAAACTCAATTGTTTAGTAACTTGCTTTCAGATGTCGAATCATTATCTTTTAATACATGATCAACATCTACTTTGACTTTGCTTTTGCAATCGTGATATACAAGAACTAGAATTCGAGTTCTAAAGTAAAGCAAACTTAGATTTCTCACAATTGTAAATGAATAAATTAATAGGGGTTAGTCATGAGATGGACTCTCATAACCCCATGTCCCTAAGGATCTACTTACTCATTGTGAGATGGACAACAACAATAAACAAATTGAAAAACACTGCAAAAATAATTGATAAAAGGTAGAGAAATAAAAAACGATAAACTAAAGTAAAAAACACATTCCTTAAGATAAAAGTACTGGAAATTACAAAGGATTGATAATAACTTAAGTTATGAACAAAGGAACAACAAATGTTTATCATGGTATAATGAAAGATGATGCCAAAGATGCATCCTTAGGCCCTTATTTATACTAATTCATAGCCTAAGTCACTAATTTCGTGCTTAATTGACACTTAACACTAATCATAAAGAAAATGGGTGTTACAAAAGCCAAAAGGTCTAAAGACTCATCCAAAAGCCAAAGGTTTTGTAACTGCCTAAGACGTGACACGGGTCGTGTCAGTGAACACGGGTTGGCCGTGTAGCCTCTGGCTCCTTCAATTGGCATGCCTCCAAGGGGGGAACACGACGAGTGTCATGAGACATAGTATGAACATGTTGGACTCAGAAATGTTATACTAGAAACACTCCTTTTGTGTGATCTTCAGCCTTTTTCGTCTCGATTTGCTCCATTTACCACTTACTACCTGGAAACAAACATAGGAGACAAAAAGTTTAAAAATGAATTGTAATGCTTAAAACACAAATGAAATCAAAGGAAAAACAAGCTAGAAACATGATACATTTACCGTCTATCATAGATTTGCACCATAATACTCTAATTCTGAGAAGTACTCCCTAATTAGTTTATAATGAGAGTCTGACATAACTTAGATTCACATAGCATGTATGATTTGTTGAGAAATAAATAATTTTAGCCCCTAAATGATGAAAAGGAGGTAAAAAGCGACTACACCTTCTAAGTTGGATAACCCTCACCCGGTTATTTAGCCTAATTATGGTTGAACCCCAAACTTCGTCCAAAAGTGGACAAATAAACACACAAAATTGTGTAAATTCATCGGTAAAAGAAAAAAAAGAAATGGTGTCTAAACAAAAATTCTCAATCAGTCTTGTGTATGTAATGATAATAATAATTTCAAATGCTTAATTTGATTGTCCAAATGAAAAGGGAAGGGAAAATTGGAAAATGATACTTAAGTACAAAGCAAAATTTGAGCCGTATCTGAAATGGAGACTTGGGTCCATAGTCTCACTATGGTTAGTGTCCTTATAGATACCATTTGTGTCAAATGATTACCGAGAGAACTGGATATTAGCCAATATGAGCGAAAAGTCACGTATGAGTACTGGTAGCTTCATTTTCGTAAGCTTTTCCATCATTGAACCGTTTGATCCGAAAGTTTGCATAAGCAAGCTTTGTTGCTTGAGGACAAGCAATGGTCTAAGTCTGGGGGAGTTTGATAAGTGGTTTTCTCATCATTTTTATTAGTCGTTTTACTTTATTATTTTCCCGTTTTTGTTCGATTTACTTTATTTTATTGCATTTTATGCTTTGATATCATGTTTTTGGTAATTTCAGGATTTAAGGGGGTAGCCAGAGAAAAAGAGGAACCAAATTGAAGCAAAGCATGTTTTTTTCAATTTATGATTTTTACTTTAATCATATTTTTTATTGTGATAATTGCTCTGATTGTATTGTTCTTCACCATGAGTGAGTAATCCATTAGGGACTAACGGTCATGAGACTTAACTCATGACCTTTCATAAGATTCTTCACTAATTGATTACGAGAATTTAAACTACGAGATTATTTTAAAACCCGAGTTTTCCATTCCAACGCTTGTGCGAAAGTAAAGAGTTCTCAGGTACCGGTCGTAGTCTTAAAGATTATGTATTGGTACTCTAGCGCATGTTTTTAAACAATTAAGTCTGATACAACAAAAGTGCTCAGACGCGATTGAGAATTGTTCCAACTTTATAGTTACGCAAAAGAAACTAATCTTTGGCGAATAATTTGGTCGTGCGAAAGCATACAAATTATTCATCATAGATAGGACAACACATTGGCAAAAGTAGGTGTTGTATATATTTATCTATTTTATATAACTGTGTCGAAATTCTTAAAATAGAAGTGAAATGATCATATGAGTGTGTTGGCGTGGGGATCATGAACCCTACGTCCTGTTTCTTTCAAAATATTTAAGTATTTCTATTTAAGTTGTTTTACAAAAGTTCTTTTTAATTTAAACTGTTTTACAAAACTCCAATTTTCGGTCACTCTAGATATACAACGATAGAAGGGAATTCGGTAATTAAAATTTGATCTTTATGGTTCGATAACTTTTTACTACTTTGCACAGTCGTACACTTGTGGTGTGTCAATCAACTTGAAAATCTCTAAGAAGGTTCTAGCTCAACAAGTGGTAAAAGATATTTATGGTTGGGATAAGTCTGTAAAAATCTCAAGATCAACTTGTATAAAGGTTCATAGGCTTAACCTTAAAAAACTCAAAGTTTATAGTCAAACTCTCAAGAAGACCTCTTGAGGACGGGATTATAGTGTCTTTTGAGGTAGAGATAATTTGTTCAAATTTACTCATTTCTTTTGTTAGCTTCTTACAAATGTGAAATAAATCTTGATAAAAAAAAGTGAGAGGTTACCTTGTCGTCTTGATGATTTTTCGTGAGACAAAGGTTCACTTCTTCCTTATTTAAAGATTTCATATCATCGTTATCCCAGGATATGTATGCTCTCTTTTCTTTTCTCTGTGATTTATTGAACTTTCTTTTATTTTGGTTTCTTCTCTGGTTTTAAGGTTAGTTTGGTCTTATGTGACCTTTCTATCCATATTGATGACATGTAGGAATGAAAGAGGAATTTTATTCACTTTGCTTATGGAGCCTTGAAGCTTGTCTTTGGTGCTTTAGGAATTCTTTGAATTTATGAAATATGAATTCCATCATTATTTTTACTTTGACATTCTTTATCTTCTGGCTTCATGCCTTTAATGCTTGTGGCTTTTAGTGTGATATTTTTCTTCTTTTTTCTTTTCATCTTCTTCGTCATTACCGAGTCATTTTAATTCCATCTTGTGTTCTTGAAATTTTACAGAGAGAGAGAGAGAGAGAGAGAGAGAGAGATTGTGTGTGTGTGTGTGTTTACGTGTCCATAGTCGTTAAATCCTTAGATTCACATATCATAGTGACTTTGGGTTTCCAACTATGATTTTTAGGCATATAAGAATTTTTATAACTAATTTCTCATTTGAGAATGTTTTTCCATAGCTTTCATATGACTCGTGATATGGGTTAATTGTGTTTGCATTTGATTAATGTTCTCTTCATATTTTTATTCAGAAGAGTTCATACTCATTGGTTAATGTACTCAATCTTTCCCTCTTTACCTCAGTAGTTCCTTCATGGGTAATTTGGAGGAAGTCCCACATTTCTTTTATAGTTTCCCAGTGAGAAACTCACAAAAACCCATCAAGACCAAGAGCGATACTGATGACACATTTCGCTTTCAAACAACGTTTCGCATTTTCTTTATCATCTTTGGTCTAATCCTTTTCAAGTTTGTCTTCTACAACACTATTAACTTTGTGTGAGGAAAAAATGGACCTTCCTTCACAGCTTTCCAAATACCAAGATACATCCCTTCTATGAAGAAAAAATCATTTTCTCTATCCATAAACTATACCCTTCTCCATTAAGAAATAGGGGTTTGATTACTGAATAGCTTAAAGTAATTTTCCTCCTAAGACGATTAATTCTTAACAAGAGCTAAACTCAGATGCCAATTGTTAGACAAGTAACTTCGAGCACAAGAGGGGGGTGAACGGTACTATTTAAAATTCATGATTGCTTTTAATTTTTTTCTTGATTAAATTTAAAATTATGTTAGTAATTTCTTAAGAGTAAATAGCATCGGGAATTAAAACGATAAATTGTAGAAATTAAAAGGATATGGTTAGAGAGATTCTACTAGATATTTATACATGTTTGACTGAACGTTGGCCTAGTTGTATTCCCAAGAGGTCTTTTTGAGATTTTGACTATAAACTTTGAGCTTTTAAAGGTTGTGTCCACGAGCCTTTAAACAATCTGATCTTGATATTTTTATAGGCTTATCCCTAACCAAAGATATGTTTTACCATAAGTTAAACTAACAAACCTTCTTAGATATTTTCAGACTAATCTCAATAACCAAAAATAAAACTTTTTCCAGCAAAGCTCGATAAACCAAAAGAGAGGATTTCTTACTGGTTTATCTCACAAACCAAACTCAATATTCTCAAGAGTATCACACTTTTAGGAATTAAACAAATAGCACGACCACTTACAAAAATCTTTCTCACAAGCAAAGTTTCACTCACAAGCTCTAAGGAAAATTTAAGTGAAAGAAATATTCTCTAGAGAGAGAGTGAGAGATAAATTAGAGAGAAAAATTACAAAGAAAATGTACACCGTTGGAAAGTGGTGTGGAACGAAAAGGAGATGACCCTCCTTTATATAGGAGATGAAAAAATCAAAAAAAGATACAATCCATGGCCATTTTTAATGTCCCAATCGATTAGCATAAGGCCCGATCAATTGGATTAGTTACTTTTAGTTGATTACCTTGCCCAACATGAAAAGTTTGGATAAGGAGTTGTTGTCAATCATTAAGACATTGTCCTAATTGATTGGTTAGTCATTTGGGCCTCTTCCAATCAATTGTCAGAAGTACCAAATCAATTTGATAGTTGAAAAAATGTTCTGATTGATTGGCTTAAGGTCTTATTCGATTGGGTAGTTCAACAACTCGGGTCACTCAGACAGACACGGCTTGACGAGCTTTCACACTTCCTCTCTTTCATTACTCTAGGGCTTCTAAGATTCTTTGTCATATGCCTTGATCATATAAGCAATTTAATCTTGAGTCTCTTTTCTTAATGAGGCTTGAGATATTTCTCTAGTTGGGCCATCATCGTCAGAGAGTTGAAAGTTATTACCATCAATTTCATCACAACTATTGACGTTTGCGGGATTGTTTACTTTATATCTATAAACACATATATCCACCAAAGATATTTTTGAAGAAGTTATTGTGCCTGGAAATATTGAGAAACTGTTATTGGGCTCTACTCTGAGTTAAGGTAGAGCACATAGGAAAAAATGGAAAAAATAATTAAAAGTAGTTCCCATGTGGTAATTGAATCAAAAGGCTAAGTACTAAAATAAATAATCCTCATCTTAAACAAAAATTTAATTGTAAATATTAGGCTAATGGAAGATAAAAATAATCAAGAAAACTTGATATGTAATGTATCTATAAAATATGTTTTATCTTTTTGACTTCACATGTATTTTGTTAGGTAGGAACAGTTATGGAGATAATCTATTTAATAATGTATAACCTAATTTTTCAATTTTTATTTGGAGCTAATATCCTATGAACTAATTCTGTTTTTTTAATAGGAAACGATATCTTTCCTATCATTTGTTATTGAATTGATTGTGTGTATTTACACATGTTTCATCCACAACAACACGTGTATCACTTAATGTAACACATCAACACTTTTGACAGGGCAACTTGACCGATGTAGAGATTAGATTAACATCATAAATTTCAATGAAAAAAATTGGTGTTTCATATATTTGAAGTCCCAAATTGACAAACACTTACGATTTCAAGACCAAAAACTGTGAGTTACTTTTTATTTTCATAGATTTACTTTTCTAAAGTAGTCATAGGGGCCATTTATTTTACCTTGTTTTAAAAATAATTTTTATAGTATTATATATTTTAGTATAAAAATAATTAAAAAGAATTTATTCTGAATATTTATTCTTAAACTATTATTTTATGTATTTCATCATTTTATCGAAAAAAAAATTTGATATTAAAATTTTAAAAAATCACTTAATTTTGAAACTATTTCAAATAGACTTTTATAAAAAAATATTTTTGAGATACAATTTTTTGAAAAAATTATGATTTTGACTATGTTTTGATTTTCAATAAAGTATGTTTATGTTATAGAATGTCAAAATTAGTATTTTAATCTATAAAAAATAAATTTAAAAAAATTTATAATATTTTTACAAAATCCATTTTCAGAAATATAAAAAACAAATTATTTATATTAGATTTAATTATTAGATTTAATTCATATTTAAGTTTGTTAGATATTAGATTTAAATATTAGATTTGATTCATATTTAAGTTTGTTAGATATTAGATTTAAATATTAGATTTGATTCATATTTAAGTTTGTTAGAGGCTTATAAATAGGGTGTCAATCATTGTAACTTTTAATCCTTTTTTGTAGCCGTCATTCTCTTAATAGAATATTCATCTTTTATTCTACCTTTGCACCAACAATTGGTATCTAGAGCTCCGGTTCGGATTCATTGGGAAACACGGGAAACACGAGTGAACGTGAGGTCTTGTGTGTTTGATTTTGATTCTTAGATTCGTGTTGAATCTTGAACAAAATCTGATCAGAATTTTAATTCTGTGGGTTGGGAAACACTGTGTGAGAAATCTGAGTGTACTGTGCAAGGTAGAAAGATGAACGGAAACGGCAACATGAACACCAAACTTCCAGTATTTGACGGTAAAAACTGGAATCGTTGGATGATCCAAATGCGTGTATTGTTCGGTGCTCAAGATGTTCTAGATCTTGTCACTGATGGTTATGTTCCGGTAGCAGCAGATGCGACGGATGAACAGAAAAACGCGCAGAAGGAAGTAAGGAAGAAGGATCAGAAAGCATTGTTCTTCATTCATCAATGTGTTGATGTAAATGTGTTTGAGAAGATTGCAGATTCAACGACAGCAAAGGCTGCGTGGGACACACTGGTTAGATGTTATGGTGGTGACGCATCAGTGAAGAAGGTGAAGCTTCAGTCCTTGAGAAAGCAATATGAGAATCTCAACATGAAGAATAATGAGAAAGTTTCTGAATACATCTCCAGAGTGATTCTGATCACTAATGAGATGAAAGCGTGTGGAGAAACTCTTTCTGAAGAAACAATCATGGAGAAGGTATTGAGATCCCTTACCTCTCAATTTGATTACATTGTGGTAGCAATAGAACATTCCAAAGATCTGAGCACCATGAGAATTGAAGAGCTGCAGAGCAGTCTAGAAGCGCAAGAGTTGCGTTTGACTGAGAGAACTTCTGAAAGGGAAGTAGAGCAGCAGGCTCTGAAAGCAACTTCTGATAGGAGGTATCAGAAGCAGTCAGAAGCCAGGAGAAGATCTGATGGTGGTCAGAAGTCAGAAAGCTCAACCTCTGATAGACAAAAGAATGTTCAGAAGGGAAAAGAGAAGTATGACAAGAAGAAAATCCAATGTTACTGCTGTAAGAAGTTTGGTCACTTTGCTAGAGACTGTTGGTCAAACAAGGAGAGAAAATCAGAAGAAGCAAATATAGCCAGAAGTTCTGATGACGAATCTGTGCTATTGATGGCCTCTGAATCTGGTGATATGGATCTGATAGACTGGTGGTATATGGACACTGGCTGTTCAAATCATCTTACTGGAAACAAGAAATGGCTAGTTGACTTTGACTCTGAAAAGAGGACAAAGATCAGATGTGCTGATGACAAATATCTTAATGCAGAAGGTATGGGAAATGTCAGAGTGACTCTGAACAATGGGAAAACAGCATTGATTCAGAACGTGTGGTATGTACCTGGCATCAGAAGCAATCTGATGAGTGTGGGACAATTAATTGAGAAAGGTTTTTCAGTTACCATGAAGGACAATCTTCTGAAGCTGTATGACTGCAATCAGAAGTTGATTATGGAGTCAGAACAGGGAAGGAATAGAACATTCAAGGTGAATGTCAGAACTGCAGACTCAGAATGTCTTAGTGCAACAAGTGCTGAGAAGGAGAGTGAGCTGTGGCACAGAAGATTTGGTCATTTGAATTTCAGAAGCTTAAAACATCTGAATTCAAAGAAGTTGGTACATGGAATTCCTGCAATTAAGAAGCCTGAAAAGTCATGCAAAGTTTGCATGGAAGGAAAACAACCACGATTGCCATTTGCGTCAGAAACTGCTCCAAGAGCAAAACATGCCTTGGGAGTTGTACATTCTGATGTGTGTGGTCCATTTCCAGTAGCATCGATTGGAGGGAATAAATACTTTGTGTTATTTGTTGATGAATTCACAAGAATGACATGGGTATCCCTTATTAAGTTTAAACACGAGGTGTTTGATGAATTCAAGAAGTTCAGAATGAAGGCTGAGAATCAGAGTGGTCAGAAGTTGAAGATTCTTAGAACTGACGGTGGAGGTGAGTATAACTCCAAAGAGTTCCAGAAGTTCTGTGAGGAGAATGGAATTGAGCATGAGGTTACTGCTCCTTATACCCCTCAACACAATGGTCTTGCTGAAAGAAGAAACCGCACTTTGCTTGATATGGTGAGAAGCATGCTAAAGGAGAAGAAGCTTCCTCAGAAGCTCTGGGGAGAAGCTGTTGCCACTGCAACGTATGTACTCAACCGTTGTCCTACGAAGAAGTTGAAGGAAATAGTTCCAATACAGAAGTGGACTGGAGATAAGCAAAGTGTTAGTCATTTGAAGGTGTTTGGTTCTGTTTGCTATAAACATGTTCCAGAAGCCAGAAGACAGAAGCTGGATGATAGAAGCAAAGTGATGATTCTGATAGGGTACCACAGTACAGGTGCATATAAGCTCTATTGTCCAGAAACCAATAAAATTGAATTCAGCAGAGATGTGATTGTGAAGGAATCAGAAGTTTGGAATTGGGATAAGTCTCAATCTGACTCTGATGTTAGAACCTCTGAAGAAAGGTCAGAGTTCAGAATTTCTGAGGTTGGAGTAAACTCTGACGTTGATTCTGATTCTGATAGTGATTCTGACTCTGGAGAAGACTCAGAAGATGAAGGTGACTCTGATGATCCAGATGACCCAGACTCTGATGGTAATCCAGATTCTGGTGGCAATTCAGACTCTGGAAATATGCCAGACCCTGAAGATGATCAAAGCTCTGGAGGAAGTCAACCATCTGAAGGTAGAAACTCTGAAGTTGAAGACTCTGAACAAGTTCAGAGACCACAAAGAGTCAGAAACATCCCCAGAAGATATGCAGAATTTGACATGCTGCAAGACACTGAAGTAGACTCTGAAGGAGAAGTTATTCAGTGTGCCATGTTAGTAGACTCTGAACCCATAAGTACAGAAGATGCTCTTAAGCAGAAGCTCTGGCTGAAGGCCATGAAAGAAGAACTTGATGCTATAGAGAGAAACAAGACATGGAAGCTGACAGAACTTCCAACAGACAAGAAAACCATCAGCGTCAGATGGGTTTTCAAGCAGAAGTTAAAGCCAGATGGTTCAATTGGCAAACATAAAGCAAGGTTGGTAGCCAGAGGATTTCTACAGAAACCTGGGCTAGATTACTCTGAAGTGTTTGCACCTGTATCAAGACATGAAACAATCAGAATGGTGATTGCAATAGCTGCTAACAGGAATTGGCCTCTGATGCATTTAGATGTAAAATCTGCATTTCTGAACGGTCCATTAGAAGAAGAAGTTTACGTGTCACAACCTCCTGGATTTGTGAAAAAGAATCAGGAAGGGATGGTGTACAGATTATACAAAGCTCTATATGGATTGAAACAAGCGCCCAGAGCTTGGAATAAGAAGATTGATTCATTTTTCAAGAAGCAAGGCTTTCAGAAATGTGAGATGGAGTACGGTGTCTATGTTCAGCATACTTCTGAAGGAAATATGACTCTGGGATGGAGTTCAGATACTCTGAGAAAGGATCTGAAGATTAAAGTAAACAAACCTCTGAAGCTGATGATTGACAACAAGTCTGCAATCAATCTTGCCAGAAACCCAGTGTTGCATGGGAGAAGCAAGCACATTGAGACCAAGTATCATTTTCTGAGACATCAAGTTCAGAGGGGAGTGTTAGAAGTTGTACACTGTAGCACTCAGAAGCAGTTGGCAGATGTTCTGACGAAAGCTATCAAGACTGATCAATTTCTCAGATTAAGGGATGGAATTGGTGTTACAAGTTTTGATGGAATATGAATTAAGGGATGGTATTAGATTTAATTATTAGATTTAATTCATATTTAAGTTTGTTAGATATTAGATTTAAATATTAGATTTGATTCATATTTAAGTTTGTTAGATATTAGATTTAAATATTAGATTTGATTCATATTTAAGTTTGTTAGAGGCTTATAAATAGGGTGTCAATCATTGTAACTTTTAATCCTTTTTTGTAGCCGTCATTCTCTTAATAGAATATTCATCTTTTATTCTACCTTTGCACCAACAATTTAAAGCTAAAATAAACTGACCAATATTCTAACCATATTAAACATTAAAAATAAATCTCATTTTCAATACATTTTGAATATTAAATATATATATCTCTTTCACTCACATTCAAATACCACTTTAAACATAAATATAGAATGAATAGTTAAAATTAAAGAAAATAATAAATATTACGGCATACACTCAACAATAGTACTTTATATTAAAATTTTAATATTAAAGATAATAAAATGGACTAACTTGATTAACGAAAATAGACTTAAGAGACTAAATAATAATATTTATTAAATAAATGACTAACATAAAAATCAATAATTTTGTTAAGAGACTGCAGATTAATTAAGCCTAAAAAAATATCATATTTTATTGTTAAATTGTGAAATATATGTAGCGATAAATTCATGATCATCGAGTTATGGATAAGCTAGACGTCAATTAAACCAGAGTCGCCACCGCGCTTTTATTGTTTCCAAAGGAAAAGGGAAAAGTACAAACAACACCCAAAAGATAAAAAGTTTTCAAATCAAAACTAATAAAATGTCAGAGATTACAGTTAAAGAGGTTGGTTACACAGAGGGAAGGTGTTAGCACCCAAAGTGTACTAGGTACTCCTAGGGAGCCTTTTTTGTGTGCATATGTGTTTTGGTACAAAATGATGTTTGTAATAAATGGAGTGAAGGGATGAGAAAAGAATTCATTAATTATATTGTTGTGTTTGACAAGACCTTCGGACTTGTGTCCACGTACCAACATAAAATGAGTGATCAAAACCTCGTAGTTCGTGGTAACAATTTCAAAGTAAATGCATTATTTTTAACAAAAAAAAATAAGTTTAACAAAGGCACAAAAGGCCTAAAAAGGTTTGAATGGGTGTTAGTTCTTTTTGTCTTTTAAAATTTTAAGTCAAGTATAGTTAAGTTCATTTACAAGTTTGATTAAGAAACGAATTTTTAAAATGCAATGACATAAGGCCAAAGTTTATAATTTGCAATATGGTCTAAGTTTAGAAAACACAAGCAAAGAAAATTTTAAAAGGAGGGAGAGATTTGAAATTAAATAAGTGGGGAGGAGATGAAGAGACTAATTCTAAGCAAAATTTTAAAAGTTAAGAGTTGAAAAGATCTGACCAATGGGCTGCAATCCAATAGATAGGAATGTCATATAGAAACCCCAAATTTCCCTTGCACTTTAGAATCAAGCAATATCAATACACAAATAGCAAGATGAAGAGCAAGGCATCAAATAAAGATAGCCACATCCAAGCTTAGCAACTCCATGATCTTCTTCATAATTCTCATGTATCAGATGAAATCAGAGATAGGCTTTAGACACAGGTTCAAAGTAACAGCTTCAATAAGGCCATGTAGCAGATGAACTCAAATGGGATCTCGATACTTTCTTCAGATGAAGTTTCAATTCACAAGCACTTGGTTTCATGAAAGTTGGCATTGACCAAGTCCTTTTGCATAGGGAGTGTTGTCTAATTCTAAGTCCAATGTCTCAGATCAAATCCAACAGTCCACACAAATTTCTTTTAGGGTTTTTGTTGTTATTATGTACATTAAGGTCAAAAGACCATAAACAAAGTACACAAACAAGTATATACAATCACAATATAATCACAAAATATGGCTCAAGTGAGCAAAGTGAAAATGGCATTAAAGTAAACAAGTTAAATGGTATGAATAATGGCAAATGAATAAAGACTTAAAATTAAAGGGCGTAAAATTAAATGGCTTGAAATTAAATATCAATTGTTAGTTGATTAGAAGTTAGTATTGCTTTTGCTTTGTTTTGTTTAAGTCATTCTTTGGAGAACACTCAACCCACTATTCACAAGCATGGATCCTTGAACCAAGACATCTTTCAAAGGAAGGAAGAAATGCCAAGTTTCCACACAATACCATAAAAGAGGAGAGACTTACAATTTCACTTACTAGAATGTTATGCCTTTTTGTGTCAAAAATTTAGCGCTATGTTAAGCAATCATAATTGGACTTATGTAGAAGTCACAACTATTTGAGATCGGGCAATAGAAATTTTAGTGTTAATGTATGTTAGAGATATGGTATTATGAACCATACTCCTAAAATATACCACACTTAAAAAAATGCAAAAGGGGTGGACTTAATCTCATCCATACTTGTGTTGATTTTGCAATCAACTAGCCTTAGGATATTAAGATATCATAGGTTCATGAGATGAATGAGAAGAGAATGGGATTGAGATGAAGAGGGAGGGGAAATGGAATCAACACAAATTGGTCAAAAGAGGACTTTTATCAAATTAAAATCATTCATTCATTTTGGGAGATGAAATGTACATTTCATCAATCCCCTAAATTCTATGATTTTAACTCAACAAAGTCAAATCAACATTGACCAAATCCCAATAACACAAGTCAAACTCAACAAGTCAATATCAAAAGCTCAACACAGTTTATTTTGCAATTAAACAATTAAAATCAATTAAAAAATGCATTAAATTAAATTATGGTTGGTCAAAATCCTAAAACCTCATCAAAACACCAAATAAATGGCCATGAGATTTATCATAGGGCAAACAAGGTTAAAGGACCTTGGAGAAAAAATTTCATTATTTTTGGAAACTTAAAACTATTTTTAAACAATTAAAAATATTCACAAAAACAATTAAATCATGAAAAATATTAACAATGATCCAAAAAATAATTTTAATTCAGAAAATGAAAGAGGAATTTATTTTTAAAAATTTGGTGAAAGTCTCATATTTTTTGGATCAATATTAAAATTAGTATGAATTAATGAAAATAAGCTAAATAAAATGAAAATCAGGAAATAGCAAAAAACGTGGACCACTTGATCTCCCTAATTAATTGAGGTAGCAAATCAAGTGGTCATCAGCGTGCGTTTCACAATAGACCTAAGTCAATGCGCTGTAGGGATAGTATTTAAAACCAACGAACAAGATTAAAATGTTTTGCAACGATCCTATGGTCTGAGACGTGTCAACACACGACCGGAGCTGTAACTTCGGTCTTCTTCTCCGGTGGACCTCACCGGACTCGTCCACCTTCAACCATCACCAAAATTAAAAAAAAAAAGGATATGAATTTAAAGAGAAAATGCTCAGGAACTCGAATTTGACCTCAATTTCTCCTAACTCCAAGTATATTAAAAGATACAGGGAGTTGAATTTTGAGGATCATGATCTGAGTTGCTTCGATTTAACCTCAAAGCAACTCAATCTTGTTGCCTACATTGGTAGGACTTCGGACAACCAAAAATCAAGAAGAATTATGGAGAATTGAGTGAGAATCGAATAGATGAAAAAATTCTGAAAATCACCTTCAATGCAGGTCTTATGAACACGATCTTGCTTCCAATTTCACTTGGCCTTGCTCTGGACACTTGATGGAGTGGGATTGAATCAACAAAAGCAACAGGACTCTTGGAGATTTGAATCTCAAAATAGTGGAGATTCAAACTTGATTTCCAATCGAAATCATCAAGGTTGTCCTTTGAATGAGAGGGTTTGGAGTTGGGGATTCAAAGCTTGCACGCAGGGTCCTCAATTCAGAGTGCAAGGGTCTCTATTTATAGGCCAAATAATTGTTATTTGCACACTTGAATCAAAGCTCCAAAAATAGCAATGTTCATTGCATGGATGCATGGGCGTGTCATAGGCCCATGTAATCATCCCTTTAGGTCCAAAAATGAGTACAAACATTGTTGAAGTCACATTGGTAAGCCATGCAATTGTATATGAGGAATGCAAGTTCAATTATGCCAAATGGTGATCCAAGTTTAAGCCATACGTAAGTCACTCATACTTTGTCTAAATGGGATGAAATTAGACTTTTTGGAAAGGTTAGATCAAGAGAAACAACTTTCATTTTGTACACTTTTTCATTTGAAGCTTGTATCATGACGATTTTTGAGGTGGAAGCTTGGAAAATCAAACATATCAAAAAAAATCTAAGTACCAAGCCATATGTTCACTTTTTCCACCTTGAGTAACGTTTTCTATGGGCTTCAAATGAGAAACGTTCCTTCATCAAAGTTCTGTATCTCTCAAATTTCTTCAATTTGGTCACAAATTTGACCTCATTTGGATTTAGCACGAAGGAGTTATGCATTTTTGAAGTTGAGAAAAATCACTTGTTCAATGGCATTCGTCCAAAATGACCTATAATGTCTCCTTATATCACGTGCATTTAAAAGTTGAATTTTCTCTTCCTCCAAACATCACAGTTGAATTAGACATCTTGAATTTAATCATGCAAATTGAATGGATTTAATCTCATAAAAAATGAGCAAGTTATGGCCTTGGGAAATTGACCTTCAAATTAGGGTTTAGATAAAATGACCTATAATCTTTCACCATAAAAATGAATTTTCAAGCAAAACTAGCTCTTGACCTTAACATGAAAGTTGTTTGGAATGTCATTTAGAATAATTTTTATCTTGGAATAATTTTCATATGACAAACATTGTAGGAGATAGGGTCTAGGGAACCCCAGTTTTGATCAGTTGACTTCCTCTGGTCAACCACCATGAACCAACTTGCTAGCTTGATATTCTCTTGACTTTTGGGACTCATGGAGGATCATATATGCATAATATGATGAAATTTGAAGTATCCCTTGAAATATTTGATCAATTGTTAAAGAAGCTTGTTGAAGAAGTTACATAAGATACCCAGATGAACTAGGGTTTTCAAGGCAAACCAATTCCAAACTCTTGATGAATTCTTGATCAAAATAACATGTGAAGATCATGGGGATCCATATATGATGCTTAGAGCCATAATAGACCAAATCTTGATTGAGATCCTTGCAATGAGGGTCTTAAACCCTAGATGTGAGCTTGAAAGATCAAAGGTGAGCATGTGCACTACCTACAAAAGAGCTAACTTGTACAAAGACATATTTTTGGTATTTTGGTTAGTAAAAATAAAGATAAATGAAGTATGATACAATCAAATGGTGCTTGGTGACCTCTCCCAATGCAAATCCAATGAAAGAGATGTAAGGAGGATGTCAAGGCGTGATCCTAATGTTAATGCATATGATGAGATAGCATGAGGGATCTTATGGTCAAAATTAGGGTCTTACAGCTGTCCTTAATACATAAATATAAATATAAATAAATGTGTAGATAGATAAGATAGCTTACACTCAATTAACACATATCAATTAATTTAATAATAATATATTTTTAAAATATTCACATATATTTTTATATAATAATATTAATTAAAATATATAAATATATATTATATGGATATAGGACGAAATGAGATCGGTAATTATCCGTTTATTTTAGTGGCATGCTCACACTCACACTCATTTATGATTTATATATATATATATATATAATATATATATATATATAATATATATATATAATATATATAGATATATATAATATAATATATATATATATCTTATATATATATATATATATATATATATATATATATATATATAGATATATATATATATATATATATATATATCTATATATTATATATATATATAAAATTAAATTATTATATATAAGTATATTTAGTATAACTTAAATTGACATCCTAGTGTTATATGGTATCGTCTCAAGAGACAATTTCTTAAATAGTTAAATATGATTAATAATTATTTTCTTATTATAAAAGTTATTTTAATTTGATGGAAAAACTTTTAAAATTAAATATTTATTTTTTTATATATAAATTATATATCCTCTCTCCGAAAGAACCACGGAAGATTGACAAATTCTCTTTGAAAAAGATAACACTCTTACATACATATTATTGATTTTGAATTCATAATCTTTAATTAAATTATAACATATATTTATCATCGAATCGAAAATTCTGTGACTTTTATAATATAATAATAATATTCTTGTAAATTTAATATACTATTATTTATTTATTTTTAAAAAACTATTTATTAAATAATTATATTCGATTTTGTTTATCATTCATTTTTCAATTTTTTTTAATCAATAACAAACTAATTTATCTTAAAAATAAGTGTGCTTGATATCAGGGGTGGAAACAGGTTATACTAGGCTAGGTTGTAGAACACCAAAGTCTGATCTACGATAAACTTATAAGGTATAAGTCTGATCTATGATCTATTATAATATATATTTTTTTGGTCTGGTATGACCTTTTTAAAAATTTAGTCTGGTTTTCATTTAAAAATCTGTTTCTTATTAACGTTTTCAATTAATTTAAAATTATTTAAGAAATCTTATACGTCGGTTTATATATATGAATATATAGGTCGATCTATTTAGTATTTTTTTCTAATATATATGGATATGTTGGTCAACTTATTTAGTATTTTTTCTAATATATATACATATACAAATTAATCTATTTAAATCATTTTTAATAATTATAAAAATATAAATCGGTTTATAAAATTTTATAAATTTTTTGATAGTTTAAATTTGATTTATTTAATTAAATAAGCTTTTAAAAAAATATAAACCTAATTTTTTTATTAAATAAGTCTGAGATGTCCTGATCTTTTAGTCTATCGAACTATGTAAACCGATCCTTAATTCATATCTTAAAGCATTTCTAGGATGGGTGATTTTCTTTTTCTAAAAATTGCAAAAAAAATTAGGAATGCCATCAAATATCATTAAGGAATGTTACGTAAGTTATTGGCAAGTAAACATGTTTTAATCTAGACCACAGACTTCACATACATCCACTGAATGCAAGTCACGTAATTTTCTTACATGGTCACTTTCATATACTTTCAATATAAACAAAAAAAACAAATGAGATAAGAAGCAAAGTTGGATACGCAACTCAGGGTGATTTTGCAACACACTTTTTATTGAGTCCTAAAATTCTCTTTGCTCTTTTGTCATCTCACAAAGTGTTGAATTCGAGCAAATTATTCCTTTTGAGAAAACAAATAAATAGAATTTCCTTTTATTCACTCAATAATTGCACGAATACAAAAAGTATTTTCAACTATTAATTTCTTACTTAATTATGTGTTATCGAAATAAATATAAATAAATGATAGATACATATTTACTTTTCTCCCTCTTTCCTTAAAAGCTAAAATATTCCAAATATTTTTTACCTTAATTCGGGATACTGCATTTTGGACATATGGATAATATAATTATCAACGCCAGTGACCTTCTGTATGCTTTTTTCGCAATATTTTTTAATTTAATTTATTTTAAATTTTTTATATAATAAAACATGTGATATATATTCATACGTTCTTATATCCTAAATTTTATATTTTTTATCATTTCATTCATTCGTGTGACATTTGTATCATTTGTATTTATTACATGCATTCTTTTAAGCATGATTCTAAAAAGTCAATTAGAATAAAATTCCAATTTTGCAAACATATCGATTGAATCAATTTCGCAACCGCATGTAAAATCAGATAACGGGATTTTTAGGTTTGAGTCTGCAACTGACTGTTTTATTAAACTATATTGCACGTAGTTTAGTTTGGCGTGTTTATTTTATTTTTTCGCATCCGCCCGCATTCCATTTTGATCAGTTTGACTCTTTTCATCTGAGTTTTTAAGTGTAGTGTTTAATCTGCGACTGTCTTGTGCATAGATTATTAAAGTGTGTTCTTTTTTTTTCCGCATGTTTGCGCGTTCACTTTTTTTCCGATTTAATTACTTTTTATTTGTTTTTTAATCCAAATAAATATAAAAAAAATAAGAAAAAGATAAAATAATTAACTTGATTTAGTTGTTTTTGATAATAAAAAGATTATGGGAAAGCTTTGGTGTCCTCGATTGAGCTACCCATTGATCCGGGATGATATTCACATTAATCATTTGGGTCATACCCAGATGAGAAAGGTTGTGGTATCGACTTGAGAGATATGGAAAACACCAGCAGGCTTTGAATCAGATGCGACAGCAATTGACTATATGTCATAAGAGTTGAGTCGGGTGGCGCATTCCTTCTTTCCAGGTTATTTTAATGCCTAGGCTGATTCTGACTCTAGTGATCTTGGGGAGGAACACACAAAGGTTGTTGATATGTAGACTTGGCATGCGTTGATTGATATTTGGAAGAAGGACCAAACATTCGAAAATGAGTGGTCGCGGCTTGGGACTGTCATTGACCTGCGGGTAACATCAGATGGAAAAGGAGAAGGAACCATTTATGCTGTAACATTGATGTATGGTTGCCATCTCTTCTAAGTAAAGCTTGCAGGGTTTTCATGACCCAACCCATTTGACTTTTCAACTGATTGACCTCCTCTCTCAACAATTCATGTACTTGTTGAAGTCTGTCCATAGGTTTTCGAGACATGCTTCACGTTGTAAGTGTATGTCAGGTAATCAACTTGCTGGTTATGGACAAAGGTGGTATGAGTTTTTTTTGTGGAAAAATGTGCATACATGCTGATGAATGTGGATGTATGAGTTTTTTGTTTTTTTTTATATGCAAAAGAACGCAATGTTAAGTCATGCATGTTTGTAATGCAATGTCGTGAATTTGTGGTGGTAGGGATCATGGGTAACACGGGTAACCAGAACAACCTATTTTATGAGGGCTTCCTATAATGGGATAACTCTAAGTTTTCTACCCAAAAACCACTCAAAAGGTTGGCTCTAAGGTGTTTTGATAAAAGGTTCCTAGACTCACAGACCTTAGTCAGATCTACGTCATGCAACGGGCGAGCCATTTTATGACAAGATTTGATAAATAAGTCTACTCTAGGCAGAGTCTTCATGTTATCCATTCGAGGTATGCATCTCGGGGGCTAAATTATGCAACTTCCAAACTCAAACTAGTTCTAAAGGGTCTCTAGAGTCATGGACCTTAGTTGGATATGTGTCATGCAATGGGGTAGCCATTTTATGATGAGATTCGCGAAAAGGTATACTCTATGAGGAGTATTCATGTTATTCATTCGAGGTGTGCACCTCGGGGGATAACACTACGCAACTTCCATCCTAACTTATGTTTTTTCTCTTTTTTTTCAAAGCTCAGGTATAGAGCTTTACTCAAAGTGCAATTCTCAATCCCACAGATAAAAAATAATAATAATCATATGAGATAATAAGAAAACAAAAGAAGACAAGAAGAAAACAAACAAAGATAACATTCTTCGCAAATCAAACTAAACTAGGTTTGACTCTCTAGACAGTCCCCAACAAAGTTGTCAACTATCGCGACCTAAAAAATATTTGATCGTTCGCACGCTCGAAATAATAATAGGGTCACCACCGAAGTTTATTTATTCCAAAAGGAAAGGGAAAATTCAATAAAACCCTTAAAGAAAAAGAAAATGGTTGTTGCAACCAAATTCGGGTTTAGGAGTCGATTATGCGATGAGAAGGTATTAGCACCCCTCACATTTGTTGTACTCAATGGGAACCATTTAATTAGTTTTGTGAATAAGAGTGTTAGCTTTCGTTATTTTTTTCTACAATTTAAAACGTATACCATGGATCACACTCAAAAGTCATTTTACAATTTAAAATATTCCAGAGATGCATCTCCGTTTATGTTAAGGAGATACATTTATGTAACTTATCATAACAAAATTGTTCATGCTATGTTTTGTTTATGTTTTCTCAGATGAAGATTTAAACCATACAAGCAATATGCAAAAAATGGCGTACATAAGTCTAGATGGTCCAAAAATGTCATATATAAATAAAAGACCAATAAATATAAAAAAAGTCGAGAACAACGATAAAGTAGCATGATGTCAAAATAAAATATAATTTATAGTACTAATACTACTATATACTAAGGTATTATTGTGTATGTCTAACTACATCTCATTTGCCTCCTCTGTCAGCTTTGCCTGCTCAGCCATTAATCCCCCCTCCTTTGGCATTGTCTCTGGTACATCAATCCCCCATGTGTCTCCGTCGTGATGGCATCTAGGACCTGCCTCACATCATACTCATTAGAGAAGATACATCTGTCAATGTCTGTCTGTGCAATCTCCACAATATGACGGCATCTACGCAAGACATCTTAGCATGATTTAATTGTGTTTGCTTCTCCTCCAGTATCTCTTGATGAGCTGATCTAGGTGGGTCTCTTGGAGCAGCATGCACCATGTATGGATGTGACACCCTGAAGAACCATCTGATATACCCTTCAACGTAGCTCCAGTCATTCACGGCTATGATACTTCGTGTCTCCTCCGGTACCAGATGACTCTCATAATCATCAAACATGTCATATAGTTGTCTATATGTCAAAGAAGGAGGAGAAGAGACAACAGTGAGTCTGAGAATGGTCTAAGTGTAGTAAAACTGTCGCATGACACGCTCGGGAAGATGAGGAGCAGTGAGATGTGATCTGCAAGCCAACCATCCGGAGTATAGTATTATTTCGTCAAATGGTTGTGTCTGACGGTGATCGACATAGCTGTTGAAGTGCATGTCCTCGGAAACCAAACGGTCAAGATACAATCTGAAAGGCTTATTCGCCTGGTTGCCTCTGAGCGGGGAAAAGATAGTAGAACGCGGCATATCCTCAGTGTAAGTGTCAACACTCGTCACACCAAAGATGCGCGGGAAGTGATGGAGAATCCAAGCCTGAAATTAAAAGTTCGGAACACACAAATTATCAGTAATGGCTTTGCAAAGATGAAATAAAAATGACAAAGAAACATTAAAAGATCAATAATTATTACCGGCAGTAGTGTGATGATGCCTGTGACATGCTTCCTCTTCCATATACAACAATCTCTCAACTTCGAGTACAGGTAGACCAAATAAGTGGGGCCCCAATTGTACTCATGGATCCGCTTGAAATCTAGGTAGTATCGTAGGTAGACGACATATGTATAAGTGGCATTCTTGTCCATAAAAATCATAGTGTCAACCAAATATAGCAAGTATGTTCTCATAGCATACTCTCTGTGGAGCGCCACCTGTTGGTCATCACCTGTGGCCTGATGTGCTATCTATAGCTCATATGTATATACCTTTTCAAGTATTCAAATCTAGCATGAGCTCCCCCAGTCCTATCCAACTCCTTATTCGCCTCCCCTGGGTCACCCCTCAATAGTCTATCATCATCTCGAGTTCTTCGTCTTTGATAATCCTCCAATGATCTAGGAGTCTCCCCCTGATCGGAAGATGTAACAAACACGAGACATCGTCAAGTGCGATAGACATCTCACCAAGCGGGAGATGAAATAACGAGGGTTCCGAGTGCCATCTCTCCACAAATGCATTAAGCATCCCGTAATTGACCGTAGTATAATCGGTCATGCACAAGTCCTTCAAGCCAGATAAGGATAAAACCCCCTGAAATCAATCCTCGTTCAGCTGAGGCAAGCCAGTAATCTTTCACCTGTGGTTAATAAACTTATGGGGATTAAGCTATTGTAAAAAATAAAAATCAATGTCAGACATTTGTCAATTAAAATTAACATGAATAAAAAAGTATGAATCTAACTAATGTTACCTTTCCGTCTCATATATGTTTGGAAGTATGGTCTGGGTACATAGACAGTAATGACAAATCTACAGGACCTCCTCCAAATGCCTCTAGCTCGGCATTCGTAGCAATATTATCCTCTGGAGGTGGCACTGGATCAGCAACATCAACAGGAGGAGGTGACACAGACCCAGGTGCCTGAATAGGGGAAACCTGGCATCTGCAGAAGGATGGAGGGAGTGATGTGTCAGTAGGTGAATCTCGTATTATAGGAAGAAGATGGAGTAGCATGAGGAGAAGCACGAGTCCTAGAAATAAATGGCTCTACATGACCAGAGGTACCAGGAGCCTCTGAAACCTGCTGACTTTTATCTTGTCGCACTGATGCGTGTTGTCCAACCCTCATGTGCCTCAGTCTATCGTGTCTATCAGCCATTATGCATGTAAGTTAAAGTAAAGCAGACAATTGATGCAGGTAAACAACACCACAAGCAAGAAAAAAATACTAAAAATTTCGGAGATGCATCTCCAGAATCTGGGAAACTAAAACGTCGAAAAATTGAGGAGATACATCTCCGTAATTTTCTACAACTCAGACTGCGTCAATGGCACCAATGTACACATGAAATCACAAAAAAAAATGCTTTGATCATCCATTTCAACCAACAAACGTGTAATACACTGTGTCTAAACTATCATACATGCAATTTCTACTCATTTCTAACCTTAATCATCAATTTCTACTCATTAACACAAAAATTCAAAAATTTGTCAAAAACTCAAAGAAAATACGAATTTCAACTTTCCTTCAAGGTTGGATGATGTTTTTCTGATGTTGATTGAAGTCCCCTTGAATTTCATTGATTGATTTTGAGTTGGTGATGAGAAAAAAAATTGAGAGTGATTGATTTTAGTTTGTGATATATATATATATATATATATATATATATATATATATATATATATATATAATATATTATATAAGATATATATATATATATATATATATATATATATATATATATATATATATATATATATATATATATATATATATATATATATATATATATATATATATATATATATCTATAATATATATATATATATATATTAACGATTTTCTACAAAATCTCTTTAGACATTAGACATTATATCATGTGTCTTCTCCAATTTTAATGAAAATTTTGTTAGTCCTTTTTTATATTGCTCCATCCCATTTCATAGTAGTAGATAGATTAACTATTGTCTAAGGTTTTTTACAAAATCTCTTTAGACACTATATTACGGGTCTTCTCTAATTGTAATGAAAATTTTGTTAGTCCTTTTTTATATTACTCCATCACACTTCTTCTTTAATTGTAATGAAAATTTTGTTAGTCCTTTTTTATATTACTCCATCACACTTCATAGTATTAGATCGTTTCCATAATTAACTCTCAATAACTTAGTGCTTTTTTTTTAATCTCCCTTTCATCATTATTTTTCATATTTTTTTGATAATCTCCCTTTCATCATTATTTTTAATAATTTCATAGATGACTCATAAATTTAACCCATCTATAATTTACTCAATTTTATATACTTATTCTTATAAACTAAGACTAAAGTGCTTCTCCATTTATCTGACATTTTCTTTAATCTCATAACTTCACAGAAGAGTTTGGTGAAGAGTTTGGTGGGGGCACTCATTGTTTCTATCTCAAAGAATTTATTCGATATTAAATGAGCTAAATAGCCTAAAATAACTCTCATCCAACACAAGTTTAAAACACGTCTTTAAGAAATTGTAGAAACCGATTTAGCCATTCAGTTTTGTAACAAATTCCTACGGTTATGCAAAGCATATTAACTAAGCAAATGCAAAATTCATGTTTTATAGATATATGTGTAGCCTAAACTTTTTGCTTATCCAAATGTCATGTGCACAGAATGGCATGCATTTGCAAACTCAGTAGATAAGGAATAATTAATTTTTACATTATCTTTTGACAAACTCATTAGCCAAAATTTGCCGGACATAAAAGGCATCTTTCCCTACCTACCTCCCATCAAAAAATTCTCTCCCAATTTTGAGGTAGAGGAGAAAAAAAAAAGAAACAAAGCAATTTAAGAGCACATCTTGTGATCTGTGTTGTTAAGAGCTTTCATCCTGTGCATCAGACGCGGATTCTTTCAAACATGACCTCATAATCTTTGCAAGCTTTGCACAAGCATCCAAGCACAACTGCATCCCCTGCAAGAAGGAAACCAAATGTTAAGGACAGCTTGCTCCATCTCTATTTGTCGTATTAACTCGATTGATGTTATATTGCGGGCTAATAGAATTGAAAAGAAATTTCTGAGTAAAATAGCAATGCAACCAGCAAAAATCGCTGTATGATCCACTAAATTTTTCACTCAGTAAAGTGAGATTGTACCCTGATTAAATTCACAACTTCGAAATAGGCATTACCAAAAATCAAAAATATTAAAAGATTTTGAGCAGGCAGACCTCATTAATCTTTGGGGTGGACCATTCCCCAGTAACTGTCAGTTGGGTGATTTCATAGCGAGAAGGCATGCAAGTAATCAATAAGCTTCCGTCTTGGCAGTTTTCCTCCTCCGAAATAGGATCAATGACAAGGCTCTTACCGATACATGACTGGAAAAAAATATATTCATTTTATATGATAAAAATGAACTAAATTAGAATCATCAGCAAAGTAAGCATACCACAAGAATAGTTCATGGCATGGTCATAACAAGTAAAGGCTCATTGCTCCTCCTCGTGATGATTTTACAGTAAATTCGAAGCATAAATTTGAAAATAATATTATAGTAATCAGATATTTCATGAAAAAGTTTAAAAATGGGAAGCAGCTCAAACACCCTACAAACAAGCATATACTTAACAGAATTCAAATCCTAGTAAAATTCATACCACAGAAACTGAGGCCACAAGGTCATACATCAGTATTCCAGCATCTGCCAAGGCAAGACTAGCAACTGATATGACAACCGGAAGATCACCTGCAATCAGTTTCAGTGTTATTAATAGCGGATCGCGGAAAATCCGATATAAGAAATAGCAGATAGCTTAGCAGGAAAAGAGCCAAAGTCGTAAAGCAGTTGAAATAAATAATTATATATAAAATAAAGCATGTTACACACAAATAAAACCTACATAAAGAGAAATCAAATTAAACATGGAAATATGATAGCAAGGAAAAAATTTGGGGAAAAAACAGAGGAATAGATGAAAGAAAACAAAAGAAAAAAACAGAAATGAAATGAGAATAGAGAAATCAAATTAGGGATGGTGGTAAGTGAAGGGGGACTAGATGAGAGTTTACCTAAGTTGTCGGGTTTAGGGGTTATATAAGACCCCATCTTATCACCAACTCAGCATTACTTCATTTATTTTTTAATTATGTCATGGGCAGCTCACATAGTGTTGTTGTTAAGAGTCCCATATCAGACAACATATGGGCTGAACACTTGCTTATAATTCTGGGCCATCCTCACCTTCCAAATCGGTTTTATAGGATTGAGTTAGGCCAAACCACATTTCTTAACGGTTGTTAATAGTTGATTGTCAAGTATCCGATATGAGAAATAGTGGATAAGGTAGCGAGTAAAGAGTGGAAGTCGTGGCGCAGTTGAAATATAAATAAATGTAAATAAAATAAAGCATGTTGCACGCAAATAAAAGCTGCAAGAACATAAATTAAAAAAGTAACTGACATAAAACAATATTTCAAACAACTAATAAAGCATGATGCATAGTTGCATAAGTTGCAGGAAGGAGATGAAGGAATGGGGTGAAAAAGAACGGTGACTTGTGTCTTTATCTAAGTTCCAATACAAAATATTGGTATAGCAGCGCTCTACGGGTTTTTTAACAACACTGAGCTCACATGATATTTTTAATGTTACTACTTATTATTAATTACTTAATAGAATAAAGCTCGATTGCTGTTGTGTTTAGGTAAAAAAGGATAAAAACAATATACCGCTATGTAAGCCATAACCGCTATCACCGGTATGCTAAAAGACGGGTTCATGCAGGGGTAGCAAAACACAACAGCCTATCATCTTTCATTGGGGTTGCTCCAAATCCTGTGATATGTAATAGCGGTATAGCAGTACACTGACCCGTTTAAAAATATTATTGCTGCTAGAAACTTCACAGAAAATCAAATAGAACAGATTTTGCTTAATGACTTCTATTAAATTGCAGCTCTGACCTTCAATAATATTAAATAGGATCATTCACTGTTGTACATATAAGTTTTTTAAAATGTGTTAAAATCAGAAGAAATATTTAAGCATGATGCATCTCAGACAAGTTCACTAAAAACTGGATTACCACACAAGATCATATCCCTACCTTAATGTAAATGGTAAAGATGTCTATTAAGTTTACAAAATAATATATGAATCTTATTTATGTGTACAACAGCTATTATCATGAATAATATTTCCCTTATGTACTTGGCAGTATCTTGCAAAGAACTCTTGTGTTAAGATTCTTGGAACAGCAGTAGGCAGAAAGTGGGTTATTCACCCCTAAATTTTAGGGACAACAAAAAAAAATGAGTTCATAGCTACTCCTCTCACACTAGAAATTCAGTCAAACAATCTAAGAAATTGACAAGCTACCTTACACAAAAGCTGGAAGTCTATTTATCAATGTCCTTCAACAGAAAGGCAGAAAGGACTAACTAAAAGCAAACTATAACTACCACACACTCTCTACAAGAGGCTTAATGCATCAAATCCCTAATTTTCCTATCCCTAGATTTCCTAAAACAGCTATAACTGTCACATATTCTATACAAGAGACTTAGTGTTGTCGATGGCGGATGGCGGATGGCGGAGAGCCAAAATCCCGCCATATCGGCCACTTTGTGGCGCCGTTATAGCGGATTATGGCAGAAAAACCTGCAATATCGGTCAATATATACAATTTAGGCGAGCTCAAAACTCGTCATGTATATCCACCATACCGCCGCCGTGGAGGACATTCGATAACACTGTATTTAACAAAGTCAGTTTTTATACCTCTTCCCATTACTTTCAGATTTCCTAACAACTTGGAATACACTAATTGCTGCAGTAGTTGACGGTAAGCATATATAATTAATTCTCACAAAACAGAAGACCTGGTTTTCAAATGCCTATAATAGTAAGAGTAATACTTCAACCAAAAGAAACTACTTTTTATTGTCTCCCACAAGCTGTACCCAAAACAAGTCTAGGAACAACCTTCACTAATGCTACCAGTTAGATTCAAACCCCTTCATTCTAAGTGACTACACATATATGTAGTGTTCTGGGCCGTTCCAAGGCCCATGGTGAGAGGCCCAAGAGCGAACATCAAATGAAGCAGCGTGCGGAACAGGTGGATCCTCACTCTCACCAGAGATAGGCAATTCCTCCCTCTAGATACACATCACCCACCGTCCAAATCAATCGAACAGCTATCTGCATAGCACGCCACACCTCTCGCAGACCGTTAAAACCATTCACACTATATAAGAGAGAAAGTGTGTCATTTTAGGTATTCAAATCCATCTTCATTCTCACATCACTTTTCATTCTCTCACTGACTTGAACGTTGGAGTGTTAACCTTACAGGTTCACCCCCGCGCCACCGTACCGGAATTTCAACACATAACATGTAGCTTAGGTTGCAAACAGACCCCGTGACTAATTAACTAGATTAAAAAGTTTTGAAGTGAAATATCTCACATTAAGGAAGGGAACAAACACAGTTGAAGCATATCAATCACTAGATGACCACAAGGTAAACTACAATAAAAACAAAACTTAAACTACCATCTCTATTGTGTTATGGTAATTGATATTCATCACTTTTAAGAAATGTGATTGGGCCTAACTCAACCCTACAAAATCGGTTCGTAGAGTGAGGACTGCCCCCACTTATAAACACATGTTCAGGCCATATATTATCCGATGTGGGACTCTTAACAATCACATTTTATGATCCCTATAATTTCTAACCAAGCCATAAAAAACAACATGCCTATAAATTAAATAAAAAATCAAACATAAAATTGTAAGCTTACTGCCACTAGATTCCAGCACCAATGCAAAAACATCCACAGTGGTCTTGGGGAAACTTTCCAATATTATGGCACCCTCCAAAGCTTTATGAAGCATGGAACTGTATTCTTTGTGGTCTGAACCCTAACTTGTGAGATATAAGATATTAAATGCTACTCAAAATAATCATGATTTGGGAAAGAGTTGAAGAAATCAAAAATTACAACATTTTATATACCTGTCCACGAACTGGAGTTGAAAATGTCGTATAGCTGACATTGCAATTCAGACGCCCCGAATCACTATACAACATTGCTTTCTTGCTCTCTCTTGGCCCAAATCTATAGTTTTAAAAAAAAAGCAGGCAGAGCATAACAAACAAAAACTGAAGAAACACACCTCAAATACCATTATGTTGATTGAAGCATGAAGTGACACATTTATTGTGAGATAGATAAAAGAAAACACTCACACAGAAACAATGACTTTGGTGTTTCCAAACTCGGCATATGCAGATCCTGATGCAGCATTCACAGCACCAGTCCTGAAAACTGCATGTTACAAAAATCATAAACCTAAACTTTTATCATACATAAAAAAAACATCATACAAAAGAGTAATAACAAAATAAACAATAGAATTGTGAATGTGCCAATTTTCACTGAAATGAAAGAAACAACGATACTATTGAGTTTGAAAGATTGACGAGGCTTACATGCGGGTCTACACTGGTGGAAACCACGGCCATCGGGTCGGATCCAATCTTCCTTGAAAAGTGTTGATTTCTTTTTACCGGTTGTCGGAGACGGTGAGTAGGTCGCCGGAGTTCCACTTTTACCGGCCATTCCCAAAGGCGGTGTCCACTCTCTGTTGCTTCACTTGTTCGCTTCAGGTTTCTTTGATTGTTTTTATTTTTCTGTTTTTATTTTTTTGAGAAATCTTCGCTTTCTTAAGCTGCTGCTGTGCGTTTGAGACTAACGTTAACTTCGAATTGGGCCTTTGATTTGAACTGGGCCTATATAGATTTTATAGAAGAGAATTTCTTAAACCTCCTTGAACTTTCTATTACACCACGTGAATTTCAACAAATGTCCCTCGTTTTCAGAGATCCATCTCCAGACGCATTTTTTACACACTCAAGTAAGGTCATTCTAAGAGGCGTTATATATGTTAGATAATTTTTATTCCAGAGATGTAAGAAAGACTTTAATTATTTAACAATTCAGTAGATATTCAGGAGATGCATCACCGAAATTATGGGTGGTATTTTGAAATTTACATCACATCTGCATGTTAGATATTTTCGGAGATACATTTTCGAAAATATCTAATAAAAGAACTAACTGCATGATCACACAGTCATTTTTGACATAGTTGGTTTTCATTCAAACCCTTCACCTTAAAAATCCTTCATTCTCAATCCATTTTTTCACTCCAAATCTCCATCCTTTTGGTTCATCAAATCATATAGAACAAAAGAGGTTAGAATTTCAGGTAAAGATTCTTCTCCGAATGTCCAAGATGTGGTTGTTTCTCCGAGTGTTCAAGGTATTATTGTGAAGGCAGTATATGTTGGCAACGACTTTAAAAACAAGCAAGAGTTTGAATCTCGTGATCAAATGCTTCGATGGATTCGTATGAGGGACTCTAAACATAGATTTGGTGTGGTTATCAGAAGGTCCGATAATGGTTTGGATAGAAGATGCGCTTTTGAGACAATGATTTGCGAAAGAAACGGGAAATATATAACTCCTCTCCAGAATTTTAAAAGAGACGACATAGGTACAAGAAAATATGATTGTCTGTTTAAGGCATACACCTCTTTGTTTATATTAAAGCCCAACCAACAAGCAAATGTCAAAAGGAATAATAGCTTCTAGACAAGCTACAGGAATATAAGTCTCCTCGTAGTTAATTCCTTCAGCTTGACTATATCTTTTTGCTACTAATCTTGCTTTATTTCTGGTAATTACGTCATTTCCATCCTTCTTATTTCTAAATACCCATCTAGTGTCAATGACAATTTTATCAACTAGAAGGAGAACAAGGCCCCAAACATCTTTATATTTAAATTGGATAAGTGCTTCTTGCATAGCAAGTAATCATCACTCATCAAGTAAAGAAGCGAATATCGATTTAGGTTCAATCTGAGAAATGAAAGCAGAGTAATTACATAAATTATTAACCTATGACCTAGTACTTACACCTCTTTTGATGTCTCCTAGGATTTGACCTAATGGATGATCTTTTGTGATTGTCCAATCTTGAGGTAGCTAATTAGAGGTCTCTTATTTGTAGTCCTCATGTAAGATTTCCTCTTTTTCTTCCTTAATGTCCTTATCCTTTGTTGAAGGAGTATGATCCTCTTTGGAACTTTCGTCGTTGATCAACCATTATGTTATCACACTTGAAACATCAGAACAAATACCTTTCTTCGTCTTTTGGGGCGAGGACTCATCAAATGCAATGTGAATAGATTCTTCTACTGAAGAAGTTCAATGATTGTAAGCCCTATAAGCTTTACTCGTAGATGAGAATCCTAAGAATATCCTTTCATCGGAATTAGCATAGAATTTACCAAGATTTTCCTTTCCTTTATTTAAAATGAAACATTTGCAACTGAAACCGCGAAAATAAAAAATATTTGGTTTTCTACCTTTAAGTAACTTGTAGGGTGTATTCTCTAGGATGGGTTGAATGATCACCTTGTTAAAGACATAGCACACGATATTAATCGCATCCATCCAAAAGTACTTAGGTAGGCTCATTTTACTTATCATGGTCTGGACAATTCTTCTAAAACACAATTTTTACGCAACACCATTTTGTTGTGGAGTTCTTGGACATGAAAAGTTATGAGCAATCTCATTTTAGGTATAAAAGTTTTGAAATTGATGGTTAACAAATTAACCACCACGATGACTACGGAGAGTGATAATTTTCAAACTAAAAATATTTTGGACAAGCTTAACAAATAAATGAAAGCCTTAAAAGTTGCATCCTTATGGGTCAAAAGTAACGTCCAAGTGAATCTAAAGTAGTCATTAACAATCACAAATGCGTAATAATTCCTCTTAAACTTCTTGTTCGTGGAGGGCCAAACAGGTCTAAGTGGAGAAGCTCGAGAGGTTTTGATGTCGAAATAATCTTTTTTGATTTAAACGATATTCTCGTTTGCTTTTCCATTTGGCAAGAATCACATAATTTATCTTTTAAAAAATTTATTTTATGAAGATCGATCACTAGATTCCTGGATGATATTTTATTTAATAAGTCGAAATGCATGTGACTTAAGTGTTTATGCCGTAACAAAGAATCTTCACTCTTGGCGACTAAACACTTAGTTCCATGCATTGACATGTCATCTAAATCAGGCATATATACATTATCAATCCTAGAACCCTTAAAAACAAGGTCCTTAATTGCCTTATGTTCAATTAAACAACCAAGAGTATCAAAAACCAAAGTGTACTCTTTGTCGCATAATTGGCTTGTGTTTAACCTCACTAACTAAAAGCATATTTTAAATGGTGATTGTGGAGGGATTTTCCACAATACCTTATCCTAGAATTTTACCTCTTGTGTTGTCCCCATATGTGACGTGACCGTTTTCCTTCTCATCGAACTTGATGAACATGGAAGCATCTCCCGTCATGTGTCTTGAGCATCCGCTATCTAAAAACCATAATCTTTTCGTAGCGACAAGACTTTCCCGCAACAATCAAATAGGAAATTTAGGTTCCCAACTAGTGAGTCTTGTAGGGTTAGTTGAGGTACACTTAGAAATCCATTCCATTTTACCATTAGGAACTTGAATGTTCCTAATATTACAAAGAAGAAAAAGTTATTGAATTTGAACGTCCCTAACTAGTGAAAATTGTTAAAATAGTTAATGGAAATGAGATGACAAAAAGATTTTATATGTGCTTGAGATTAAACACAAGAATGAATGGAAAAAGTTGGTTAGATTTGAATCAAGTGCATTTCATGATTTGAGTCAAATGAGTAAGTGAAGTGGAACAAGAAAGTAAACTGATTTTGACTCATTTCTCAACTAATTCGAATCAAGAACAAAGTCTGGTTCTAATCGGAGAGCCTGTGATTCGAATCAAGTGTAATTCTGATTTAAATTAATTCAAACAGAGGCAAAGGAGAAATGCGAAAAAACTGTCTGGCTTAAATCATGTGTAAAGTCTTATTCGAATCAAATCAAGCAGAGGTGACCCAGATCATTTTGATTTGAATCAAGTGTAAAGTATAATTCGAATCACAAAGCTGCCTGATTTGAATCATTTAGTTTCCCTTTGTCCAATTTGATTCAATTCACACAAAATCTCAATTTTCATGATTTTCAAAATGCTTTGAGATTTTTCTTTCCATCTAACTTGAATCAATAACACACATAGTTCTTATTCCAATGACTCATGCAATTGACTAAAAGTATCATGATCACGTTCAAATATAACCATTGATTTATGCATACTAAAAACGAATCGATTCAAACATGATCCAAAGATGATGTATAATGATGAATGAGACTCAATAAACGAAAGTAAATGAAAACGAAAATGATAAGACCAGCAACAAAACCACAGTGTTGGGATTCTCCCCTTAAATGTATTAGAGACATGCAACTACAATTATTGAGCTTCAGATTTAGCATAAACTTGTTGCATTAAACCAACCAACACTTGTTTTTATCTTGATGGAAGTGTCATTGAAAAGCGAAAGTTTAATATGCGTTGTATTGTTGGTATCTTGTTCTTTAACACATTTTAATTGTGTTGTGTGAGTGAATTCAATATAACCGGGTTATTCAATGTATCCATCTTTAGTCATCGACCATGATTGTGAAAAGCCTGAAAGAAAATGGAATTCAAAAGATCTATTTGATGATGATCCAAATATCTTGTAAAACCGGTTTATGTTTTTATTTTGATTCTAGAAGATTTCCTATACACTTTTTGAAGAACTATAAATGATGTTTTGAAGAGTAAAAAAGAAAATTTGAAGTATAGAATTTATTTTTTATGTTTTTTAATGAAATCCTTTTACATGGCTAATACAACCAATTTTTATTCTCCTTACACGTTCTTCTTTAAACAAATATTTGATGATATGCCATTATTTATTATTGTTTTTATTTTCCTTTTTATGATTTTTCTATGACTAACACGACCAATTTAAACCAAAAGAAATACCAGTATAGAAGTGAAATTGAAACCATATAAAATAACAAGACAAAGGATGCATCAGTGACAAAAGGTTAAACAAGAACACAAATGGTGATGTAATGAAGATTGCGTGTGCGCGCGTGCGTGTGTGTGAGAGAGATTTAATATGATGAAATATGTGTGAGATTGATAACTAATTTTTAAATAAAAATTTAATTAATTATCTTTAGATAACCGTTAATTGATCTGAACCGTTTAAATTTAATAATGATAAATATATAATAAATATATGGTTAAAATTAGCTGTGCACCATGGTAGAAAAATATTCCTCTTTCACACCTTAAACACCACCAAAGTTGATAAGTCTGGACATAAAGAACCAAAAAAAGCAGTTTTTTATCCCATGTATTGGTACTCACACTGCAGTTTTTTGATCATGTTTGAAACAAAAATTCATGTAATCCAATGATAAAATTATTTATGAAATTTAATTTCATGCGATTTTATTTGAATCGATTTTTGATAAGAGTAGAAAAACGGGTCTGACACATCAGACATGCTTGTTTGTCCGTATTTTTTTTGTAGGACAAAATTTTAAGCATGCACCCTCTAATATGGTTGTTCCATCCCGACCTATTTTATAGACTTTATTATACGCAGGCGAGCATTAAAATTATTTTGTAACTTTTAATATTTACATTTGTAATCTCAACATGTTCGTCCTATCCTCGTTTTTTTCTTCGGGACAAATTAAAGTTAAGCTCACACCCTCAATTATGTTCATCTTCTTCATCTTTTTTAGGAGTTTTTTGAAAAAGGAACTAAAAAGGACGGGCATGCACATTTATTACTAATTTTTAGATATCTAAATTACATATTATAATTTTATTATTAATATTATTAAAACACTATAAAATACTATAGTTCTAATGCAATAACATATAATATATATTAAAAATTAATACTATAAAATAATAATGATCAATTAAAATGAATAAAATAATAAAAATCAGGTTTAATATATTCAATTGGAGACTCCTCCTAAAATGTAATTTTTTGTGTTTTATGGTATAAGTGATAGATAAATTTGATATAAGACCACTTGATATTAATAAAATTTGCCGTTTACACAAAGAAACCTAATGATGATGATCGGGATCACCTAACCGACCTCGGTCCCACATCCTCTAGCTACCCTAACTTGTGGCCCTAACCCACGTTGACGATTCGGTACCGGTGTTTGATCATCTGAGGGGTCAGGAGCGTCAATACCAACTACAGGAGAAAGTCTGTTGAGGTAGTCAGACAATTCAGCATAGTCTTTAGTATGCACCGATGGTGTGCCGCCGTAGCTGAGCTCATGACCCATGCCAGAGAAGTTGGGATGTGGTTGACTCATTGATGGACGACCGGGACGGCTGAAGGGAGACATGGATGTGAACGATGCGTCGAGGAAAGGTTGGAAAGGTTGTTGGGGTGTTTGGTAGAGATAGGGTTGTTGGATATTTTGGTTTTGTGAGGTTTGAGCTTCTTGGATACGGTAGGAGGAGGGGCGGTTGGTGTTGAATGATCGTTGGGTGTTCTGACTTAGGCGACTTTGGTAGGGTGATGGGGTGGGTGCGAAGCGATGTTCAGTCTCAGGTTGATGGTCAATTTGTTGCTGGTGGTATGGGGTATGCTTTTGGTATTGAGGTTGGGTGTATAAAATGTTTTGGTTGTATGTTTGTGTGTTGGTTGAACGAAACGTTTGACGGACAGGGGGTTGTGTGTATCCGGTCTGACACTGTTGTTGGGGGTTTGATGTCGAGGTGTCAGATGTGTAAGTCATCTGACGTGGGTCGTACAAGTACATATCCTCGGCGATGAACTGAAAACTAGCTGATATGTACCAAGCCATATAAGTACGACTTGGTTTTTCTTCAATTGGCATGATTGCGTCAGTTAACACATGGTCATGACGGTGCTTCCATTTGCGACACTCCGATCTTGCGAAGCTTTGCCATGGATTGAAGTTCCATTGGTCGTTAACTTTGCGCAGATGCCATTCTCCTAGGCTGGCTAGGGGATCTGAGATATTTGGGAGCATACCGAACTGCAGCTTGACACGATCACTGTTATGCATCTCCACAGTTGTGAACCGTATTATCGGTGTGCATGCAGTCCATACGGTCGCGTCTTCAACGTTGACCTCATGGTCATGATCCAAATTAATGTATGGACGCCAGTTCCCTCTTCAGTTTATCCAACGTAGTGATGTTCCAAAACAGCATCAGCATTTGGGGTTTGTCTCTCGCATAAAGCACATTTCCGTATCGGCGACGAACACCAAACATGATTGTCAAATGATTATATGAGATGTGGAACAATTAGTCACACAACGCATCTATTTATAAGATAAAAATTGCATTTTACGAGGAGTCTCCAATTGAATTGACGACTCCTCTTAAAACCGACACAGGGGCGCCAATTGGATTGGCTAGGGCACCTGCCCTAGCCAATCCAATTGGCGCCTCCATTCAAGTTTTAAGAGGAGTCGTCAATTCAATTGGAGACTCCTCCTAAAAGTGGGATATTTTGATAATTTTTTTAAAACCAGGGATATTTTAGGAATTTCTTTGAAAAAGTGGGTTATTTTTGTAAAAAAATCACTTTTGGTTCTATAATTTTTCAAAATGTATAGGTTAATTATTTTTATTTAATTAGTGACACGATCAATTTAATTAACGATGGATTTAACGATCAAATTTTTTTAAGTTTTTATGTTATTAATTAGCCAAGAAAAACCATGATGGTATATTTTAAAGAGTTAAGAAATCAATATAAACCTTTTTTTAAAATTAAGAGAGAAAAATAAAGCCAGAAATTAACATACGGAAATAAAAAAAAAAGGATATTAAACCTAAAAATAAATAGATAAAACTAAATTAATAAACAATATTTTAAAAACAAATATTAATAGATAATAAACTAATGCAATATTTTAAACACGTATAAAATAAAATTAAAATTAAAATATATGTATACAATTTATTTTGTTTGGGTTGATTTTGAAAGAATTTTTTTTTAAAATAACCATGTTTTTGAAAATAAATACGATAATAACCGGGTTTTCAAAAAATTTACCAAAATAACCATGTTTTTTAAGGGATGCGCCGGAGGAGTTGGCGCATCCCCTAAAAATTTTAGGAGCCTTAAAGGCAGGCGCCAAAGGGGTAGGCGCCCTTGTTAAAGCCCCCTTAAGGGAGGCGCCCATAGGGTTGGCGCCTGCATGGCATGTGTGAGAAGGCGCCAGTACAGTTGGCGCCTGCATGGCATGTGTGTTTTGAAAATAAAATTTATTTTTGCAATCAGCAAGAATCGAACACACAACCTTTAGATCAATAGTGAAAGACATTACCATTGCACCACAGACCCTTCATGTTAATTTGTTTCATCGTATATTTAATGAGCCATTGTTCAATTGTATTTTTTAAATTGTATTAAAATAAAACACAAAATAATTTTATTAATAATGTATTATTAATAATATATATATATATATTTATAAAAGTATATATATATATATATATATATATATATATATATATATATATATATATATATATATATATATTATATATATATATATATATATTATATAATATATATATATATATATATATATATATATATATATATATATAAGATAGTTTTATATATATATATAGTTTTATATATATTTAATATATATATAGTTTTATATAGTTTTATATATATATATATTATATATATATATGTTTTATATATATATATAGTTTTATATATATATAGTTATATATATATATATATAGTTTTTATATATATATATATAGTTTTTATATATATCTAGTTTTATATATATATAGTTTTTCTATATATATATATTTTCTATAATATAGTTTTATATATATATAGTTTTATATATATTTAATATATATATAGTTTATATAGTTTTATATATATATATATATATATATAGTTTTATCTCTATATATATATATATATCTATATATATATATATATATATATATATATATATCTCTATATATATATATATATATATCTATATATCTATATATATATGTATATATATATATATATATATATAGTTTTATATATATATATATAGTTTATATATATATATAGTTTTATATATATATAGTTATATATATCTCTATATATATATATATATATATATAAAACTATATAAACCTATATATATATCTTAAATATATAACCCTATATATATATATAAAACCCTATATATATATATATATATCTATATATATATATATATTATATATATATATATATATTAATAATACATTATTAATAAATTATTTTGTGTTTTATTTTAATACAATTTAAAAAATACAATTGAACAATGGCTCATTAAATATATGATGAAACAAATTAACATGAAGGGTCTGTGGTGCAATGGTAATGTCTTTCACTATTGATCCAAAGGTTGTTTGTTCGATTCTTGCTGATTGTAAAAATAAATTTTATTTTCAAAATACACATGCCATGCAGGCGCCAACTGTACTGGCGCCTTCTCACACATGCCATGCAGGCGCCAACTGTACTGGCGCCAACCCTATGGGCGCCTCCCTTAAGGGGGCTTTAACAAGGGCGCCTACCCCTTTGGCGCCTGCCTTTAAGGCTCCTAAAATTTTTAGGGGATGCGCCAACTCCTCCGGCGCATCCCTTAAAAAACATGGTTATTTTGGTAAATTTTTTGAAAACCCGGTTATTATCGTATTTATTTTCAAAAACATGGTTATTTTAAAAAAAAAATCATTTTGAAAACTCAATCTGAAATCGAAACTATTTTTACAAACTAACATCTAAACACCTTCAATTAATATTCAATTTTTAAGGTTTTTGATTTTTTTTAATCGGTCTGCATTTTTAGTTGCATCAATTTGAATTTAAACACATTTGACACAACAAGGACACATTAGAAACTAATTATAAGCTAAAAATAAAAACATCTCTTTCCTAGCCACAAAATAACAAGCTCTTCAACAATAAACAAACAAAGCTACATTCATGTCCCGTCAATAATACTCCTACAAGTATACTCCTAAACAGGAAACATGTGTATATTCGTCCTAAAAAATATAGTCCTCCTAAGCTTTTCTGTACAAGAATACATTTGATATATTTTTTGTGCTTATAATATCTAATAACACCTACGTGCATTTCAATTCAAAACAGAAGTGAAACAAAATGTAGAACATAATCTCAACCAGAATTCATTGCAGCATCTCTTATGATATATCCCATTGAGCAATGCACAAAAAGTATTGGTATTCATGGTTTGTGTTTTCAAGTCACAGTGCCATTTGTCATGCAAAATGATTCGAACCGGGGCTCAGTTATGTCTACCATTTCCTCTTCTGATGAATGCGAGCTATTAGACTTAGATGCTAAGAGGATCAAACTTTCCATATACTCAGCTGAAACTGCATCTTCTTCTCTATTTTTGTTTCCAAGACACGGATTGTAATCGGTGTCTAGTGGTGATAAATTATGAGTTGGAAATTCACCGGATTGTGCTTGCCTTTTCGTTTCTACATCCTCTGGTTCCTTTACATATCCATAAAGAAAAAAATTTAGCACATGGTTTATTTTTAATGCAATAGGAGTATGATCTTTGAATGGCAGCGTGACGCAACTAACATTTAGGCAAGCAAAATATTCATCCAAAATTTGAAAATTATGAAACTTTATTAAACTAGAAATACTGTTATAAAGAAATGAAAACATGAGTGTTCACCTGAAACAAGCTGGTGGGAATGTTTCTTCTCCTTCTTGATTTGCCCGGTGAAATACTAGAAAGAATTTGAACAACCTCACTCATGGTTGGTCGAGTGTCGGGATCCAGCAGCAAGCATTCCTTTGCTAGATATGCCATTATATGCACCTCTTCCTCTGGGAAGTTTCCTTTCAATTGTGGATCAACTATCTCCGATATTACTCGCCTACTATCCTGTAAACGAGGAGAAGCCTAGAACAGAAGTTCCGGCAAGCTATGTCAATACTCGGGTATTCATAATCTTTCCTAGTTTAATTCATAAAAATATGCAACTAATTCATATAATGAAACTAGTAGTTATAACAAAAACCATATCATCATAATTCTGAATTTTAAATGGAAGATGCGGCACATTATAAGATTGTAAAAGAAATGGTGATTAAAATTGTAAAAATTCAGATTAATTTTATCATTATAATTTTTTTTTGAAAGTACCCATATAACAAGGCTTTCTTCTTTGCCGGTAGTTTTATGAATAGGATGTCGACCACTGATAAGCTCAAGAAGTACCACACCAAAACTGAAGACATCTGATTCAAGCGAGGCTCTACCAATAATAGCATACTCGGGTGCAAAATAGCCAAATGTCCCCTGCATTCTTGCTGGAGAATCTGAACCGCTTGGTAGGTCATCAGATCTCAAGTTTTTCGCCATACCAAGATCAGTTATCTGCAAATTGAGTATTTGAAGAAAACAAATTATATACATATACCTTATGATTAGAGTGACAACTCCTCAAATAGTTTTTAATGCCAAAACAAGTCAGGTCAAACGGAGCCTTAGAATCCTATGTATGCATATTCTAGGATATTATTTCATCTAAAGTAATTCAAAATTTGTAACTGCCATCCAAAAAGAATATCCAAGATTCATACTTTTGCTTGCCAATTTTCATCCAGAAGAATGTTGGTTGATTTCACATCCCTATGAAGAATTTTTGGAGCAGCTGCTTCATGGAGATATTCCAAGCCCCTTGCTGCTCCTATTGCAATCGTAACACGAGTAGTCCAATCCAGGTATTTTCCAGAAACTCCGTCTAACCAGTCCCTCAAACTTCCATTAATCAAGTACTCAAATACTAGTAACCTCTGCATGTGTTTTCCTTTCGATTCTAAGCAGTATCCAAGCAAAGGCACCAAATGACAATGATGAAGTCTAGATATTAATTCAATCTGCAGAAAGAAACAAGACATTGTTAAAACCATTACGACTGCTGTACAGCAATAAGAAAAAGGTTGCATGGTCATCTTTTATCTAGATATTATGAAACATTACAACATAGCCAAAGTATATTGAATCAATGATATTGCAAAATTAGGTACAAGTACAACCTCCTTGAAAAATGCAGAGTCTGCTTCTGGCCCTGCTTGATCTTTTAGTCTCTTAACTGCCACAATGTTACCATCTCTCAGCCGACCACGGTATACATAACTACTTCCGCCTACTCCAATAAGGTTGGTGGCTGAAAAGTTATCAGTGGAACTTTCTAGTTCACCAAATGAAAATTGAGTAATATTTCCATGAAAAGTTTCTTTTTGGCTCCCAAACAAAAAAGAGGGTTTCGTAAAGCATCCTACATAAAGAAAAAAAAAATTAAAAAAATTAATACATAACAAAAATAAAAATAATTTTAGAGTTTGGATATACAATTGTACAAATTGAGAAGAAAAAAAATTAAGAAATCAAGATCAAGGGGCGGTGAGTAACAATAAACTTACCCGTGATATGACAAATAGGAGAATTCACAAAAAAGGTTGTTTCTGGTACTGAAGAAGTTCCTGTCCGATGACTGATTAGGTTGGCGGTACTACCACTACTTGTTTCCTTATCTACTGAGAATATTGGTGATTGAATATGGTATTGCTTCTTTCGGTAGATGTAGCATACAACTGTGGTAAGCAACGCAATGGTTGTGCATATAACACATATTAATAGGACAATTACAACAACCTTGCTGGAAATGTGTTTCTTTGAACCTGATGACGTGCTGACAGTTCCTGCATAGCACTCAAAAAATCATAAATTTAGTTTCTAAGTAACTTGATGTAGGAACAAACAAATGACTTAGTACAAAAGAGCACAAGATTTTACCATTATCAATAAGACACAAATAAGCTGAAAAGAGGGTAAAAGTTGAAGGAAAAAACTTCACACCTCACAATGAAAAAGAAATAATTGTTTTTAAGTATTTATAAATAAGAGTTGTACCAAGTGAACAAATCATGGCGAGTGTTTGATGCTGTAGTGGCAAAACTTGATTTTGGATAAAATTAATTTTGATTAAAAGTGAGTTGAACACAAAGCTACTAATGTTTGGATACTGTTAAGAGTCCCACATCGGACAATATAAGGTCTGAACATGTGTTTATAAATGGAGGCAGTCCTCACTCTATCAACCGGTTTTGTAGGGTTGAGTTAGGCCCAATCACACCTTCTTAACATGGTATCAGAGCCTCGTTTAAGATCCGGTGGGCTAGAATCAATTCTAAATAAAAATAAAAAATCAATTCTATTTGAAAACACCCAAATATATCAAAATCATGTTTATGTCTATCTTCACTTTTTCTTCTCACATATGCATTTAGGTTTGGTGTACAATAATAACAGGTCTAGCACTAGTCCATCTAAATCACCTATACAAAGCAATAATTAAAGCAATTTTTGACAATGAAATTTCAAATTAGAGAAAAAGATAAAGAGAAAGATACCCCATGTGCAGTTGCAAGCATGAAAGCACTTAGCACTATGACCATCTTCTGCCACTTGAGGAAATCCATTGGGATCACATATGCATGTCCATATGGATGCACCACCCTCTACAGCATCTACAGGGAAGGTAAAATAATTATCATATAGTTTTCAGGCTGTGGTGACTATGTCTTTTCATTTCACATGAAACAAAAGCATATTGCATTCCTAATTCCGTCCATAATAGTATTGTTAGTAACCACAACTAGTCAATAAATATAAAAAAATTAGTTCAAAATGTCATTTGTTATATAATTTGAAATTTAAAATGAAAGCGGATTTTACAAATTTACATGAGTTCTAGTTAGCAAGCAATACATCTATATCTATAAATCAAACATAGCAAGGGAATTTCTTAAGCCGTAATCTAGTGTAAGAATATAAAATATATTAGAAAGATGGATTAAAGAAAAACTATCAGCAGGAGGCTCCTAGTCCTGTTCCAATAAAGAAACTAGCAACATACCTGAATGGCAATCACATGACTTGGAACAATTAGCAAGAGAGTTGCTTTGGTTTCCTTCGAAAGAAGAACATCTACATTTCCACTTGTTTAGGCTAGCTGTATCAGATGCTTCATCTACCAAAAAGTAATGCCATGCAAAGAAGGAAAGTTAAATAAACAAAAACAGCGAGATTGATGGTGTCTTTGGCTTTACCTATTTCATCGCATAAAGTAATCTACTGAGAACAAATATGATTCAAAATGTTACACTAACCACAAAAGGAGTGTTGAATCCAGAGCAAACTAATAATAATAGCAAGAGTAACTTTGATCTGTGACTTCATTTATTCAACTCCATACACTACAAGGAAATGAAAGGAAACCATTTACCACTGTACAAATAATTGGGCAATAATGTTCCCCACGTCAAGAAATAAAGCATATATCTTAGATAATTTTATAAGACAGTAATTTCATGAGCTGAGAAAAACAAAATCACAAGCAAATGACAGGCAACTTGGGGCTACATCCTTTCAAATATATGTGTGACAGAGACAAGGGGAGAAGGCAATAAATTTAACCAGTTAATAGCTAGAATGAATCTAAATATATTTTAAGTTCCATATTACAAACACTCTAAAAATTGTACCAATCCTAGAAAAAACAAGTTTTGTGAAGCAACTATTAAAATCTAAGCCAAATTAAAGATCATATATTAAAAAGAAAAAGAATGAAAGTAGCATCAATTGGTAAACCTGAATCAAGAATAACAAGGCAAGTCTTCAAAAGTCGCAGGCACAATCATCAATGAAAAGGTAAAGTGATCCACAGGATAAATTAATCCAAAACATACAACCTGCAGACAAACAGTTATTCAGAAGAAGAAGAAAAAAAAACAGCACGCCCTTTTTTCAGTTTATATCCTATGCTGCACTAAGCAAAATGAATGTCAATCAACAATTTCCTGCTTATTAAAGAGATATACTTTTCATGACATAAGATTTTGTGACCGGTAAGCAAAATAAAGAGAGTTGGAAGGAACAGATACAGGGTTGGCCAACAAATATCATATCAGAGTCAAGTTTATCCATCCTCATTACCGCCAAGTACTGAAACAGATAGAAAATGATGGTAGTATGAAGTATTATTTTGACAACAAAAAAGCACCGTACACCAATGTTTTCAAAACCGTACTAGACATCGAACTGGTGAGACCTACAAAACACAACTCAACGGCTTTAAACCGCTCGAACCAAGACAAGACCGCTGTCAGCCTGCTCAAATAACCAATTTGTAGGTCGTAATGGTTCACAGTTCAACTCATTGAACCATCCATTGTGGTTTTTAAAACATTGTCGTATACACGGAAACATTGAAAACTTGGAAGAATTAATAGCCTAGATAGTAGCTAGAGAGGGTCTGGAATAGCAATAGTATTGATCATCGAGAGTGTCAAGGAAAGCCAAGCCAACTACTGATTTGCATAAGCATTCAATTGAAGCTAGACATATGGACCATTGGTATAAGTTCATCATAAATCACACAATAAATGCAACTCAGTGAATTGGTAGAATATAACTCACTTGAGAATTAATAGCTTCCAAAATCATATGCAGACTTTGAATGAACTAAATTCAGCAACTACCAAAAGTAACCATCATGTTTTCCACCTATAATTCTGCATAAGTTTAAGAACCATGAGCTAGAAAAAGCTAATTTTGAAACTTGTATAATTAGAACCAAGTCAAAGCAGCATAAAGATAAAGAAAAAAAAAGAAAAAAGAGTTATGATTAGCCTCTGAGAAAGGAAATACTAATAATGTGTAATAATAATAATATATAAGTAAAAGGGTTTTACAAAGATTGGATTTTTCCCCTTAAACCACATATGATTTTGATTGTTTCGGAAAGAACTAGTTTAATGAACTAAACCATATCCAAAAAAAGCTGTAACTTAGAGGAATGGGATCAATGTTCACCGACCTAAGGATTGAATAGGAGAGAATTAATAAAAGAGGATAGTGACCCATTCCAAATAGTTATAAATGCAACAAAGTAACACAAACATTTAGAGTTGAAATCAAGGTTAAGAAAGGAACTATAAAAGTACAACACCTCTCTGATAATAACTCCTTTGCTAACTGAAAACAACACCTTAACCACCATTCCATAGCCAGAACAAAACATCAATAATTTAGAAAGAATATAAACTATAATAAATAAAATGAAGGAATAAAAAAAAGTTTAAAAGCACCAAATATTACTTAAATGTAAAGAATAGGATATAGTATATAGCTAACGGCTAGAAAGATAAAGTAATGTTTTGTAATTTCTTGACTCGGAAGACTGGTGGGGGCAGAAAAGTAAATTACAAGATTTGTGGGGACAGAAAAGTAAAAATCTAAAATTCTAATTAACGGATTCGTATTGTGTACATCATTTAACTTTGCTTGAAAGATTTCATACATGATATGGGAATGGTTATTGAGTTGTTTAATCTAATCTAATGTAATAGTGTGGGACCCATTGAGGTGCTTACACAGTAGCGTCGGTGTTGCAGTGGGTCCACGAGAGCGTTAAGTAATGAATTAGCGAATTGAAAAGATGATTAGCGAAATTAGGATCTTTCTTTCTTAATCAGTGGCGAATTTGAGGATTGAATTTAAATGTAGTAGTTAGAAGTTAGAACAGATATTAATCCAATCTAACAGTGCAATGCAATTGATTTTCATGTTATTATTGTTAATGATGCCTAAGATAGAAAAAGCCCTAATTAGTAACAAATATTCAGAAAGAATGTAGAATAAAAGTACGATTTGGTGGAGATGGAGTGGTGAATAAGCACATTGTTTTGGTACAAGGTGAACGAACGTACCTGAATTGAAAGAAACGAAGGGTTAGCTATGATGAGATCTGGTAGATAGAGGTAGAAATCTAGAATGGATGAGTGGAAATGATGAAGATGAAGAAGAGATTGGTTTAATTGAATAGTTTAGAGAAGTAATGAAACAGAGTGCTGTGTGGCATACCGTGCTTGCTTAGTTCATAACTCATGTGGGTCATACTCGTTTGCTCATACCTTCATATATCATGAAATTATTTATTATATTTTTAAAAATAAAAATATATATTTATTATCAATTTTTTAATATTTAATTAAATTAAATAAATTTAAAATAAAAAAGTATTTAACATCACGTGATTCGTGGCACTCTTAAATATTTAATTTAACTAACGTTTTATTTTAGTTTTTTATAATTTGATGAGAGAGAAAAATAAATTTAAAAAATTTATGCTATAATATTGAGAGATCCGAAGAAAAGATTGAATCCAAACTCTATCCAGCATCATGAATGGAAATGGGTGTATATAATATCAGCTGGTTTTCAATTTTGTTTAAACGATAATTTTCAAATATGGTCAATTCAATACTTAAATTGCCATCTTTGCCGAAAAAGTAATACTTAAATGGCCATTTTCTTTTATTCACTTTTTTAAAGCATGTTCCATAATTTACATGCACAATTAAATCAGTTATTGCGATACCAATGCATATTCAATGTGAAAATCTTGAAATTACAAATCTGAATATGTGTTAATGCAAATTTTTAAAGTGATTTTTGTTGATGTCTATGAAGAACCAAACAAATTTTGTATTCTCTTTCTTCGAGATTTTTTAAGCTTATAATTACTCACAAAGTCTTTAATTTAATTTAAATTTTCAGTTTAATTTTTTATCTAAAAAATATAACATGTAAATACCTTTAAAAAGACATATGTTAACCGAACTTATCATTTTCGTCAATTTTTATGAAAAATCGTTAAGTTCTGCTGACGTAACTTGACAACAAAGTTATGCTACAAATATGTGTTAGACGATAGTACCGATCTAGAAGAGGTTGAATATATCAATATTTAAAATTTAGTGTTTTTTAAAAATGTTTTCAACGGTTGTGAAAGCTCCCTAGATTACAATTATCTAAACGATCCGTTAATGAAAATATCGGATATGCGTGAAATTGAATGGAATAACTCCGATAAAGATAATCAACCACTATCTAAATCAATCGATTAACTACCACGATCCTTGATATCGTTACCTCTAATAACGCATTAACACAATACGAGAGCAAGTAAAATATTAATAGATTTGTGTGAGATCAATTTTATCAAACACTTGGTGAGCACTCCATACCAAGTCTCAATTTCACTCAAATTGAATATACAGAATTTTACTCAGTTGCAATCAAAGTGATTGCACCAATTTATCGAACAGCTACTATGCACAACAATCAAGCGAGATTGATTTTACTATTAATTTCACAAAAAACATAACTAATACAGAATTTAAAGGGTTAAGAGAAAGAGAGAACAACACCAGATTTGTTTAGGCAAATCCCCTTTCTTCCTCGCTTACGGTACATCCGCCCCCAATTCTAAAACTAGAATTGAGATCTTTATTATAAATTTGCAAAGTTATTACAAGAGAAGAAATAATCACCAGCAACCAACCCCTAGTGTTGTTGCAGATCTTATTCACTTCTCTCCCCTTGATTCGAGTTGAACCAAGTCCTTCAAGCGCTCTGAACAAACCTCCGGTTGTAGCTACCTTATTGCAAGAACTCCACGTTCTCCAAAAATTTAGCTCGGTTGATTTCGAACGCAAGACGCTTGAACCCTAAGCTTTCTTCACAATCCTCTGGTTACCGCTACTTGTTTGACCGAACTCACCATTCTTCAAACCTTTCACTCGGCTGAATCTGTGAAGCAAAGGTTAGTGCAAAAATCACCAATTCTTTGAGGACAAAACCCCAATGGTTTTATTCAAGAAAAACTCACACAAAGCCTCAACCCAAACTAAGATTACACAATCATATTTGGACGTTATCACCACAGTAATGCACAATGCTCAACAAAGATTGTTATGTGTGATTATTGAGAAGTGCAATGAAGAATGAAGATGAAGAGCACTTTGGTGTATATCTTTCACTTTTCTTGTTTTTTTTGTTGAAGAAGAGACTCTATAATATTTATATGATGCACGAACAAAGTAACAGACATAACAGAATAATTTTGCAAAAATGCACAGCAGAAAATTGAGTGCCAACAGCGACCAGTCAACCTGTTCACACAGGTCACTCGACCTGTTCAGACCCGAGGCAAAACTACCCAAATGAAGCAGGCAATGAGTTGACTCAAACAGGGGTTTTCCAGAGTTAAGTTGACTCATGACTCGACTTGTTCAGACTCGTGGAAACATGGTTCAAATGAAATAGCTAATGAGTCGACTCAAATAGGGAATGAGTCAACTCAAACAGGTTTTTCCAGAGTTGAGTCGACTCATGACTCAGCATGTTCAGACCCGAGAGTTATGCTCCAAATCATGAGTCGACTCACAGTTTTACTTCTCCAAGTCTTGAGTCGACTCATGACTCGACCTGTTCAGACCTGAGAGTTACGCTCCAAGTCATGAGTCAACTCAAAATTCTTAAACTGTCAAAAATGAGTTTTTGATATTTTGGTCAATTCAAACCATTTTCTTATGAACCTAAGGTATCAATGATGATCAAGTGCATTATTCACATCTATGAAATGCTCATATATGCATGGACTTATTTCACTTATACTTTGAGCATGTTGGAGGATGAATGCATTCTATAATATGATGACATCGTCCAAAGCACACATTATGAGCAACTAAAAAGGTTTGACATCATTAAAATAAGGACAATGGATCTTTGTCCTCACATACTCCCCCTTTTTTATGATGGCAAACCGTGGCACAATCGCGTACTTTGATAGACATCCTCCCCCTGATTTTATGCATGCCTTCAAAAATTTTGCTATTATAAATCTGCTATTGTGTTTCCATTACTTCTCCCCCTTTGACAACATCAAAAAGAATCAATGATACGGTCAACGGGAAACAAAGATATTCATAAGCACTTAGTCAACTACTTTGCAACGGATAGACATTAACAACCATGCACATAACATGAAGTCAATGTAAGAATTATAGGCATAAATATTGCACGGAGCAAAAGGAAATAAGCAAATAACATTGCCACATTTGTTTAGCATAAACTGTAAGACAAATAACTAAATACAGTAACATGCATGTTAAATATGATACCTAAGCAAGTTAAAGTATAATTCAAACATAGAAATTGATCAAACTTAGATCAAACCATAAAATAAACATCAATAATTACATAGATCAAGTATATATATACATAGTTAATTAATATAGGTCAAATAGATATGAACGATATTACCTCCAATGATGATAGACGATGAGTGCCCTCACATAGCCCGCACTTATAAATCAAGAAATAGATAGGCATAAATATAGAGCAGACATCATATATAGATTTAAACATGATCCGAGATGTCGAGAACACTAAGTTCCCTATGGATATGGAAGAAAGGCTATGTCGCAAATGGTTTTGTGAAAATATCGGCAAGTTGATTTTTGCTATCAACATGCTCGAAGACAACATCACCTTTCTCAACATGATCCCTAAGGAAGTGATGTCGAATTTCAATATGTTTAGTGCACGAATCTAGTATAGGATTTTTGGTTAAATTGATGGCATTTGTGTTGTCACAAAAAAATGGGAATATGTTCAAGTTGAAAATTGAAGTCGAGTAATTGTTGTTTGAGCCACAAAATTTGAGCGCAACAATTACCCACAATAATGTATTCCGCCTCGACTGTTGACAAAGCAACTAAAACTTGCTTTTTGTTGTGCCAACTCACTAAGGAATTTGAATAAAAATGACAAGTGCCATTAGTGCTTTTCCCATCCGATTTGCAACTGACAAAGTCGGAATCGGAGTAGCCAACCAAAGAGCAATCACTTTCTTTAGAAAACCAAAGCCCATACTTTGAAGTACCACAGAGGTATCTAAGTATGCGCTTGACAACCTTTAAATGTGATTCTTTGGGACATGATTGATATCTAGCACACATACATACACTAAACATAATACCTGGTCGAGATGTGGTAAGATAGAGGAGGGAACCAATCATACCTCTATACCTTTTTATGTCTACGACCTTACCATTTTCATCCCGATCCATATTAACCGTAGTAGGCATTGGAGTGTCGATTACTTTGGAGTTTTCCATATCGAAGCGCTTGAGTAACTCATTGCAATACTTCGTTTGGCTCATAAAAGTTCCTTCTTCAAGTTGCTTGATTTGAAGTCCGAGGAAGTAATTTAGCTCCCCCATCATGCTCATTTCAAATTCTCCCTGCATCAACCTAGAGAATTCCTTGACCAAATTTATATTAGTAGATCCAAAAATAATGTCATCTACATAGACTTGAACTAAAATAGAGTGTTTTCCTTGGCGTTTAATAAAAAGGGTTGTATCAACCTTCCCTCTTAAGAATCCTTGTTCTAGTGGAAATTTTCTAAGACGCTCATACCATGCCTTAGGGGCTTGTTTGAGACCGTACAAAGCACGTTTGAGCTTATAAACATAGTTATGATGCTCATAGTTTTCAAAACCGGGAGGTTGAGATACATAGACCTCTTCATTGATGTGACAGTTTAGGAAAGCGCTCTTAACATCCATTTGAAATAATTTGAAATTTTTAGAACAAGCATAGGTAAGCAAAAGGCGTATAGCCTCTAGTCGGGCAACCGGAGCATAAGTTTCCTCATAGTCGATGCCTTCCTCTTGGTTATACCCTTGAGCAACAAGGCGAGCCTTGTTGCGAGTTATAACTCTGTTTTTGTCTAACTTGTTCCTAAACACCCATTTAGTGCCGATTACTCGATGGTCTCGCGGAGGGGGAACAAGATCCCACACCTAATTTCTTTTGAACTAATTAAGTTCCTCTTGCATCGCTAAAAACCAATGTTCATCGAGTAATGCGTCTATGGAGTTTTTAGACTCAATTTGAGAGACGGAAGCGAAATGAATACAAAAGTTACTTATCTTTGACCGTGTGGTAACTCCCTTTGAGATATCTCCTAGAATATTATCGATGGGATGCTCATTAGAAGATTTTCATTCCAAAGGAAGATCATTCTTATTAATCAAATGATCCTTCTCTTTCTTTTCAGATATGTGATCCGGCTCCTCTTCAGCTTTTTTCGGATGGGGTTCAACACTCTTTTCTTCTTGATCTTTTATTATGTCTTCCGAAGGAACACCTGCACCATCAATAATAATACCTTCTCCGACAATTTTCGGATAAGATTCATCAAAGGAAACATGCATAGATTCTTCAACAATTAGTAACCTTTTGTTGTATACTCTATATGCTTTACTAGATTGAGAGTATCCGAGAAAGATACCTTCATCAACTTTTGAGTCAAATTTACCCAGGTTTTCTTTATCATTATTTAACACAAATTATTTACATCCGAAGACATGAAGATGTGAAACATTAGGCTTCCTTCCCTTTAGCAATTCATAAAGGGTTTTGTTTAGAATAGGACGAATGAGTATCCTATTCAATACATAACAAGCCGTATTTATGGCATCGGCCCAAAAATATTTAGGAAGGTCATTTTCATTGATCATACTCCTTCGAAGCTCTTTTAAATTCGGTTTTTACGTTCCACTACTCCATTTTATTGTGGAGTTCTAGGAGCAGAAAAATCATGATCAATGTCGTTTGTTTCACAAAATTCCTCAAAGAGGTGGTTTTCAAATTCACCTCCGTGATCACTTCGACTAGTAACTATGCTAGTGTTCAATTTATTTTGATACATCTTGGCAAACTTTTCAAAAGTAAAAAAAAAGTCACTTTTACTTGCTAAGAAGATGGTCCAACAAAATCTAGAGTAGTCATCTACTATAACAAAACCATAGTAGTTTATGAAGGAGAAGAGTGATCCAAAACGCAGCGGAATTTAAAAATTTCTCCTTTAGTGATCCTTACGAATGGGCATGATTAGTGATAGAATCGTTACCTCTTGTGGAGATTGTAACCTTTGATGCAGATCTACGGAGCGATCATGAACGTTGAACGATGACAACGCCTCTACTCAGTCCACATGAACAGATTCCTTCAATCTCAGTGCTAGCTGCTATGAATGAAGGCTTTGAGAGAGAGAGAGAGAGAGGGGGAGAGAGAGAGAAACAAAATTGCAACTGCTCAAATGCTTCTGCATAAGGGTTCTATTTATAGAACCACTTGTGTGGGCTACAAGCCAAAAAGCCCATTTAAGTGTATGTGACCCATATCTTATAATATGCCAAAATCACTTAAGCGCGTAGTACCTTACCATATTTCGTATTCTACTTAAGTACACCGTACCTTACGATGTTCTATAATTCACTTAAGTGCACCATACCTTACGGTGTTTCTTAGTTACTATATCTCTCATCAATCCGTCCTTTTGTATGTGACCTTGTAGGTTTTCGCAGCATTGGCAATTATATTAAATCACGTATTTAACATAATAAACTGTGAGCGGTATCTAGCAACACATCACTGCTACCCAAGACACGAAAATGTTATGTGATCTGACAAATCCTTTTGTGATAATACTTGTGTGTATAACTACCCTTTTGTCCTTATGTCTATATTGAACACAAGGCATAGACCGTGTCATCCTTGTCCAGTTCAATATTGGACATAGACATTTATCCTGTTATGCAGGATGGACAAATTCCATCTAGGTCACTCATGTCCCTTAGCATGCTTCGTGGAGTACCCATCAACTGTCTTTATGGTCATCCAGTTACGGACAATGTTTGATCAGCAATAAGGCACTCGACTCTACATCTAGGGTCCATAGTGGTTTCAGGTCGAAGGGTGGTATACACCATTATCACCATGAGAATAACTTATAAAACTTTGCATAATATTCTATATAGTATTCTCATAACGAGTCAATCCAGTATAAATATTACTCTTAATATTCATACTTATGCTTAAGACTTGATAACTCCTTATCCATGATCCATGAGATGTGATCATCAGTCTATATACATAATAGTCTTAATGCTTTAATGTTATCCCACTTCACAATAAAGCTCGACTATGGATACTTTAAGAATAATGTCCTTATGTTTAATGTGATCTCATGATTAAGTCACACTTGATACATTAAACGGACTAGCTATTCTAGGGACTTTATTAAACAAACATAATAAAGAAAAAGTCTTTTATTATTAATAAATAATTCGATACAAGTACCAAAAGTATTGGCCTCTAGGGCTTACACTAACAGTTTCCACCTAGACTTTTAATTCTAGATGGCCCAAAAAGGCCCATATGGAGAAGTTCAAGGGGTCTCGTTGTGGAAACAATATTTTTAGATTTAAAAGAGATCTTTGTTCGCTTTCCCATTTAGCATGCATCACATAAGTGATCTTTTGAAATTTTTATTTTGGGAAGACCAACTACTAGATCTTTTGCAACAACTTTATTTAGCAAGTCAAAGTTGACATGCACTAATCGCCTATGCCAAAGCCACGAGTATTCACTCATGGAGACGAGACATTTAGTGCTAGTCAAAGATACTTCATTCAAGTCAAGCATGTCTACATTATTTTCCCTCCAGCCCTTAAGCACATCATTCTTTTTATCATTATGTTCACTCGTGCAACAATATTTTGAAAACGATACTTTATATACTTTGTCACATAATTGGCTAATACTAATGAGATTGTGCTTAAGGCCTTTAACTAAAAGGACGTATGAGATAGTAGTAGAGGAGGGATTACCTACACTACCTTTTCCGAGTATAGCTCCCTTGTTATTATCACAGTAGGTTACAAACCCTTTCTTCTTAGCCACAAAGTCAAAGAACAAGGAAATGTCACCCGTCATGTGTCTTGAGCATCCACTATCGAGAACCCATGTTCTCTTAGTATCCTTAAGACATTCCACCTACAAATTTACACAAGGGAAGGAGGTACCCAATTTTCATTGGGTCCTAGTGTGTGAGTGAAACTTTGGTTGCATTTGGACAACAATTGAAAAATGCCTTTAGGAACTAAGAATCTCCTAAATCGGCATTTAGCAATAGTATGTCCTCTTTTGCAACAATATAGACAATTTAAGTTCGGATGAGAGTTGCTTTTGCTAACTTGATCCTTTACCACATAAGTGTACTTTTGATAAGGATTATTCATGTTACTTCCAAAATGTGATTGATCAATAGCAAAGGTAACTTTAGGTTCTAAAGCCTTGTCTAATTTAGCTTGAAGAGTTCTAACTTCTCTTTACCAAATGTGACAAGTTTCACATCCAGACCATCTAAACCAAAATCCTTTATCATCTTCAGTTTTGCCTTTAGTAACCTCTATCATAGATTTCTTAAAAGTTTCTAATTCCTTTTCGGAATCTGAAATCTTCTTTTCTAAATAACATAAAATTTTCTTATTGGAGACTGGGCGTTTGAAAACTTCCTTGGCCTCATTGTGTAGAGTACTAAAGGCATTTTGCAAATCACAATAAGACATTTTATCAACATGATCATATTTAGAATGACTTATATTATTTTTCTTCTTTTGATGAGTTGTAAGACAAAGATTGGTATTTTCTTCTTCATCACTTGAGTTATCATCGCTTGAGGACTCACTATCGCTCTCCCATGTGATGTATGTTCTTCTAGCTTTGTTAGATTTGTTATGATGTTTGTCTCTTCCTTTGTCTTTCTTCAACAAGGAACAGTCTGGCTTATAGTGACCGACCTTTCCGCAATTTAAGCATGATCCTTTTGACTTGGTTGTCTTAACTTCCTCTCGATTTGGGAATTTTGATTGTCTCCTATAGTTGGCAAGATTTTTATCCGAATGTTGAACTTCATTCTTTCTAAGGTATCGGTTATACCTCCTTACGAACAGCCCCATGTCTTCATTCGATTCTTTATCATCATCACTTGATTCACTCTCACACGCATCATTGGTGGATGATTTATATCTTGAAGCCTTTAAAGCGATAGACTTCCTTTCGGTGTCCTTAGATTTCTCCTTCTTTTGACTTTTCTCATGTTTCTCAAGGTTCATGAGCTCTTGCTCATGCTCTTGAAGCTTACCAAATAATGTTGTCATGTCCGATGTTCTTAGATAATTGGCTTCCTTAATCGCGGTGACCTTTGGTAGCCAATCCCTATTAAGACATCTTAAGATTTTGTTAGTAGCAACATCATTAGGGGTAGTTCTATCAAGAGCATTTAACCGATTGATTAGATGAGAAAATCTATTTTGCATATCGGTAATGGTTTCACCATCCTCCATATGAAAAAGGTCAAATTCTAGAGTTAAAGTGTTGATTCCATCTACTTTGACATCATTGGTTCCCTCACAGGTAATTTGCAATTAGTCTCACAGAGCTTTAGCACTAGTACAATTGGAAACCCTATAATACTCATCAACACCTAAGGAGGCGATGAGTATGTTTCTGGCTTTCCAATCATAGCTATACTTTTTCTCATCTTCTTCATTCCATTGTGCTTCAGGTTTAGGTATAACAACACCATCCACATTGGTCATGGTTATTTCCATAGGACCATCTTGGATGACTTTCCATACCTTCCTATCAATAAAGTTGATATGGATACACATACAATCTTTCCAATAACTGTAGTTTTCACCGGTAAAAATAGGCACCCTAGTGTATGCCCTTTTAGAATCGTTACTCATTTTCTAAAAAGTTATATGCGAAGCACTAGATGAACCGACACTCGTGATACCACTTGTTAGACGATAGTACCGATCTAGAAGGGGGGTTGAGTAGAGTAGTATTTAAAATTTAGCGCTTTTTAAAAATGTTTTCAATGGTTTTGAAAGCTCCCTAGATTACAATCATCTAAACGATCCGTTAATGGAAAGATCAGATATGCGTGAAACCGAATGGAATAATTACGATAGAGATAATCAACCACTATCAAAATCAATCGACTACCTACTATAATCCTTGATATCGTTACCTCTAATAATGCGTTAACACAATAAGAGAGCAAGTAAATATTAATAGATTTGTGTGAGATTAATTTTATCGAACACTTGGTGAGCACTCCACACCAAGTCTCAATTTCACTCAAATTGAATATGCAAAATTTTACTTAGTTGCAATCAAAGTAATTGCACCAATTTATCGAACAGCTACTATGCACAACAATCAAGCGAGATTGATTTTACTATTAATTTCACACAAAACATAATTAATGCAGAATTTAAAGAGTTAAGAGAAAGAGAGAACAACACCAGATTTGTTTATGCAGTTCCTCTTTCGTCCCCGCTTAGGGTACGTCTGCCCCCAATTCTAAAACTAGAATTGAGATCTTTATTATCAATTTGCAAAGTTATTACAAGAGAAGAAATGATCACCACCAACCAACCCACAGTGTTGTTGCAGATCCTATTCACTTCTCTCCCCTTTATTCGAGTTGAACCAAGTCCTTCAAGCGCTCCAAACAAACCTTCGGTTGTAGCTACCTTATTGCAAGAACTCCACATTCTCCAAAACTTTAGCTCGGCTGATTTCGAACGCAAGACGCTTGAACCCTAAGCTTTCTTCATAATCCTATATTTACCGCTACTTGTTTGACCGAACCCACTGTTCTTCAAACCTTTCACTCGGATGAATCTGTGAAGCAAAGGTTAGTGCAAAAACCACAAATTCTTGGAGGACAAAACTCCAATGGTTTTATTCAAGAAAAACCCACGCAAAGCCTCAACCCAAACTAAGATTACAAAATCCTATTTGGACGTTATCACCACAGTAATGCACAATGCTCAATAAAGATTGTTATGTGTGATTATTGAGAAATGCAATGAAGAATGAAGATGAAGAGCACTTTAGTGTATATCTTTCACTTTTCTTGTTTTTTTTGTTGAAAAAGAGACTCTAGAATATTTATATGATGCATGGATAAAGTAACAGACATAACAAAATAATTTTGAAAAAATGCAAAACAAAAAATTAAGTGCCAACAGCGACCAGTCGACCTGTTCACACAGGTCACTCAACCTGTTCAGACCCGAGGCAAAAACTACTCAAATGAAGCAGGCGATGAGTTGACTCAAACAGGGGATGAGTCGAATCAAACAGGGGTTTTCCAGAGTTAAGTTGACTCATGACTCGACCTGTTCAGACCCGTGGCAACATGGTTCAAAAGACACAGCCAATGAGTCGACTCAAACAGGGGATGAGTCAACTCAAACAAGTTTTTCCAGAGTTGAGTCGACTCATGAATCAACTTGTTCAGACCCAAGAGTTACGCTCCAATTCATGAGTCAACTCACAGTTCTGCTGCTCCAAGTCATGAGTCGACTCATGACTCGACCTGTTCAGACCCGAGAGTTACGCTCCAAGTCATGAGTCAACTCAAAATTCTTAAACTGTCAAAAATGAGTTTTTGATATTTGGTCAATTCAAACCATTTTCTTATGAACCTAAGGTACCAATGATGTTCAAGTTCATTATTCACATCTATGAAATGTTCCTATATGCATGGACTCGTTTCACTTATACTTTGAGCACGTTGGAGGATGAATGCATTTTATGATATGATGACACCGTCCAAAGCACACATTATGAGCAACTAAAAAGGTTTGACATCATTAAAATATGGACAAGGGATCTTTTCCCTCACAATATTACTCAACATTTGTATTATAAAGTTGGATTTCTACTTATGTGTTTCAGATTCATTTGTTCATTTTTCTTCTTTTTTTCTTTCTCTAGTGTTTGTTTATCATCTTCTTCCAAACTAATCATTTTCTTTGCTTCCTTCTTTTTCTGTATTCCCTTCATTTTTTTGTTTATGTGTTTATCTCTAATATCAAGGAATTCAAGAAGTACTTCAATGTCAAACGACCAAAGTATTGAGACAACTCGATCTGTAATTCGTAGAAACAAGAGGAGGGAGTGTTTTGATCAAAATGAATGTGTTTTTCATATTGTTATTGATATGAACAATGTTAACTTTGGAAAAAAATTATGGGGTTGTAGAAGCTACATAAATCATATGGAAAAGTGGTGTAGTTTCTTCAAGTGGTTAGGTTATGAAATCATTGATTAAAAGGATTTGAAGATTGAAAGGCAAAAGAAGATAATTTTGTAATTGAAGGATGGGACTGTCTAAATATGAGAATGGTTGAAAATGTCAATGGTTGTTGGGATTTTGAGTTTAGGGTTGAATCTTTTAATTTTAACATTGTATTTCAAATAGGGTTGGTTTATTTTGTAATATTAGTATTTCAAATCTCTGTATAAAATAAGTTGGTGTTATGAATATTTTTAGTATATTCTATGATTTGAGTTTATTTTGAGTCAAATATATGCTTTTAACAAAGAATATGTGATAAAACCTCTATGATCAAACATACTAGAATTTCACTTATAAAACAGTGGTATAAAAATCTAATATAAAAACACACGTAAAAAAAACTAGCATTGGGACTATAACGAAACCTTTTAACATATGATAATGGGTTACGTTGAAACCATGAATAATGTCAAGGGATTAAACTCATACCCGGAATAAATTTAAGGCATTAATGTGAAACTGTTTTAAAACATATGTCATCAAACATACCAGAACTTCATATAAGACATTCATATCAGAGTTGCATATCAGAATTTCAGAATATTTGAAATTGTCATTAACAATTGTATTTATTAAACCATAAATGCATATAATATTTATAACATTAAACCAGAATGTTAAACCAAGATTCTTACATCAAAATCAACAGACACTCAAGCATAAGGCGTCGTTAACAAACACTACAAAATAAGGTGTCAATTGAAGGTAATGAAAACACAAGAAAGGGGGGGGGGGTATTAAATTGGATTTCTATTATGAAAATCTTTTGCAACCGAAATGACAAGGAGAAAATTTAGAGTAAAAATAATGAACATGATTATTTTTATCCTGGTTCGTTGTTAACTAAGCCACCTCCAGTCCACCCGCTAAGATGATTTCTCCTTATCACATGTACTTAATCCACTATAACTAAACTTGATTACAACCACAAAGACTAACTGTCAATCTCTTCTTGAGTAATTCTGACTATACCCTAGTCACTTAAGGAAATACAATCACAATGATTAAGATACAAAATGTGTTACATGATGCTTTTAAGAAAGCATGTTACACAAATAAAATACAACGAATTACACACAAAATGTTTTCTATGAAAGTGTATGAACAAAAGTTCCTTGTGTGTTTGTTTTTATTTATCTCAAATGTTTCACAATATTCAATTTCACGTAGTATTTCTTTTCTTCTTGTTAACATTGTTCCATTCTTCCAAGACTCCTCTATATAGGCAATGAAAAGATTCGTTGGAGGGTAAACATGGAATACATAAATGTAGATGTATCCTCGCATAACGGTCTGTGAAAAATGGGAGACACAATGGTATAATAGTACAATCTTTTTCCTATAAAATCAGTATAGTGGAAAGAATATTGATCTTGTACTGTCTAATGTTTTCTCATGTAAAACTTTTTAATCGAATCTTCAATTATTCATGGCGTTTAAATAGAGATTTGATGAAGCATGCAGAAAAGAAGAATCAAAGTATATATGAGAGAGTCTTCAGAAACTTTGTTTTCAGAGTCTTGATCTAGTTCATAAAAATTGGTCTTCAGAGTCTGGTGACACAGTTCATCAGAGTTATTGAGTGCAAGACATTAGAGTTTGACAACATCAGAGGCTTCTTTTATCTGAGTCATAAAGCTTTGGATGAGCAATGTTTAGAAGCGTCGAGTAGAGTAATCCAAAGCTTGATTATCTTGTAGAACACAATCTCATAATCATAGTGCACTAGATTTAGAGTTTGATGATGTCACACGTCTTTTCTTCAGAGTCAGAACTTATATCCAGTATCTGCACACTTAACAAAATTATTAGGGTACAAAATTGTTCTTTATGAATCTATGTATTGTTATCATCAAAACATAAGGTCAGATGCATAACCAAATCTTATTCTTACAATCTCCCCGTTTTTTATGATTATAAAACCATATATTTTGATGAACAATTTTTACTTGGTTTAATCACATAAAAGCATATCAGAGTGAGGTTTGTAAGCTCCCCACGAGTTTTATATTATAAAAAATAGTTCTCAATTTAAATCTTCAGAGTTAGGTTTGCAATCTCCCCCTGAGTTTAAGACTCAAAATAATTTTGATACATAAAACATTTCAATCAGCATGAAGTAAGAACTTCCATGTACGATAAAGCCTAGTTGAAATTTCTTCTGATTTAAAAATTTCTTGAATCCATGTTTCAAAATTTGTTGTATCATAAAGTCTGGTTATCAAGAATCTATCTTGTATCAGAGTCTGGTTGAACTTTCATATTTAGTTTAATCAGAGTTAATGAAGCATATTCCTTGTATCAGAGCTTGGTTAGAAACTCGCTTGTAGCAGAGCCTGGTTCAACGCCATATCTATGTTTCTTTTTTCTGGATAGCCTGGTGAATTATGAAGCTAAAATCTGGATAGTCTGGTTAACTACAAGTTCTTCTTAGTAACATTGGTGAGCTTTTTCAAAGTTGCCAGACCATTTAGTTATCAGAGGCAGATGTAAAAAAGAAATGTTAGAGTCCGAGTTAGATGTTTCGGATTAGAAGGGAAATAAGTGTATCAAAATCGTATGTATTATTCTCCCCCTTTGACATCAATAAAAAAGACAAAGAAAGTAAAATAGGAAAAGGAAATTTCATTGAAATTAAAAGGATAAAAATACATAAACATTAATTAGAAACAGAAAGCATCACAAAAAAGGTTTTGGTTTTAGCTTGGGGTAGCAGCCTTGACAAAATCACTTGAAGCAATCCTTTGGTCTTGGTGTTGGTATGAGCTTGTTCCTTGAACATGTCATCTTGTTTGTCCAAACAAGATCTAACAACTTCATTCTCTTGCTTCAGCTATTCTAAAGTCTTCAGCACAAGAGGAATTAATTCAGATTCAGAAGGCTTTGTCTAAGAAATAGTTCCAATCTCAGATTCAGGAGGAGGAGTAATTTCAATTTCTTGTTCAACTTTTGGTGCAGATGGAGGTTTTAGAGTGAACATCTCCAGAAGTGGCTCCATGATGCCAGAAATTTTTTCATGGAATTTTTTCTGAGCATATTTATAACAAAGTTCTCTCAGCTCTCAGGAACGAGAGTTGATCCATCTTCTGAATTCATACTAGATAGCGTCACTCTCAGCAGGGTTAACATAATTTGTGCAAACTTGCATCAAAGAGTGTAGACGATCATTTGTTTCAGACTCAAATTGTAACACTAGTTCATCAGGTTCAGGTTCAGGTTTAGCTTTATCCTTAGAGTCAGACGAGACTGTAATAGTCTTATCTGAGGAGTCAGTAGTAGAGGGGGAATTGGTTCGGATATGTTCCATAATGGTGTCAATGACATGGTTATCTATGACATTTGGTTGAGATGGTGGTGTTGGTGTTGAATCTGGAAAGGTACAAATTTTAGGAATTATAATGTTAAAGGATGTATGAATCGAATGGATAGTATCAGAGGGGGGATTTTCATATTGTTTTGGTTTAGGTTGTGAGGGGATTTATTTAGAAATTTGTGGTTGTATAGGTTCAGATGGTTTATCAGTGGTTGCATGAGTGGGATGTTCATATGGTGTATCGCTGAGATGTTCGTATGATGTATTCTCAGGTTGTGATTGAAGTTGTGAAAGGAGTGTTTTTGGGATTTGTGGTTGTTCACAGACAATGGTTTCATATGGTTCAAGTTGTTTTACTGGTTATTTTTGTTTAGGGTTAGAGATGTTTCCAAAAGGTTTATACACTGATGGTATTAGTGGGGTAGGTGGAAGATGAGTGAATGAAGATGAAGTAGAGTTAACAATATTATCAAAAGACAAAGAGGTCTCAACTATAAGAGACTTACCAGATGGTTGCTTCTAAGCAAGAGATCCTTTAGCTATCTTAGAATTATCAAAGCCTTCACCTTCTGCTTCCAGTATCGTTCCCATAGGTCTTCTCAAAACTGCAGAAGTCTTAAACATTTTGGTTGGAGACTTAACAGTTCCAGAGGGTCCATCACCTATCTTCTTAGATTTCCTTTTTCTTTTGAGAGAAAGAACATCAGGAGGACATTCTGGAAGTTCATCATGAGAATAAGCTACAAGTGTGATTCTTGAGGCTAAACAATCAGCAATGTAGGCTTCTAGGATTTATGGGGAATCCACCTTGGTAAAGATTGGATAATCATCAAAAGGTATCATTTTAGAGGCTACTACATTCATATCCAAAACTTTTGAGGGATCACTAACTGTAGATATCAGAGACATATTCTTCATATTTCTTCCATTGAAAACTTTTCCTATGTCTATGTCTACCTCCTTAGTAAAATTAAACTCTATCAGAGTCCCTACCAACTTGCCCTCAAAAGGCACATCAGAAATGAGTCTCCGTAGAGAAATCCACTTTCTGGATTTAGGACCACCATTTATGGTCTCCTTGACCAACTCTCTTAAGTACTTGAAGAGAATTTAAGGTAGGTTCATCTTAATCCCAGAAGATATGTAGAACATCATATACTTTTGATATGTGTTGATATAATTTGAGGAGTTAGTTGAAGGTTTGTGATGCACACAACCCATAAGGAGTTAGTTGAAGGTCCATGATGCATACATCCCTGAAGGTAGGTCTATGATATAATCTGAGAACATAATACTCTTTGCATTTGATGAATTCTTTCCATCTTCAAATATCACAACAACAATTTCCTCCAGCTTTTCCTTTTTAAAAGGCATATCAAAACATCTTTTTCCATAGCCATCATTATTTGGAAGCTTGGCAATGGACTTATCAGAAATGCAGATTTTATGCCCCAAAACATATGAAGAAATTTGAAGCTTTGAAACATCATTGTGAATCTGAAATTGTTTAACTAGTTTAGGATAAAGTGTCCCTTTAAGACGATTGAAGACCTCTTCCCATCCTTGGGTTTTAACACCTTTAGTGCGGTTGAAACTGTTTGCCTTTAGATTGTTAAAATCCACAATTATTTCACATAGTACTTCTAACTCAGTGATCGGAGTAGAAAGAGTGATCTCTTAGAGAACTTCTTTCTGTTTTTCTTATTGTTGAGACGACTTTTATTCTTGATTTTGAGTAGATTATTTTTGTTGCTGAGAATCTTGTTATTATTGCTGAGAAGCTTGTTGTTGTTGAGAATTAGCCATGGTGAAGAAAAAGGTTTTAGGGTTGTAGAGGACTTTGGTTAAAAGCGAGAAAGTGTGGGATAGTCAGTACCGTTAGCGTGTGAATAATGAGTGAAGTGGGTTTATAAATAGGGTTTTCAATGATGACAAAATCTTGAGTATTGCAAAACTCTGACCAATGGGAAGGCGTAAAGAGGTTTTACTTATTTCTAAGAAATCTCTTCTCCCACTGTGTCACTCAACCGGTAGAGCATTTCAGTTTAAGACACGTGTCTTTAATATGAACCACAAACTTAGGGTTGATTGATAGCTGGTTAATATAGAAACTCTTTAGAATTTAAAAGACATAACTTTTTACAAAGAGGTTCTAACTAGATACTTCTAATACATAAACCTTTCTCACTTCAGAAGACTCACTGTTCAGAATAAAAAATATCAGAGTCTCATTTAATCATTCTGAGAAATTAAACATTATGAGATATACATCTTTTTTTTCATTTTGGACATAAGTCCATTTTCAAGTTCTTTAGAATGAAAACAAATTTATCCTTAGCAAGAGGTTTTGTGAAGATATCAGTCCATTAATGGTCTGTATCAATAACTTTTAAATTTTAAATTCCATTCTGAACACAATCTCATATAAAGTGATGTTTAATATCAATATGCTTAGCTCTAGAATGTAAAATAATATGAGTGTTGCATCCAGATGCTGCATTATATTCAGCTTCAGTTGTTGATAGTGCAATTGTTGATTGTCTCTTACTGGACCATGAAATCAAGTTGTCTCCTAGAAACTGACAACTTCCATAAGTGTGTTTTCTTTCTAGTCTATCTCCAGCATAATCAGTATCACAATAACCTACTAGTTTATACTCTTTTGATTTTCTATAACACAAGCCAAGGTTAGTAGTACCTTTCAGATACCTGAAGATCCTCTTAACAACTGTTAAGTGGGATTCTCTAGGATTTGATTAGAAGTGAGAACATAAACAAACACTAAATAAAATGCCAGGTTTAGAAGCAGTTAAGTATAAGAGAGAACTTATCATACCTCTGTATACTTTTTGCTCTACCTTATTTCTTACGCCATCCTTCTCCAGAATCCAAGTAGGATGCATTGGAGTGTTAGCTAGCTTGCAATCTGACATGTCAATTTTTTTCCAGAAGTTCTTTGGTATATTTACTATGATGGATATATATTCCTTCTGAACTTTGATTAATCTGGATACTCAGAAAGAGCTTAAGTTATCCCATCAGACTCATCTCAAACTCTACATGCATTGACTTAGCAAACTCTTTGCACAAGGTAGCACTAGCAGGACCAAATACGATATCATCCACATAATTTTGAGCAATTAGAATATCAGTTTTGAATTGTAACACCTCAAAATTTGCCCTCCTCTCTTGGGACTAGTTTAACATATTGCATATCATTTTGTAGGTCATTAGGCATTGCATATTTGCATATCATATGGCAACATTGAGCAAGTCATCCTCCTAAGTCTTGATCAGAAGATAAAGAGGTTAAGATGCAAGTTGAGGGTTTCATGAATTGATCATTGACCATCTGAGGATGTGTGATTAAAATTAGGGTTTCATGGTTCCTCAAGGAGATTGAGCATCATCTTGGTTGAAATGGTACATCATCATGGTCTTGTCATCACCAAGAGATTCATTGTTCATGATCATATTCCTTGGGATTAGGGTTTTGACCTCTGGTCAACCCTAATCATCTGCATTGGGCCAATCAGGGCTTGGCAAGGAGATGGGGTTTTCAGTGGATATGGGGATCATCATATGGTTATATTGAGCTTATGTAAGCTAGGGTTTCATCATTGAGCCATTTCATCAGGAGTTTGAGGCTCAATTTGATCAGTGCATAGCCAATTCATCTATTAGTCAGAAAAAGTCAACTGTGGTCAACTGTGCCTGAATTGATGGATTTGGAGGTGGGAGAGGGTTAGAGACACTTCATTCATGTCCAAACAAGTTTCATTTGACATTTCAAAGATCAAGAATAAAGAAAATAAAGTCAGATGAAAACTTTCCAAAAATAGAAAGTGACTTGTAATTCAAAATTGCCAAAAATGGAAAGGTTTTCTCCTTAAAATTACATGTCCAAAAATGCTTAAAATGAAAATTTGTTCAACATGAAAGTTGTAGATCTTGCTCTCACCTTTCCAAAAAGTCTAAGAACATGAATTTCTCATTTGTGGTTGGCAAGTTATGGATTGATCTTTGTCAAGAAAAGTTGGATTTCAAAGTTGCATAACTTTTGATTCACAAGGCCAAATGGAGTGAGGTTTCTTTGAGCAAAATTATTTTGATGTCCTCTATCCAAAACAAGCATTACCTGTCATGAAAACTCATCACACAAAAAGTCCATTTTTCAAGTGAACCAATTTTGAATTTGGAGGGAAAAAGTGCATTTTGAGAAATAAGCCTTGTTTTCACATGATTCCACTTGCAACAGTTCACAAATACCATTTGAAACTTGCTCAAACCAGAAATTGGCACTGTTACATTGGATTTGCATAAGTGAGGGTGGATTGGCTAATTACCATTTAGCATAAAAGTGCATTTTCACTAATCACTCACATTTGGCTAAACTTGATTAGCAAAATGGATTAGTGCATCATATAAATGGTTAATCATAACAGAAAATCAGATTAACATTCATTCATCTCAGATCTAGATCCAAAATTGCACAATTCTCTCAACTTTTCATCTTCACTTTTCTGCAAATTCTCCAAGAACCTAGCCAAGATCTTCTTTGATTCATCACCTACAATCATTGTAGAAGCTTTTGCAAGCAAGGATTCTTCACATTCAAGCAAAATCAAGGACTGTTACAAGAAGGTGCATCAATGGCAATTCAAGATTTGAGCTAGATCGTGTGTAATTAAGCAACAAACATTGTTCCATTCACCTATACAAGAGTGATAGAAGTTCTGTTTTGCAATTCCAAGGCCAAAAACACGCAAATTCGCAACTGTCTTCAAATTAAGGTCAGATTTCGACTTCAATGATTCTAGAAATTGATTGATGATTTGGATAGATCTTGTTTAGTAGAGAATTCTACAAGTTGAATCATTAATTTTCGTTGAGAAATGAGAGAGTTATGATGATTTGAATTTTGATGCATGAACATGTTTTGGATCGATCCGGTTAAATTAGGATGAATTAGGCTTAATGAATGTGATATTGTTGATGTACGTTGTGAGACCTTTCCATTGATATAAGGTTTGTGTGATTTGGTGAACATTAGTTCTTGAGTGATGAAGGTGATGAACGCGCGTATGAATGTCAAGAAATTTTTCCAGATTTTCATGTTAGATCCATGTTAGCGCTACTGTTCATGATCATTAGTGTTAGCGCGCGCCAGGGATTCAAATTGGAACTCCCTTCGATTCCGTGCCATGACAACTTCCTTTTTGCCTTTTGTTTTTTCTTCATACAAGTCTTACATGTTACATGGCTTCATTCATGCATTTTTTATTTTTTCTCAACGTTAAAAATTCCATAACTCACAAACTAATTGTCCAAATTAACTGAAATTTTTTTCACCATGATCCTTGTAATCTCTAGTATTTTTTGGTGATTTTTGTGGAAATTGTGCACGTGTGGAATTTGTTTTAGCCTAGGGTTTATGTGAACATGTCATTTGTTGCACTTTGCTTACCATTTTGCTCATGAAATGAGGATGCTTAATTGGAAATTCCTGAAATTTTACATGTGTAATCTAGACACTTTGATGAACATTTTGATATGTGGTTTGTGATTTTTGAGTTCCTGGATTGTGAGATATGACATGATCATTAGAGGTGTGACAATTTGTGTCACACCATTTCTTTCTTAATTTCATGAATTTTGTTACCATGCCATATGAACTTGAAATGAGCTGAAATTTTGCATGTTTATACTTCTGGATGTTAGGTTCACAATTGAATTTTTCTGGAATTTTTGGATGTGTTTCCAATTTGATTGAGAATTTCCTTTATGTTTGACCAAATGTGGAGCTTTTGTGAGTCATGTTTTTAAATGTTTTGTGAAATTCTGGATATGTATTGGATGGACCTGAAATTTTTTGGAGTGATTATAGACACATTGAAGGTTGTCATGGTTTTGGTTTGGTGCATTTATCATGTTCCTACACTGTTTTATGCTTGCTTGAAGTTGATACATGATATTGTGCCTTGTTTGGACTTGTATGAGCATGCTTTAACTTGATGAATTTAATTGATTTGCTTACCATTGTCCAATTGGCTTGTAATTTGGTGTGATTGACATGTAATGAATTCTGTTTAGCTGTGAACTTTTTGGGGATTTATTGAATTGTTTTGGATTAAGTTTGGATTGGATCTTTCTGTTTGGTCCTTTGAGGTTCTAAATTGCATGCTTTGTACTCTTTGCCTCATGAAATGATAATGGTTGATGATATGAACATGAGACCAACTGGATTTGATTCTTATTTGATGGATCTTGATTTTGGATAAGTTTCATGTTCTGTTTTGACATATTGATCCTATTTTGACCCTAGTCTTGGACTAGTGGTTTGTGTTCTCACATTTGAGCTTTGTTTCAGGTCAAAAAGCACAATTGCTTATACTTGATGATGTGCACTCGATTGGGATTGGTTTATTGCTTGTTTATGACTAACTTGAGTTTGTTTTGTAGGCATTGAGACTTATGCTTAGGCCTTGTGGCTTGCACCTTTGTGCATTGATGCTTGTTATCTGTTTGTGCTGTGGACTTGTAATTTTCTGTTTGACTTTTGCTTGTCTGGTATACTGATTATGTTGGATTGATTTCAGGTACCTTAGTTGCTATAGTTCATTTTGAACTTGCTTGTGATGTTGCTTGGTTGTATAAACCAATTGAGGTAGAATTTCTTTTCTCCATGTAGTCTGGAAGACCTGGCCTGTTATTTGGCCAGGCACCTGTCTGAAGTCCTTCTTAAGAGGCAATGCCTATGCTTGTTTATTTTTGTCCCCAAGCAGGAAAAGACCTTTGTTAAGGAAATTGGCAGACACAAGAGGTGTGTAGTCCACTTCCTGCTATTCTTGTTGAGTCGTCCCTTGGCTCACATTACATGTTGATGCCTTGTGGATTCTAACCCAAGATCCATGTACAGTTGTACAATTGAGTCAGTGTCATAAGTGTAGAAGGGTTCCCACTTTCTGGACCCACACTTCCTTTGTCTGAAGCTCTCCCTGGCCAGGGATAAGAGCTGTGAGACACACCCCTCACTCCCATTTCATCTGGCTTCACCCTGACTCTCAATGTCAGGGTTAAGAGCTAACATCACCCTGATACAGTTGACTTGCTTTGGCAGTCTAACCCTTGTTTGAGCCACCTCTGTTTGGATATAGTGTGTGCTATTTGTGATTGTTTGTTTTGATTATGCTTGCATGCTCTGCTTTACCTGTTTAGGATTAGCTTGTTGCCTGTGCGAGTTAGGATAGAAACCATAACATAGGGCAATGATGCATGATAACATCTAGGCTCGAGTACAGCTCCCTAGTAGTGTGTCTCCCTTTGTATCTGGTTAGGTGAGAATTTCTTTCCCGTTCAGGGGAACTACGTCGCCCTGATCCTCATACCAGATGAGGTACGTAGGCAGGAGACCGTGCGAGGTCTCTCCGGGCACCCTTTTTCTTTTTGTGTGTGTTTGCTTGACAGTTGCTAGGCTCGAGTTCCCGACTCCTTAGTAACTTGTTGTTTGTTTCTTCTTGTGTGTCAGGATATGGATGTAAGACCAGCGATTGGCTGTCTGTATCCTGAGTGTGTTTGTTTGGTTCGGAAGCCGATGTAAGTCCAGCGATTGGCGTTCGGGTTCCAAGTTTGCCTGTGTTTGTGTGTGTTTTGTTTGGCGTGCGTGAGCCGAACTACGACAGCTCTGATTCTCGTTCCAGACGAGATACGTAGGCATAGGATGTGATATCCTAGCGAGCCCTCTCCCCTCTTCCTCCACCTGTGTTGTTTTCAGTGTGGGTGTGTGATGTTTGTGTTAGCAACCTTAACCTATCTTTTGAGCGTGGATCCCGTCGAGTACGACGGACGTGAGGGGTGCTAATACCTTCCCCTTGCGTAACCGACTCCCAATCCCATTCTCTTTGGTCGCGAGACCATGCTTTTCCCAGGTTTACTTCGAGCGTTTCCTTTCCCTCTTTGGGATAAATAACGCACGGTGGCGGCTCTGTGTTGTGTTTTTGTTTTAGCCCGCCGGTTGTTTTTCGCGGATGCGACAACGCTCTGATTCTCGTTCCAGACGAGATACGTAGGCATAGGATGCGATATCCTAGAGAGCCCTCTCCCCTCTTCCTCCACCTATGTTGTTTTCAGTGTGGGTGTGTGATGTTTGTGTTAGCAACCTTAACCCATCTTTTGAGCGTGGATCCCGTCGAGTACGACGGACGTGAGGGGTGCTAATACCTTCCCCTTGCGTAACCGACTCCCAATCCCATTCTCTTTGGTCGCGAGATCATGCTTTTCCCAGGTTTACTTCGAGCGTTTCCTTTCCCTCTTTGGGATAAATAACGCACGGTGGCGGCTCTGTGTTGTGTTTTTGTTTTAGCCCGCCGGTTGTTTTTCGCGGATGCGACATGAATGTCTTACATAAAAAAGTAGTATCAACCTTTCATCTGGTAAAATCATTTTCTAAAAGAAAATTGCTTAGTCTTTCATACCATGCTCTAGGAGCTTGTTTCAGACCATACAAGGATTTCTTAAGTTTGAAAATGAAATATGGAATTTTGTGATTTTCAAAACCAGGAGGTTGGTGTACATAAACTTCTTCAGTTATGTAACCATTCAAAAATATACTTTTAACATCCATATGATATATGATGATGTTATGATTAACAACAAATGAAATTAAGAGACAAATAGAATCTAACCCGGCAACTGGTGCAAAGGTCTTTGTATAGTTAATCCCATTTTACTGACTATAGCCTTTTGCTACTAGTCTGGCCTTATTCCTTACCGCTTCTCCTTTCTCATTCAGTTTGTTTCTAAAGACCCATTTTTTCCCAATGACATAGATTCCCGGGTATAGGTGTAATACCCTAAAAGTTACCCTCCCTTTCTTACCTTTGGCTTTGTTCCATTTGCATACATGGAATCATATCATGCATCATCATAACATTAACATGACGCTGCATTTGGTCATTGGCTCAGAAGCATGGCCACATTCTTGATTGGATCTTGACATTAGAGTTTCTTTTACTTTTGTTTTACTTATCAACTAACTGAAGCATCATAAGATATGGTACTTATTTGTTCCCTTGTTCATGTAGGTGATCATGCCTCAATAAAAGACAAAACAATGGCCACTTTGGTCAAGAAAGATGCAAGTTTTGGTTCATTGATTCAAGGGTGGTTCATGTGTTTATTTCCATGCAATTTTATCCAATCATCAAGTATCCTCAAGATCATTCAAGCCTTAATCAATTTTTCTTCAACGGAAGAGTATTCCATCATAATTTTGGCTTGGGATGCAAGAAAAATTAAAGCTTGCATAAGTTGGCACAAGTTTGGTTGACCTAATTTGTAAGTATGGCTCACTTTTGGTCCAAATCCCATAACTTCTTCAATTTTCAACCAATTGATAAACTTCTTTAAGCCATATGTTCCTAATGAGTTCCTCTACAACTTTTCTTCAAGGCTCAAGCATCTATTCAACCTCTAAAGACCTCAATTTTGGAAAGGGATAAGTTGCCAAACTAGGTCAAAACCTTGTCATGATCCCCAATTGTCATCCATGCCATTTTCAGCTCAAGTATCATTTTGACCCCATTGCTTTTGTGTCTTGTTAAGCTTATGTCAAAGATCATTTGGCCAAAGTTTGGCTCAAAAATCACAAGGGAATCAAAAGTTATGGTGTCATGAATTTGGGATCCCAAGATGCCCAAAATGTGCCAAGACTGCTTGATCAAATGCCTGACCTAGAAAGCATGTCACGACCTCAATTTTTCAGCACTTTCCATTTTCACCTCAAGCCTCATTTTGAGTCGGTTATTTTTGCATTCAATTCACTAAAATGAGATGAACATTTGGCATAAATAAAATCATAAGACACACGAGGGAATCTCATTTGGCCTAAGCTCAAACATGGTGTCATGGACTCTGCATTTCACGCACGACATGTAACTTGTAATCACCCAAATCTTCACTTGGGACCACCAATACGTGTGCAAACTTGTTTTTCCTTGTAAAACGCATAGAGTGGAGTGTAAAACGACCAAGTTTCATGCCCAAATCACACTTTTCACCCTTGTTCTCACACGAATTGCAAACCCCGAATTTTCAACTCCATTCACACGATTTCATATCCATTTCACATGTGTGAGATCAACAACACTTTCCTTATAAATAGACGAAGCTTTTGCCTTTATTAGTAAGCTTTGACAACCAAAGAAACTAGGAAACCATTTGAACCCGATACCTCAAAAAACCAGTTAACCATTTCTTCGATTCAGGCTCTTTTAACTTCAAATCTTCACCCATAATCACTCATAGACACCTTTTGAAGCTGACTGAAGCATTGTCTTGGCTTAGAACTTCTTGGAACCAGACTTTCAAATCCACCATTGTTGACCTTCAAAGCTCCAACTGGAAAGGTAGTTACGAGTTAAATCTTTGAGCAAACAAGATACCACACTCTTCACCTTGTTCCACTGATCAAAAGTCTTCTCCTACCTTTGATTTATCTGTTGTATTAGCCATTTAATTTTAACTTGAAGAGCTAGGTTCTTCGTGTTCTTGAGCAAATTATCCCTGCTCAAAGCCAATCAATGGCTCTGGTGCAAGGAGACATGAACGATGATGTGTTGTGAAGCTAACTCCATGCTTGGGTGTTGCTAAAAACACAAGTTCATGAGTTGCAGAAATCGAATCCAAGGTTGAAGATGAAGTTGTTTCTGCGTGCTTGTTGGTGCCAAATTCAAATTATGTCCAATCACACTGCACCAACGCATTTTTTCAAACCTCTTGACCATTGGCGCCCTTTTCTTATTTTCTTTTCTTTTCTTTTATTCCTTTTCTTTTTCAATTTAATTTCTCACTCATTTTAATTCATTTTGATCCAATTTTTTTTACACAAAATCTTTAAAAATATTTTGCATCACATACATTTTTCTCTTAATTTTTTAAATCATTTTTGCATTCAAATTTATTTTTTGCAATTTATTTTAAATCATTTTTATTTATTTTTCTTTTTAATTCCTTTTCCAATTTATTTTCAAGCATTTCAAAACATTTTTGCATTCAAATTTTGAGATCTACTCATGTGTAATATTTGAGACTTTGTGTAATTTTTTGCAATCATTTTTTAACTATTTTGATAATTGTTTAGGATTTTCTCTTTAATTTCCATTTTTAATCACTTTAAATACATTTTTGCTTTATTTTTGATGCACTTGAGTTATTGACTTGGTTTATCAATGCTTCTTCATTTCAAGTCATCCATAGATGGACTTGAGGCTGATTCAATCTTCTTTTGTTCAAACATATTGATAAATGATCATTGAATCATTTTTGACAATTTGAATCAATGATAGGTTATCCGTTATTGAGCCATATGTTTGGGTCCCTTAATTTGATTGATAGTAGATCCTAAGTCAAACACTTGAGTTGGTTCTCATTTTTTGACCTTGTTGATCTACCTTCTTCTTTCACTTTGACCATTGTGTTACATGTTTTAGGAGGTTAACTTGTATTAATCCTCTAACATGTCTGACACATAGATTGTTATTGATCGACCTCAGATAGGTATGACTTCTATATAAGCATACTTACGATTTCTTAACATATCGTTAAATTGTCCCGACACATTAATTGATCACTAACTCTCTCATCTATTAACTTGTTAACTTTACTTTATTGTCATTTAAATTCAAGCCATTTACTTTTATGCCTTTACTTTATTCAATTTACTCATCATTCATCATCTTACTGTCGCATCCGCGAAAAACAACCGGCGGGCTAAAACGAAAACAACACAGAGCCGCCACCGTGCGTTATTTATCCCAAAAGAGGGAAAGGAAACGCTCGAAGTAAACCTGGGAAAAGCATGGTCTCGCGACCAAAGAGATGGGATCGGGAGTCGGTTACACAAGGGGAAGGTATTAGCACCCCTCACGTCCGTCGTACTCGACGGGATCCACGCTCAAAAGAAAGAATAGGTTGCTAAAACAAACATCACACACACAAACAACACAGGTGGGAGAAGAGGGGAGAGGGCTCGCTAGGATATCGCATCATATGCCTACGTATCTCGTCTGGAAGCATGAGTAGATTTAGGTTAAATGCTTGTTAGATTCATGATTTAGGCAACATCATGCTTCAAACCGGTCCTCATGTCGGAGCAAAGAAATCTCTCAACCAGGATCTCAATCAAAAATGTCCATGCATAAGAATAAACATGTGTTAGATGCAGGTAAATGCAAAATGTGATGATGCTGATGAATGAATGCAATGCATAATGCCATCCTCCAAGTCATCTGAACATCTGTTGCACTGAAGCCCGATCTCTGAACTGATCACAACCATCTGAGGGAAAAGGTAACCATAAATCCAACTCCAGGGATTCCGAAATAAACGGAACTGAAAGATACATCACCATCATCACCAGACAATCTCTGAGAAGATAACCACAATCCTCTGAATCGGCCCGGGGAATCCTGAAATAAACGGATCCCCACTGATAAATAACACGGACAACACTCCGGCGTCTCGGAAATAAATCCATAAATCCGAATTATAAATAGGACTCTGATCAACGGAACCATTAGTCACCATCAAAGTCACCATCTGAACATGCATCTGTAAGAATCACCCTCCCCTCACAGGTAAATTCTAAACAGGTCATCCTAAGGCGGATAATAGTCTCGACAATCGGGCAGAGATACTCAATGGGTTTGCCCTTTCGGGTGTGCCATTGTAGCTCTGAGACTCTGAGATCGTCTAAACCAAAGATCCGGGAAATGATCGGTCACCAGAGTCAATAGCTCAGATGAGGTGACTCAACCAGAGTGGAGTACCCCACAAAGGAAGAGCACTATCAAATGAACCTCGTCCGGCTTGTGGTACATCACATTGCCAAGCACATGTTGACCTAACATGAAGGAGGCAACATGAGACCACACTAATCCTAGGTGTGTACTCGGGCCTGGGTTTTAGCCCCACTCAGAACACCCACCCCAGAACAGAGGAACCACCTGCAAGGAGGACAGCAACATGATAGTATGATGCATGCAAATATTTATGCAAATATATACACAGTCAGAATAATAAATGCAATAAATAAAGCGGCACAAGCAACCTAAACTATCCTAGAACGCTAGGAGAGACTCGCTTAGGGCAGATGGACCAGCAGAAAGGTCAACTTCGGGTCCCCAGCAGAGTCGCCAGCTGTCGCATCTGCGAAAAACAACCGGCGGGCTAAAACGAAAACAACACAGAGCCGCCACCGTGCGTTATTTATCCCAAAAGAGGGAAAGGAAACGCTCGAAGTAAACCTGGGAAAAGCATGGTCTCGCGACCAAAGAGATGGGATCAGGAGTCGGTTACGCAAGGGGAAGGTATTAGCACCCCTCACGTCCGTCGTACTCGACGGGATCCACGCTCAAAAGAAAGAATAGGTTGCTAAAACAAACATCACACACACAAACAGCACAGGTGGGAGAAGAGGGGAGAGGGCTCGCTAGGATATCGCATCCTATTCCTACGTATCTCGTCTGGAACGAGAATCAGAGCTGTCGTAGTTCGGCTCACGCACGCCAAACAAGACACACACAAACACAGGCAAACCTGGAACCCGAACGCCAATCGCTGGACTTACATCGGGTTCCGAACCAAACAAACACACTCAGGATACGGACAGCCAATCGCTGGTCTTACATCCATATCCTGGCACACAAGAGGGAACAAACAACAACAAGTTACTAAGGAGTCAGGCACTCGAGCCTAGCAACTGCCGAGCAAACACACGCAAAAAGAAAAAAAGTGCCCGGAGATGAAAAATTTAAAACAGCAAGTGAAAATCGATCAAAACCAAGATAAATCACTCCATAATAAAGTCCAATTGGTCTCACATCAAAACTATGCACCAAATCTATTTTATGAACAAAACATGTCAAACTATGCCCTTTGGAATCACATTAGAGCAAACAGAATGATCACAATCAAATCAATACCAAACCATCTCAATAAATTCCACAAAAATTCAAGCTTAAACAGAACGCATACAATGAGCAACATACCAAATTTCATGGCAATTGGATAAGTGGAAGTATGGAAATGAAATTCATAAAGTCCAGACAAGTTCAAGTAAGCTCATACAAAGCATCAAAACATACATCAACTTCCATCCATCACAAAACAGAAATAAAATATGATAAATGAATGGGACTAAAACCAAGATGTACCTCAAGATGTCTAAAATCACTCCACAAAATTTCACATCCATCCAATTAATAACCAGAATTTCACAAATCGAATACAAACATGTCTCACAAAAAGTCAACAAATGACTAAACATAAAATAAAATCCCAATCAAATAGGAAATGCCTTCAAAAACTCCACAAAAATTCACATGTATTCTCAACATCCATATGTAATCTCATGCAAAAATCCAGCTCAATTCAAGTTCAATAAGCATAGATAATAAAATCAAGAAGTTGCACAAAGCATGGCATGGCATAAAATGTAACACCTCCAAGGATCATGTCATAACTCTTAATCCAGGAACTCAAAAATTACAAACCACATATCCAAATGACCAGGAACATGTCTAGAATATGCACAAAACATTTCAAGAATTTCTAATGAAGTATCATCATTTTATGAGCAAAAGAGTGAGCATGGTGCACAAAATGGCATGTCAAAGTAAACCCTAAGCATTTTCAGAAATTACACGTGCACAATATTATTAAAAATCACCATAAAATCCAGCACATCACAAGGAGAATGGCACAAAAAATTGCATCAAATTTGGATTAAAATTGGATGAGTTATCATTTTTTGAAGATTGATGATCAAAATGAAATAAAAATTTGAAAAGGAAAAGAAATGAAATGATTTTAAATGCTGCAGTGGCAAAAGCGTAAATAAGTGGCAGCGAGAGTAAAACGCCGCGTTTCACTTAACGCGGTGTCAACATGCTATTGGCTCAATACCGCGGGAAACAGGAATTCAAACGCCAGGCCAGGAAATATGGATCAAACAGCGCTTCTGGAACGAAATTTGAGCATTCATACAAGTTCATCATTCCAGAAATCATCAAGGACAAAATCATCACGAAAATCATCATGCCTTATATCAAAATGACCGGCGTTCAACATACATCATGAATCTAACAAGCATTTAACCTAAATCTACTCATGCTTCACAAATCGAGCAAAAATAGTTTAACATGTCAAGATTCAAATCGCAATAACTCGCTCAAAACCTAACGAAAATCAATTCTACAAGTTGCAGCATGCTCAGCAAGGAACGAACTATCAAAGCCATATCATGATTTCAACAATTATTGAGATCGAATTCTAACCTCTTGGAGATGGCAGGTCTTGATTCGTGCGTTTCAAGGTCCAAAAGCTGAAAACAGATGATGCTTGATGATGTATAAGATGAATGGAGTAGGTCTTTCAGCTCCAGCGTGTTCCAGTTCCAAAAATTGTCAAAATGCCATGGATGAGCTTGATGATAACAGTTCCAATTCCTCAATGTTTTTGCCAAGATCTTGCTCAGCAGTTCTTCACAAGTACCTGTAGATGATGAATCTCACAAAAACAAGCACGAAGAGTGAAGAATTTCAATGAAAATGATGAAAAAAGTGTGAAAAAGTTTGAAGAAAATTGAGAGAATTTGATGAGTTTTCTGTTAGATCTGAGATTGTGAATTGTGATTATGTGAATTCTGTTACAATTAAGCATATATACCACTTCCTAATCCAATTGTTAATCAAGATTAAGCAAATGTGATGTGAATTAGTGAAATGAAGTTTTAAGTGTTTTGGCCAAAATGCCCTTTTCACAATGCAGCCAATGTAACAGTGCAAATGCAGTCCAAACAAGTCCAATATGATGTTTATGATGTGTTGGAATTGGTTTGAAGTGCAAATGCCATGTATTTTTCAAAAACACTATTTTTCCCACCAAAATGCAAATTAGTCCACTTGAAAAATGCCATTTTGCTATGATGATTTTTGATGAAATGTGATGATGCATCATGAAAGTTCATGTCAAATGTGGTTTGCTCAAAAAAGAATCACCCAATTTGGCCTTTCCATTCAAAAGTTATGGCACTTTGAATTTCAACTTTTTCTGAAAATGATTTGATCACAACTTGCCAACCACACATGAGAAATTCATGTTCTTGGACTTTTTGGAAAGGTGAGAGCAAGATCTACAACTTTCATGTTGAACCAAATTTCATTTGAATAATTTTTGGACACGTAATTTTGAGGTGAAAAACTTCCCATTTTTGGCAATTTTCAATTACAAGTCACTTTCTATTTTTGGAAAGTTTTCATCTGACTTTATTTTCTTCATTCTTGATGTTTGAAATGTCAAATGAAACTTGTTTAGACATGAATGAAGTGCCTCTAACTCTCTCCCACCTCCAAATCCATCAATTCAGGCACAGTTGACCACAGTTGACTTTTTTGACTGATAGATGAATCTGGCTATGCACTGATCAAGTTGAGCTTCAAACTCCTGATGAAATGGCTCAATGATGGAACCCTAGCTTTCATAAGCTCATTATAACCATAAAATGATCCCCATATCCATTGAAACCCCCATCTCCTTACCAAGCCCTGATTGGCCCAATGCAGATGATTCAACCGATTAGGTTTGACCAGTGGTCAAAACCCTAATCTCAAGGTATCTGATCAATCTCTTGAATCTCTAGGATGATGACAAAACCATGATGATGATGATGTATCATTGCAACCAAGATGAAGCTCAATCTCCTTGACAACCAAGAAACCCTAATTTGTACCACACATCCTCAGATGGTTACTGATCAATTCAATCAATGAAACCCTTAGGCTTGCATCTTAACCTCTTTATCTTCTGACCAAGACCTAGGAGGATGACTTGCACAATGTAGCCACATGATATGCAAAGATGCAATGACTAATGACCTAAAAAATGATATGCAATATGTTAAGCTAGTCCCAAGAGAGGAGGGCAAATTTTGAGGTGTTACAGCTGCCCCTATTCAATCCACTGTGAACCTGTCGATATGAAATAGCCTCGGCTTTCAGATGATCAGGGTGAAGAGTGATTGAATACCAGGAACAGACGAACAATTTGCACTCTGATGGGAAATAATTAACCATGCCTGTCAGAATCGGCAAAGAAACAATCTTGAAGAAAAATCCGTCTGGTACGGAGAAAGTCGGCCTGAATACCGGAACAGAAACGTCGACTTGGATACCAAAATAAATGGTAACGCAGGGATAACCATGGCCTGAACACCACATCTGCTGGGGATTATCATCTCTTTCTTTTTATGCTTTTCTTGAACCCCGCAATTTTTCTCGCACAAATGATCCCAGATCACTGCATTTGAACCCCGACATCTTGTTTGCCAAAATAATGAACCCCATTCTCCATTTGAACCCCAGTCGCCTGACGATACCTTGTGATCGCCATTGTGAACCCCATTCTCCAGAAAATGCCTCAACATTTCCCTTTCTCCATTTGAACCCCGCTCTCCAGAAAATGCCTCAACATTTCCCTTTCTCCATTTGAACCCCGTTCTCCGCTTTCTTGTGCTAATTCCGCTGGCAATGTCGGAAATAACACCAAAACACCACTCTGCTGGCGACATATCAGAGGGTACACCTTCACAAAAGGAAGGTAACATGTGCATCTCTTCCTCAGAAGACACCCAAAATGACCTCCATTGGCCTCAGCCAAAGTCTAAGGTGACACATGAACAGAAGATAATCCTGAGGGCCTCATCCCGGATATAATCTTCAACTCCAATCTCTATTTGGACCCCGTTCTCCAGAAAATGCCTCAACACTTCCTTTTCTCCATTTGAACCCCACTTGTCGCGCTGATCGCGTAACGTCCTTTGATCTTATTTCTATCTCCGCCCGTCGGAAAAATTTCCTCCAGTATCGCACTACTGGGGAACACTGCTGATCTGACATCATGATGCTAAACTCCTCAGAGTAACACCTTCACCATCCGGCGAAACTAAATCTCCAACGGTAACCACAGCTTGAGTCGCGCTGATCGCGTAACATTCCCATCTCTGTCCGACGGAAAAGTTTCCTCCAGTATCGCACTACTGGGGAAGTACTGTTGATAAAAAACGGTGCCAAACTCCTCGGAGCAACACCTTCACCCTCAGACAACCACTTCTCAAACGATAACCACGGTCTGAGGCTAGCTCATGCTTGCAATATGATGCATGATTGATTTTTCTGCGTAATGCTCCATACTTATGGAAATGCTACGCGATTCATTATACAATATGCTATGCTTATCTACATGATGAATGTATAAAAAGTACCCCCCTCAAGGGACTCTTCTGGGGAGCTCGAGACACTCTGCTAAGGAACTCGCCACCACTCCAATCTCCACCCTGCTGGGGAACAACACTGCTGTTGGGAAAAAGGAAACCCTTGCTGGGGAAAAACCTCCTTTGCACCCGGTCCGCTTGGGGATTTGCTGGGGAAGAAACCACCAACACTCTGTGGGGATACACCAGTCTTTGACTTGCTGGGGATGTCAATCCCGACTCCGCTTGGGGAACCACCGCACACAGATACTTCCGCTGGGGAAATCGCAACCTTCAGACCTGGCGACTGGGGAAGCATCAATCTCGCACCTGCTGGGGATAACCATCCTGACCCTGCTAGGGAAACCTTTGAATCTGCTGTGGAGTTAGTCCTCACGACTCTGCTTGGAGAGATGAGGAAAATCTGGTACTGAACACCAGTCAACTCGTCGAACCCTGGCATTCACTGTTCTTATCCATTGTCAGCTTTCCAATTTTGAGAACTCCCAGACTCGTCTAGACCTTTTCTGCTCCATCATCTTGTATTCCAAACCGCTCTGTATTCGACGGAAAGCGAAGTCCTGGGATTTATACAAACTTTTCAATCTTCCGACTTTGAAGAGTCTTCTTGATTAATTCTCAAGGATCATCGTACGTCTCGCCGTTATTTCACCACTCTTCTATTCATTCGCTCGTCCCTGATCGGACTCCATGGGGATTTGCTTTGTCAAAAGCTTCCACACCACAACCTGCAAGTGAGTGAAAATATCTAACAGTACCTGCAAAAAAGATCGTTAGATAAAACCATGCCCCAGGCGTGTGAAGATTTCAACACTTGGGTCGCTCAACCTTCCGAATAAGATTTCAAGCTTCAATCTTATAAACATGCATTGGAAGGGACCTGTATGTCTTAAAATGCAAAATTCTTTATCACAAACAACTGGATGTTTTCGCAATCAAAGCGGTAATGAAAAACAAAAACAAAAATTATTTGACTGAATATGCATTTTATTGATTGGAAAAGTGTGGCTCAAACTGAGCAATACAAAGGAAGCAATTCCTGAAAAGAGGTAATTGCGCACAAAAGGAAAAATCTATCCTAATGGCAATGTGAAACCCGTAATCTCATCGAGTTCCAACTCGGTTACACCCCATATGTCCTCAGACTCTCCTTGCTTTCTGCCTTCTGAACAAGACGATCCCGATTGATCCCTACCGGGTATTATCCATGATGCTTTAACCAAAGCGCAAACGATCATGCCAGACGCAGTTGTTCGTTTCAATCCCTCTTTTGCCTGGACCGCCCTTTCGGGTTTTCAGTCCACCGGGATACCCTTTTTTACCCAAGTCGCCTTTTCAGGTTCTCGACTTGCCGGGTGTACAATTCTTTCATTTTTATCCCTAATTTTTGCCCGAACCTTTTCTTTCTGTTTTTTGGTTCGCCGGGATGCCCTTTCTTGCCTGGACTATTTTATTCTTTTCGTCCAGCGGGTCTCTTTATACGAAGTATTTTTTAACTGCGTCCGCATTCACAGGGGATGGAAAATCCTCGTCATCCATGGTCGTTAACAACAAGGCTCCTCCAGAGAAAACCTTCTTGACCATGAATGGACCTTCATAATTGGGTGTCCATTTGCGCCTTCGATCGTTTTGAGGAGGAAGGATCCTTTTCAGCACCATATCACCTACGTGATATACACGAGGTCGTACCTTTCTGTCAAAAGCACGCTTCATCCATTGCTGGTACAACTGCCCATGACAGATGGCCGCCAACCTCTTTTCCTCAATCAGGCTCAACTCTTCGTACCGAGTCCTTACCCATTCAGCCTCTTGCAATTTCACGTCCATCAGGACTCTCAAAGAGGGAATTTGAACCTCAACCGATAGCACAACTTCCATTCCATATACCAACGAGAAAGGTGTTGCCCCAGTAGATGTGTGCACCGACGTTCGATACCCATGCAATGCAAACGGCAACATCTCATGCCAGTCTTTATAGGTCACCACCATCTTTTGCACAATCTTCTTGATGTTCTTATTGGCTGCCTCAACCGCCCCATTCATCTTCGGACGATAGGGAGAAGAATTGTGATGCTCAATCTTGAGTTCCCGGCACAGTTCTGCCATCATCTTATTGTTCAAATTAGAACCATTATCAGTAATGATTCTCTCGGGAACCCCATATCTGCAAATGATGTCTCTCTTGAGAAATCTGGCAACGACCTGCTTCGTCACGTTCGTATAAGAGGCTGCTTCTACCCACTTGGTGAAGTAATCAATAGCCACTAATATGAACCGATGCCCATTCGAAGCCGTAGGCTCAATCTTTCCGATCATATCAATGCCCCACATAGCAAACGGCCATGGAGACGATATTAAGCTCAACGGATTTGGAGGCACGTGCACCTTGTCAGCATAAATCTGGCATTTATGACACTTCTGCACAAAATTGAAACATTGGGCCTCCATCGTCATCCAATAATAACCTGCCCTCAGCAGCTTCTTCACCATCGCATTCCCACTGGCATGGGTACCGAACGATCCTTCGTGAACCTCTTTCATCAATTGGCTTGCTTCTCTGTCATCAACACATCTGAGCAAGACCCAATTGAAATTTCTCTTATACAGAACCCCATCCTTATTCAGGTAGAACACCATGGCCAACCTCCGCAGAGTCTTTCGGTCCTTCTTAGATGCTCCCTCAGGATACTCTTGCGTCTCCAGATAGCGCTTGATATCGTAATACTACGGCTTCTCATCATCAGACGTTGTATCAACAGCAAACACATAAGCCGGTCTATCCAGACGACCTACTTCAACACTGGGGAACTGATTCCACCACTGCACCTTAATCAAGGCAGCCAGAGTAGCCAAGGCATCTGCCAAAGGATTCTCCTCTCTAGGCACATGATGCATCTTTACCTTGGTGAAAAACGTCAACAATCTCCTCGTATAATCCCGATATGGAACTAAATGAGACTGATGCGTATACCATTTTCCGTTAACCTGATTTACAACCAGAGCTGAATCTCCATATATGACAAGGTTCTTGATTCTCAAATCAATCGCCTCTTCAATCCCCAATATGCAAGCTTCGTATTCAGCCACGTTGTTGGTGCACTCAAATGTTAGCCGGGCAGCAAAAGGAATGTGGGATCCTTTCGGCGTAACCAAAATAGCACCAACACCGCTACCATTCACCTTAACGGCCCCATCAAACATCAGAATCCATTCGGATTCAGGGTCAGGCCCCTCCTCCGGGATTGGTTCCTCGCAATCTTTCGATTTGAGAAACATGATGTCCTCATCAGGGAATTCAAACTTCATCGGTTGATAATCCTCAATGGGTTGCTGGGCGAGGTAATCAGACAATACACTCCCCTTGATTGCTTTCTGAGAGGTATACTGTATATCATATTCTGTCAATATCATTTGCCACCTCGCAACCCGTCTGGTCAATGTTGGCTTCTCGAAAATGTACTTGATTGGATCCATCTTGGAAATCAACAAAGTGGTATGAACCAGCATATACTGTCTCAGTCGGCGAGCAACCCAGACCAAAGCACAGCAAGTTTTCTCGAGCAGTGAATATCTTGTTTCACAGTCGGTAAACTTTTTGCTAAGGTAGTATATGGCATGCTCTTTTCGACCAGACTCGTCATGCTGCCCCAATACACACCCCATAGACCCCTCGAGGACTGTCAAGTACAGGATTAACGGTCTTCCCTCCACAGGAGGCATCAGAATCGGAGGCTCCTGCAAATATTCTTTTATTTTTTCAAATGCCGCTTGGCAATCATTATTCCACCTGACCGTTTGATCTTTTCTCAACAATTTGAAAATCGGTTCACACGTGGCTGTTAGGTGAGATATGAACCGTGAAATGTAGTTCAATCTACCTAAGAAACCACGAACCTCCTTCTCTGTTCTCGGTTCAGGCATTTCTCTTATTGCTTTTACTTTCGCAGGATCAACCTCGATTCCTTTCTCACTTACTATGAACCCCAGCAATTTACTGGACCGCACTCCGAAAGTGCACTTATTCGGATTCAACCTCAGTCTGAATTGTCTCAGCCGGTCGAACAACTTGGCCAGATCTACCAAATGTCCCTCTTCTGTTTGGGACTTTGCTATCATGTCATCAACATAGCACTCAATTTCATGATGAATCATATCATGAAACAAAGTCACCATGGCCCTCTGATAAGTAGCACCGGCGTTCTTGAGACCAAATGGCATCACCTTGTAACAAAAAGTGCCCCATGGTGTAATGAACGTTGTTTTCTCCATATCCTCTGGCGACATTTTGATTTGATTATAGCCAGAAAAGCCATCCATGAAGGAAAACACCGAGAATTGAGCTGTATTGTCTACCAACACATCAATGTGAGGTAATGGAAAATCATCTTTCGGGCTAGCTCTGTTCAGATCTCGGTAGTCCACACACATTCTCACTTTACCATCTTTCTTCGGGACTGGCACAATGTTCGCGACCCAAGGCGGATAATTAGTGACAGCAAGGAAACCAGCATCCCACTGCTTCTGCACTTCCTCTTTAATCTTCATCGCCATATCAGGTCGAGTTTTGCGCAACTTCTGCTTCACTGGAGGACAATCTGCTCTTAACGGTAGCTTGTGCACAACAATGTCGGTATCCAACCCTGGCATATCTTGATAAGACCAGGCAAAGATGTCGACATACTCTTTTAACAATGCTACCATTCTGCTCTTGACACTTTCCTCCAAAGCAGCCCCGATTTTCACCTCTCTCTTGACCTCATCGGTACCCAGATTCACTGTTTCAATCTGCTCTTCATGCGGCTGAATCACCTTCTCCTCTTGTTTCAACAACCTGGCTAATTCCCCTGGCAGTTCACAATCTTCTTCGCCTTCCTCTTCGGCTTGATAGATCGGATTGTCGAAGTCATACGAGGGTGTAACAGGATTGTTATCAATGAGATCCGGAGAGGAATCGCATCTGCATGAATGTTGATTCATGCATTGCTTTAGAACCGGAGCGAGACAAATTGAAAAAGAAAAATGAAAACATTGCCATTTTTATTTTGTTTTTATTTTTAAACTGTAAAAATAAATGAAAACAGGGAACACCACTTTTAACTGAAAAACATCCTTTTATTGATGATGCAAAACTTGCAAAATTAAACATGAGGTGGCCCTTACAATGAACCATTACGTGTCGGGCAACACGTATGGCTTTCATGCATATAAAATTGAAACAGAAAAATATTACTCTTCCAGCAGAGTGACCGTGATGATCTTTTCAGCCTTCCAGTTCTGGATTCCCATCCCTGGTGCGCACGGCTTTATCCATTGGTCAATTTCGCAGTCGCTATCAGCTTCCTCACTCATCATGCAGATGTGATCCGAATCCAGCATTCCGGCGCTGGTGAACGTGACTGACGTACGACGCCCTCTGCCTTGTCCAGGTGAGCCTCTGCCAGGCTGATACCCCACTCTGAAGCAGTCTTTCTTTGCAGAGATATCCATCATCCTGCCCCAACCAGGAGCCTCTCCATTCTTCACCACTTCGGCGACCTGCTTGTACGAAGCAATGGACGGTTTCTCCTCCTCTTTGGCAAACAGAGCATTCTCCACCTTAACGGTTTCGAAAGCTTGACTCGGCATCTCCCATATCTCACCGTCCATTTCAACGTATTTGAATGAAGACAGGTGGCTGACAAAGATGTCCTCTTCTCCGCAGATTGTGACAACCTGTCCTTCCCAGATATATTTCAGCTTTTGGTGCAAAGTCGAGGTCACTGCCCCAGCAGCATGGATCCACGGGCGACCCAACAGGCAACTGTATGCCGGCTGAATGTCCATGACGTAGAAAGTCGACTTAAACACCTCGGGGCCTATCTTCACTAGAAGCTCAACCTCTCTGAATACGGCCCGCTTTGACCCATCAAATGCCCGCACTATCAGATCAGTGGGAGTCAGAATCAGCCCGTCACAATTCAGCTTAGCCAAAGCCTTATTCGGCAACACATTTAACGAGGAGCCGGTATCAACCAGCACATGCGAAAGCACGGCTCCTTTACACTCCATTGCGATGTGTAATGCCCGATTGTGATTCCTCCCATCCACAGTCAGATCCATGTCTGTAAAACCTAACCCATGGCTGACATGCACATTAGACACTACTGTCTCCAACTGGTTAATGGTTATCTCTTGAGGAACATAGGCTTTCTTCAAGATCTTCATCAAAGCCTCTCTATGCCCCTCAGAGCTTAACAGCAAATATAGAATCGATATTTTGGAGGGAGTTTGCTGCAGATGGTCCACAAGCTTGTACTCAGACTTCTTGATGATTCTTAAGAACTCTTCTGCATCATCATCAAGCTTCTCTCCCGACCCCACAGGCGCCGGTGTCACCACTGGAGTACTATCATTCACTACCGCTTGTTTACCTTTCGCCCTGGCTAAAGCCTCGGCCTTTTCTTTTTTCTCTTTTTCTCCTTCTTCTCTCCTCAACGCGTCAGGAGCAAACAGTCTTCCACTGCGAGTGAAACCGCTGGGACCGGCATTATCCACCTTTGACACGGTGGTTCCACCTGCAGTTTGATCTTCTACTTTCTCACCATTACAGTATACCTCCCCACCATAATGCCATGGCACGACATCATCTTTGTCATATGGAATTGGTCCAGGTACCGTGATGGTAACTGGAGCCGCCTCAGCTAGATTTGACAAATCCACCGGATCAAAATAAATTGTTATGGTGGAGACCTCTTCTTTCCCCATATCAGCCCTCTCAAACTGGATACTTCCCTCGTCCATCAGTCCATGGACAGTCTCTCTCAAGAGTATACACCCCTCAACAGAAATAGTGCACTCAGCACAATCATCACCACAGCCCGGGTAGACCCCATTCAACATCAACTGCCGCTTGACCTCAGCCAACGGAGTCTTCAACTGATTAACATACAACAACCCGATTCGGCCCTCCTCAGAGATGACATTCACCCCCCTCTGACCATGCGCGGGCATGGGATTAACATTAACGTTGGGAGATGGTGCAAAGTTGATCGCCTTTGAATCCACCAGGTCTTGAACTACGTGCTTAAAAGCTTTGCAGTTCTCTACGTTGTGTCCGGGCGCACCCGAATGGAATTCATATTTCGCATTCTCATCATAATTGGATGGCCTTTGATCAGGTCTCAAAGGTGCCAGAGTTCTTAACTGTACCAACCCCAGATCTGTCAACTTCTTTAACAAAAAGGAGTAAGTCACAGGAGGCCTGTCAAACTGCCTATCATTCATTCTTCCCCGCACCTGGTAACCAGCCCTCTGTGGCCTTTGCTGAAATGGTTGTCTTTGTTGTTGCGGTTGTTGTTGCTGTTGTGCAGGCTGACTCTGATTATCAGCAGGAATAGTTACCGCAGCAGTGTGCTGGAAGTAACGATCCCTACTGGGTCCTCTCTGAGCATAGACCGCGCTGGTATCACCCTCCTTCTTCCTCTGGCCATTCCCAAAAGGCTTCTTCGACCCAGACGACGAAGCATTGCCACCCTGGATCTTCCCGAGCTTCAGCCAGCTCTCTATTCTCTCACCGGCAACCACTATGTCTGAAAAATTGGTGACCGGACAGCCAACCATTCTTTCGGCGAATGCCCCCTGCAAAGTCCCCATGAAGAGATCAAACATCTCTCTGTCCACTAATGGAGGTTGCACTCTGGCAGCCAATTCCCTCCATCTCTGAGCATACTCTTTAAACCCTTCGTTATTCTTCTGAGACATACCCTGCAGCTGGGTACGACTCGGGGCCATATCAGCATTGAACTGATACTGTTTAAAGAATGCGTCCCCAAGATCTTGCCAGTTCTTTATATCATAGGACTTCAGCTTGGTGTACCACTCCAGTGAGCCTCCGGACAGACTGTCCTGGAAGAAGTACATCCACAGCTTTTGGTCCATGGTGTATGCAGAGATCTTACGAACAAACGCTTGCAAATGAGTTTCGGGGCAGGAACTCCCATTGTACCTATCAAATGTGGGTGCCTTAAATTTCTGCGGGATCACGATCCCCTCTACCAACCCCATATTTGACATATTGACCACCCCAGGAGTGGCATAGCTCTCCAAAGCTCGGATCTTCTCAGCCAGCAGCTGAATCTCTTTATTCTGTGGTGGGGCACCGTATTGACCGAACGGTTCATTATGCATAGAGAACTGATATGCCTCTCGGTCTTCCTCTCTGTCGTCATCAACCCCGAAGAAAGGCGGGAACAGACTGTCCTTCAGATTCTGACCAGGTTGACCCCCAGCAGCACCAAAACCAGCAGCATTATTCACTATTCCCACTGTTGTTCTTTTACCACCGTCTCGAGAACCACCCAACCCCTGGTTGGAGACACCATCCAGGTTGACACCACTATTTGCCGCTGAAGCCCGCTCGAGCTTCTCGACTTTGTCAGCTAGAGCTTTCTGACCAACTGCAAAACCTTGCATGATGTTGATCAGCTCGTTCATCTTGTCTTTCAACTCGAGGATATCTGTGTTCGGGAGATCCATTAGTCGGGGAGTATTGGGTCGCGTGAAGTATCTGTGAGGACGGGTTGAATGCAAAGGTACAACTCTGCGAGCACGAGCAATGATTCCTGAAACAATCAAGCACGTTAGAACTGATACCTGCAAAATAAAACACAAGTTATTATGATCATGCATGAATGCAGTGTTTATCCACATGAGGAACACTTTGTTTCTCGATCCTGGCTTCATCGAGACAAACAATAATCCGGCAGCAATATTCTGACATTCATCATACAGATGAGAGATATATGATTTAGCAAAATACCACCCAACCATGTGTGTGCTGTGTGAGTGCATACGGGAAAGCAAATAAAGCTTGAAGATCAACCACTGAATGAAAATAACCATCACATAGCAAAATGCATAATAAGTGCCATAGTCATACATCAAATCAGATACAAATCTCCAGAATCAGGAAAGAAATTAAAGCAAATGAATTCCGTCAACAAGTCTGACGGTAATCCTCACAAACAATACAGGCTATCCTGATGAGGGTCCCACAGAAGGCCCTATATCATCGACCATCCTCGCGAACTCTGCGGCGAACCTGAGCTCGGTGTTCTCCTGCTGTAATCTCCCCACCTCCTTCTGGTGAATCTTCATCTGCCTGAAGTAATGATCTCTCTCAGCAATGTAATGATCTCTCTCGGCGATGATCTTTGCTTTCTCCACTTCCCACTCTGCAGCAAGGACTCTGGCTCTGGCATCTCTCTGATCTCTCACAAGGATTTGCCTCCTCTTCTCATCTTCGATGACCCTTGAAGCTCTGGCTAGCTTCTCCTTCGTGATGTCGTGCTCCTTTGTCGACGATGCTAAGGCTTGGCTGATCTTCCCATAGTAGGCGGTATCCATCTCAAAGCGCTTTGCTTCCAGGGCATGTCGCTTGTCTTGATCTTCCATTCTTACTTTGATCTCTTGATTAGCCATCTGAATCCGAGCGACACTCATCTCCAATTCAGCTTTCTCTGCAAGCAACTGACCTCTGGCTCTCTTCATCTCGAGGAATTCTTCCATACTGACAGAAGAACGCGGACCCTTAATCAAAGGACACCCAGGATCACCTCCCGGAAATGGTAGATGTGTGATCTCGATCCTCTTTCGAAGCCAATCATCAAATAGAGGAAAATACCGGCTATTGACCTTGCCATAAGGAACCTTACCCTTTCGCCGAATGTCGCGCCACTCATCCAATACTTGCCTCAGCTTGGCCTGATTGCCCTCAATCAGGAAGTAAAAGGACTCCTGAATCTCTCGTCCAAGAGGAGGACCCTCCACAGCAAACCCCATCTGTCTCCTGAGAAGCACCGGGTTGTAATTGACGCAACCCTGAACTCCCACAAGAGGCACATTGGGAAGACTCCCACAACTGCATATGAAATCCCGTCCTGCCATACCGTTATGAGTCCATGCTATATCAGCAGCCCGCAAACCCATCAATCTGAATGACCACTTGACAGTCGGATCGAGATGAGCAAAAGCACCTCGGGAAGGCAAATACCCCATAAACCACCTGAATAGCATCTGAGCACAACATCGGATCAGACCACCATGCCGCTTCTCGTTCCTGTTATGAACCGAGTAATAGACATCTCCAATCAGAGTAGGAATAGGGTTCCTCTGCATGAACAATCTGATAGCATTATGGTCGACAAAGCTCTTCTGATTAGGAAACAGAATGATCCCATAAATGCTCACAGCAATCAAAGCACAGACCGTCTTCCAATTACCCATAGCAGCATGTTCCTTGGTTTTAGCTTCCAAGAAACTCAAATGAAAACCCGGTAATTTGCCCTTCTCCTTCAAACCCTCCTTGATCATCCCCGGGCTCAAATAAAGAGCACGAGAAATTTCCATAACAACAGGCTCCACCTTAGTGGCAACGAAAGGAATCTGATCTCGGATCTGGATACCCAGGATGCTAGCATAGTCCTCCATCAGAGGCCCCAACAAGTAATCCGGGAACACAAAACATCTCAAACCTGGGTCATAGAACTGGAGAAGTGTATGAATGGCGCTTCTGTCGCTATCAGTGAGCCTGAAAACCATCTTCAGAATACCACCGTATGCCTCACGGAACATCCCCACATGGTCGGGTGTAATCAAGGCTATCATATCTCTCAACACACCAATCTCTGGGTCGAAGAAACTGTAGGCAACATCATGCTTCAAACCGGTCCTCATGTCGGAGCAAAGAAATCTCTCAACCAGGATCTCAATCAAAAATGTCCATGCATAAGAATAAACATGTGTTAGATGCAGGTAAATGCAAAATGTGATGATGCTGATGAATGAATGCAATGCATAGTGCCATCCTCCAAGTCATCTGAACATCTGTTGCACTGAAGCCCGATCTCTGAACTGATCACAACCATCTGAGGGAAAAGGTAACCATAAATCCAACTCCAGGGATTCCGAAATAAACGGAACTGAAAGATACATCACCATCATCACCAGACAATCTCTGAGAAGATAACCACAATCCTCTGAATCGGCCCGGGGAATCCTGAAATAAACGGATCCCCACTGATAAATAACACGGACAGCACTCCGGCGTCTCGGAAATAAATCCATAAATCCGACTTATAAATAGGACTCTGATCAACGGAACCATTAGTCACCATCAAAGTCACCATCTGAACATGCATCTGTAAGAATCACCCTCCCCTCACAGGTAAATTCTAAACAGGTCATCCTAAGGCGGATAATAGTCTCGACAATCGGGCAGAGATACTCAATGGGTTTGCCCTTTCGGGTGTGCCATTGTAGCTCTCCTGAGATCGTCTAAACCAAAGATCCGGGAAATGATCGGTCACCAGAGTCAATAGCTCAGATGAGGTGACTCAACCAGAGTGGAGTACCCCACAAAGGAAGAGCACTATCAAATGAACCTCGTCCGGCTTGTGGTACATCACATTGCCAAGCACATGTTGACCTAACATGAAGGAGGCAACATGAGACCACACTAATCCTAGGTGTGTACTCGGGCCTGGGTTTTAGCCCCACTCAGAACACCCACCCCAGAACAGAGGAACCACCTGCAAGGAGGACAGCAACATGATAGTATGATGCATGCAAATATTTATGCAAATATATACACAGTCAGAATAATAAATGCAATAAATAAAGCGGCACAAGCAACCTAAACTATCCTAGAACGCTAGGAGAGACTCGCTTAGGGCAGATGGACCAGCAGAAAGGTCAACTTCGGGTCCCCAGCAGAGTCGCCAGCTGTCGCATCTGCGAAAAACAACCGGCGGGCTAAAACGAAAACAACACAGAGCCGCCACCGTGCGTTATTTATCCCAAAAGAGGGAAAGGAAACGCTCGAAGTAAACCTGGGAAAAGCATGGTCTCGCGACCAAAGAGATGGGATCAGGAGTCGGTTACGCAAGGGGAAGGTATTAGCACCCCTCACGTCCGTCGTACTCGACGGGATCCACGCTCAAAAGAAAGAATAGGTTGCTAAAACAAACATCACACACACAAACAGCACAGGTGGGAGAAGAGGGGAGAGGGCTCGCTAGGATATCGCATCCTATGCCTACGTATCTCGTCTGGAACGAGAATCAGAGCTGCCGTAGTTCGGCTCACGCACGCCAAACAAGACACACACAAACACAGGCAAACCTGGAACCCGAACGCCAATCGCTGGACTTACATCGGCTTCCGAACCAAACAAACACACTCAGGATACGGACAGCCAATCGCTGGTCTTACATCCATATCCTGGCACACAAGAGGGAACAAACAACAACAAGTTACTAAGGAGTCAGGCACTCGAGCCTAGCAACTGCCGAGCAAACACACGCAAAAAGAAAAAAAGTGCCCGGAGAGACCACGCACGGTCTCCTGCCTACGTACCTCATCTGGTATGAGGATCAGGGCGACGTAGTTCCCCTGAACGGGAAAGAAATTCTAACCAGATACAAAGGGAGACACACTACTAGGGAGCTGTACTCGAGCCTAGATGTTATCATGCATCATTGCCCTATGTTATGGTTCGCTATCTACTTGCACAACAGCAAGCTAATCCTAACCAGGAAAAAGCAAAGCATGCAAGCATAAACAAAACAAATCAAACATTCACAGTTAGCACACACTATATACAGACAGATGTGGGCTAAATCAAGAGTTAAGTTGCAAAAGCAACACAACTGTGTCAGGGTGGTGTTGGCTCTTAACCCTGACATTGAGAGTCAGGGTGAAGCCAGATGAAATGGAAGTGAGGGGTGTGCCTCACAGCTCTTATCCCTGGCCAGGGAGAGCTTCAGACAAAGGAGTGTGGGTTCAGAAAGTGGGAACCCTTCTACACTCATGACTCTGACTCAACTGTACAACTGTACATGGATCTTGGGTTAGGATCCTCAAGGCATCAACATGTGATGTGAGCCAAGGGACGACTCAACAGAATAGTAGGAGGTGGACTACACACTGAAGGTGAGAAAAACAAGAAAGGGGGGGGGGTTGAATTGTTTGAAAAATAAGCGCTTTTCAAAGTGAAAATCACACAATGATTTTATACTGGTTCGCTTATAACACAAAGCTACTCCAGTCCACCCGGCCAAGGTGATTTCGCCTTCAACAAGGACTTAATCCACTAATCTTGAAAGATTACAAACAACACCTAAGAGAGAAGAAAATCTCTTAGTCTTCTCAAGTCTACAGACTACACAGAGTCACTTGAGGAAATCAAACAAATAAAAGATACAAGATATGTAATCTAGAGTGCTTCTAAGAAAGCAAGTATTACAAACTTAAGAACAGATTTTTCACTTAATAAGCAAAAGCTTAGTGAAATTCTTTGAGAGCAAAGATGATTTTCTTGAGCGTGAAATAATTCAGTATAGTTTTGGCTAGTTGATTTCTTGTTACTGAATGTTGATTGCAGCTCTATTTATATATGAGTTGAAGTAGTGGTTGAACTGGTGGATATTAGAAGGAGTTTACTCCATTTCATAAATAGCTTCTGCAGTTTAACTTTTCATCTTTGAAGTGACTACTTACCACAAGTAGTATCTTCTCTCTTGGAAGTGGAGATTAACGTCTCTTTCTCTGTTTAGGAAATCTATTTGAAAATCTTTACTTGACTTGAACGTTACTTCTTCATGATTAGCAAATCCATAATCAGAGTATTTGTGTTTCTGGAGAATCTTGGAATCTTGCTTCTGATGTTGATCTCTTGAGAGTTCAGATGGCGCTGATAACTTTCAGAATATACAGATAACGTTTCTCCAGAATCAGAGCTTCTAGACTTTACTTCATGTTCAGATGCTTCTGATACTTTGCAGTTTTGTCCAGAGTCAGAGCTTCTAGACTTTCTTGAACGTGCTTCCACTTCAGATGCTCCTAATACTCTAGAATTTGTATCTGATCTTGTTGTGCATCTGATGACATCATCAGATTCATTTCTTCTTTCTTTAGAACCCTGCACACTTAGAAACTTTTCGTTAGGGTGCCATTTTTGGTTTCATCCTTTGTTATCATCAAAATCAAGGAATCTGTTGTAGAACAATTTTTGTTCTTACAATCTCCCCCTTTTTGATGATGACAAAACAACTTAAAATAGCAGATGAAACATGAATGAAATAAGATCAGATAGACAGAAGCTCCCCCTGAGTTAGTGCTAGGGAGTTCAGAAGTTCTTACCAGAGCTTTCCAAGTAATGAGATTTCTGAAAACTTTCTGCAATTTCTTAAATTTAATGTTAGAGCTATTTAATCAGAGCTATTTTTATCAGAGCTATTTCTACAATTGTTGCAGAGTGCTTAAGGTTTTTAGACAATTTTCATCAGCGCTATTTAATGATTTCTCCCCCTTTTTGTCAGAATCAAAAAGACATAGTAATAAAAATTGAATTAAAGAGAAAAACATTTCATTAAAAATAGAAACACAAAACATCAGATTCAAAAAGAAGACAGAAGCAAAAACAACAAAAGGCAAGCAAAAACATAAAATCCTAAGTGCCTAAGGGTTCTGAGGCAATTTCTGCAAGATCATGGCAAGCATCTTCTGGATGTTCTCATTGACCGTATCTTGCTTGTCCATTCTGTCTCGGAGGATGTTCTGATCTTCCTTAAGGTCCTTCAGAGTCTGAAGGATCATGGGAACAGCAGTTGAAGACTCCCCCTGAGTCAGAGCCTGCTGGGCTTCAGCTTCTGCAGCAGCTTGAGCTTCTGCATCTGCCAGAGCCTTAGCTTCAGCTTCTTGTTGCCTTAGGATTTCTGCTTCCTGAGCAATTCTTTCCTCTTCTATTCTTCTTGCTTCTTCTGCTTCTCTAGCCAACCTCTCTTCCTCTAGCCTTCTGGCTTCAGCCTCTCTAGCAAGTCTCTCCTGGAGTCTTGCCTCAGCATTTCTGATGTAGTCATTTCTGACTTGTTCAGATATGCTCTTCAGCCTAAAGGACTCAGATGTCATCCAGCCAATGACTCTGTTCCAGTGTGTCCTTACAGATTCAGGATCATCACTGATTTCAGAGTTAGTGACCAGAGAATCAACCTTTTGAGCTGAAGCCTCTGCAATCATAAAGATGGCTTCCTTAAGGGTAGGTTTAGAAAGCTCAGGTTCAGGTTCTGGTTCAGAGGTATGAGGTGGAGGGCTGAGATTCAAGGTTTGAGGTTCAGATTCTGACTCAGGTTGGGGTTCAGATTCTGCTTCTGGTTGAAGACTGGGGGATGAAGCATAAAGTGGGTTTAAATCTAAAGGTTCGGATTCTGGTTCTGGGACAGCGGGAAGGATTGGTGGGTTGATATCAGAAGTGGGATGGTCAGAGGGTTGGTTTTCAGAAGGTTGAGTTTCAGAGGGTATGGTGGTTGTTTGTTGTAATGGTGAAGTTATTTCAGGTTCTGTGGTTTGTGTTTGTTGTGAAGCAAGTCTGTGAGCATAAAGTGTGGCTATTGTTGGGGATTCAGGGTCAGAAAATTCAGGGTCAGAAGGGACAGAAACATAAGGTGGTGATTCATGTGCAGAGGATGAAGAAGAAGAGGTGCTTTGGTGAGTTTGTGCAGGTTTAGAGGGAGGAATGAAAGTTCTGGCTATGTTTAGAACTGGTGTAGGTTGGGAGGTTCTGGTGATTGAGGGTGTAATGTCAGAGGAGGTATAAATGGGTTGTGAAGAGAGAGGGTTAGAGGAAGCCATCTGAAGATTAGAGGAGACAGGAGGAACAGACTTACCAGTTGAGATTTGCAGAGGAGCTGAAGATCCGCTTCCAGAAGCTCCTTCAAGTCTGGCCTTCTTTGCTGGTGGAGCTATCTTCTTCTCAGAAATACCTCTCTTGTATCTGACTAAGTCTTCTTCAGAGTCCAGACAGTCGTCGAGGCTGAAATCAGATATATCCACACCATCATCCAGTAGACGCTGAAGATAGATGGCAACAGCATCTCTTGGCTCGTTCTTGAAGAATCTGGCCAGGCCATGAGGCATCTTCCTCTGATCTTTCAAGCTATTCCAGGTTGTATCCAGAGTTGGCTTGACTTGTATTTTCTTGATTATCCCCATACTCTTGAGGTTTCTGGCATTCAGAGGCTTTCCCACATCAATTGCCAGATCATCCATACATCTGGTCTTTTCCAGTTGGTCAACCAGTCCATGCTCAATGAAGACATCAGAAAGCAATCTTCCCAGAGGGATGTAAGACCTTGGCTTCATATTGTTTCTGGTTTCTTTGACAGAATCCCTCAGATATCTGAAAAGGAGAACAGGGAGGTTGATCTGGATACCCTTCTGAATACAGTATAAAATGCATTTTTGATCAGCATTTATGTAATCAGAGGAGTTGGAGGCTGGGCGATGGTGAATAGTGCCCAGAATGATTTTTAGCCACACTCGGAGGTTCTGGTGTAGCTCTTTGTTCTTAGAGGGGTTTCCTTCAACATTTGGTTTGAATATTGTTGGGTTGATAACTTCAGTGATGCGTTTAGACCTAGGAGGGATGTTGTAAATCCTTTTTCCTCCAGTTGTCTCCATGTTCAGCAAGGAGGCAATTGATGCTTCAGTGATAACAATCTTTACCCCTAGAACAAAAGAGACAATGAATTGGTCATCTGCATCAGCATGTCTTCAGAACTCCTTGACAAGAAGAGGGTAGATAGGACCATAAAGCCTGTTGAAGTAGGTTTCCCATCCTTGTTGACGAAGTTCCCTAGTAAGATCAACGCCATTTCTTCTTAGGTTGTCAAAATCAACCAAAGATTCACACAATACATCCAAACCTTCAAAGGGAGTTGAAAGGTTTATGTGGCTTTCTCGGTCAAGAATGTGGGGTTCTTGATAAACAGGGGTTATAGAAACACCGGTGACAGTTGGAGTTGAAATACTAGAGGTTTGAGCGGTGGAACTTGACTCCATTTGCTGTGAGTAGTTGAACAGTTGTTGTTGTTGAGCATCCATTGTAAAGAAGAAGATGAAGATGAAGAAACTTGCAGAGAATGCTTCGAGAGAGGGTTTAGGGTTTTAGAGTGAGTGAGAGTGATAAGTGTGAAATGTGAGAGAAAGTGTTTATATACTCTAAGTAAAACACATGCAAAACGACACCTCAGAATGCGTTAGACATAACACTCAAAATAGCACGCTTGGGGGGAAAAATGATTACAGCTAATAAATGAATGTCTAATCCCAACAGTACGCACACTGCTCTAGGAGATTTCAAATGTTCTGACCTTTGATTTCTTTTGACAGCTGTCTAGAAGTTCTAGGGTTAGACATTTAATGCTCCACGTGTTGATGTATCTGATCTTCAGGAATACCAAAGGATTGGTTTCTGAAGATTTCTAACTCAGATATCTTCTTAACTTGTAGAAGTATCAGAGTCAGAGGCAGAAGTGTATTTGTTTTTATCAGAGTCTCATTTTACATGTTCAGAGCCAAATTTTACTCAGGGCAATTTTTAATGTTCAGATTCTCTAATATAAAAAGAAATCTATCTTCAGCTAGAGGCTTAGTAAAGATATCTGCCCATTGATGTTCTGTATCAATGAACTTCAATGTTACTATCCCTTTCTGAACATAGTCTCTGATAAAATGATGTTTTATTTCTATGTGTTTGGCTCTGGAATGTAGAATGGGATTCTTACTTAAACAAATAGCAGCAGTATTATCACAAAAGATAGGAATGTTACTCTCAAAGATTTGTAGATCTTCTAGCTGATGCTTCATCCAGAGCATCTGAGTTGTGCACAGTGATGCTGAGATGTATTCTGCTTCTGCAGTTGATAGAGCAATAGTTGACTGTCTTTTGCTAGCCCAGGAGATTAGATTGTTTCCCAGAAGCTGGCAATTTCCAGAAGTGCTTTTTCGTTCTATTCTATCTCCTGCATAATCTGCATCACAATAACCAGAAAGCCTATACTCTGATGTTTTCTCATACATTAGGCCCAGGTTAGGAGTTCCTTTCAGATACTTAAGAATTCTCTTAACAGCTGTTAAATGAGATTCTCTAGGATCTGATTGGAATCTGGCACAAAGACAGACGCTAAAGAGAATATCAGGACGAGTAGCAGTCAGATAGAGAAGAGAGCCTATCATACCTCGATAGAGCTTCTGACAAACCTTGTTGCTTACCTCTTCCTTTTCCAGAATGCAAGTTGGGTGCATAGGAGTTTTTGCAGAGTTGCATTCAGTCATATCAAACTTCTTCAGAACGTCTTTAATGTACTTGCTTTGATGAATGTACGTGACTTCTGGAGTTTGATTGATTTGAATTCCCAGAAAGAACTTTAGTTCTTGCATTAGACTCATTTCAAATTCTGCCTGCATTAACTTAGAAAATTCTTGGCAAACAGAGATATTAGCAGAACCAAAAATAATATCATCAACATAAATCTGGCATATCATGAGATCATTATTAAGGTTTTTACAGAAGAGTGTAGAATCAACTTTTCCTCTGATAAAATTTTGTTCCAGAAGAAAATTGCTTAAACGTTCATACCAAGCTCTGGGAGCTTGTTTAAGTCCATATAAAGATTTCTTAAGTTTAAAAACATGTTCTGGAAAGTTTGAATTTTCAAAACCTGGAGGTTGATTGACATACACTTCTTCTGAAATGTAACCATTAAGAAATGCACTCTTGACATCCATTTGGTATAATTTGATAGAATGATTAATAGCAAAAGATACAAGAAGACGAATAGATTCTAACCTCGCGACTGGAGCAAAAGTTTCATTATAATCAATACCTTCTTGTTGACTATAACCTTGAGCAACCAGTCGAGCTTTGTTTCTGACAACTTCTCCTTTTTCGTTCAGCTTGTTTCTGAAAACCCATCTGGTTCCAATGACATGAGTGCCTCTAGGTTTAGGAACGAGATCCCAGACATCATTCTTGGAGAATTGATCTAACTCTTCTTGCATAGCTGCCACCCAATCGTTATCTTGAAGAGCTTCATCACAGGACGTAGGCTCAATCAGAGACACTAGTCCCAGAGGAATATCTTCAGAAGTTCTGAAGGTAGATCTGGTTCTAACAGGTTCATCTTTGTTTCCCAAAATCAAATCTTCAGATACGTTAATACGACTTTTAACTTTCCTTGGAATTTCTGGAGATTTAATTTCTTCAGAGTCTGGAGTGACAGTTGCTTCTGGAGTTTTCTCAGATTCTACAAGAGTGATTTCCAAATCTGCAAACTTTTCAACTAGCTTTGACTTTTCAGGGTCAAGCTTATCATCAAATTTGACATGAATTGATTCCTCCACAATTTTGGTTTCTGTGTTATATACTCTATAGCCTTTAGAACGTTCTGAGTATCCTAACATAATACCTTTCTGTGCTTTGGAATCAAACTTGTTCAGATGTTCTTTAGTATTTAATATAAAACAAGAGCATCCAAAAGGATGAAAATATGAGATGTTGGGTTTTCTTCCTTTACACAGTTCATAGGGAGTCTTTTCTAGAATAGGTCTTATAGAGATTCTATTCTGAATATAACACGCTGTATTTACAGCTTCTGCCCAAAAGTGCTTTGCTACATTAGTTTCATTGATCATGGTTCTGGCCATTTCTTGGAGTGTCCTATTCTTCCTCTCTACAACTCCATTTTGTTGTGGAGTTCTAGGGCAGGAGAAATCATGGGATATTCCATTAGAATCAAATAATTCTTCAAAATCTTTATTTTCAAATTCTCCACCATGATCACTTCTGACTCTAACAATTTTAGAGTCAAATTCTTTTTGCACTTTAGAACAGAAACTGGTGAATACAGAGTGAGACTCACTCTTGTGCTTTAGGAATTTTACCCATGTCCAGCGACTGTAATCATCAACAATGACTAGTCCATACTTCTTTCCATTAACTGATGCTGTTTTCACAGGACCAAATAAGTCAATGTGAAGAAGTTCCAGAGGCTTAGAGGTAGAAACAACATTTTTCTTTTTAAAAGATGTTTTTGAAAACTTTCCTTTCTGACAAGCTTCACACAGAGCATCTGAAGAAAACTTCAGTTTAGGTAAGCCTCTGACTAACTCAAGTTTAGTTAGTTGAGAAAGTTTTCTCATGCTAATGTGGCCTAAGCGTCTATGCCATACCCATTGCTCTTCGTGAACTGACATTAAACATTTAACATTTTGATCTTTTAAATCAGAAAGATTTATTTTATAAATGTTGTTTTTCCTCTTGCCTGTGAAAAGGACAGAGCCATCGTTCTGATTAATGGCTTTACATGTTTTTTGATTAAAGATTACATCATAACCGTTATCACTTAATTGACTTATGGATAACAAGTTATGCATTAATCCTTCTACATAAAGAACATCAGATATAGAGGGAAGAGTACCATTACCAATAGTTCCGGAGCCTCTGATCCTTCCTTTCTGATCTCCTCCGAAGCCTACAAATCCAGCGTCTTTAAGTTCCAGGCTTTGGAACATAGACTTTCTTCCCGTCATATGTCGCGAGCATCCAGAGTCCAGGTACCATGACTGGTGTTTGAACTTTGCTGCATAGGATATCTGCAACATAGATAATCTTATCTTTCGGTACCCAGAATCTCTTGGGTCCTTTCAGATTAGTTTTCCCAGAGTTTCTTACAACTTGGGGTCTTCTAGCATTTTTAAATTTGTGTTCTTGTGTGTGTGTGTAGTGATATGAAAAAGGCGATTTAATTTGGTTACTGGTAGAGGTTTCATCTTCCTTAGGATCATACCCAATTCCCCTTTTATTATTCTGACTTACTCCATAAATCATGGATGCCATAATACTCCTATCTATTCCATTCTTCAGAAATTTTTGAAAGGCTTCTTCATATTTATAAATAATTTCATTTGAAGTTTGTGGTGCTTGAGACAACGCTTCTACTAATTCTAAGCTTTTTGTTTTAGCTTCATCTCTTTCTAACGTTAAAGATCTGATTGTATCTTCTCGTGCTAGAATTGTTGTCTCAAGTTTACTACATTCTTCAGATTTTGCTTTAAGAAGGCCTTTAATGTTTTTAACTTTTTGTTTTAATTTCTGATAAGAAGTAAGAGTTTCTGACAAACATGATTCTAAGTCAGATCTAGAAAGTTCAGAAAATACCTCTTCAGATTCTTCGTCTGAGCAGCTGGATGTGGTAGCCATAAGTGCTACGTTAGCCTGTTCATCAGAGTCAGATTCTGATGATCCAGATTCACTGTCATCCCAGGTAGCCATCAGTCCTTTCTTTGTTCTGAAGGTGTTTTTCTTGAAGCTTTCTTTTCTAGGGTTGTCTTTCTTCAGCTTGGGGCATTCATTTCTGTAATGACCTGTTTCTTTACATTCATAACAGGTAATATCTTTGTTAGCTTTACCTTTTGAAGTTGACTCTGATCGATCCCCTCTAGGTCTTGATCTTCTGAAGTTGTTGTTGTTCCTCTTTTTCCAGAGTTGCTTAACTCTTCTGGTTAGTAGGGACAGTTCTTCTTCATCATCAGAGTCTTCAGGTTCAGAGTCGTCAGTATCTGCAGTTTCTGCCTGGAGAGCTTTGGTTCTGTCTGACTTCCGTCTTTCAGGTCTGGACTTTAGCGCCACGGACTTGTTTCTTTTCTGAGGTTCATCCTCCTCTAGTTCTATCTCATGACTTCTGAGAGAACTAACAAGTTCTTCAAGACTGATATTGTTCAGATCCTTTGACAGCTTCAGAGCAGTAACCATAGGTCTCCATTTCTTTGGCAGACTTTTGACAATCTTCTTAACATGATCTGCAGTCGTGTATCCTTTGTCTAGCACTTTAAGACCTGCAATAAGAGTTTGGAATCTGGAAAACATAGCTTCTATAGCTTCGTCATCTTCCATTTTGAAGGCTTCATACTTCTGGATAAGCGCCAGAGCCTTCGTCTCTTTGACTTGGGAGTTTCCTTCATGAGTCATCTTCAGAGAGTCAAGAATATCTTTGGCTGTCTCTCTGTTGGTGATCTTTTCATATTCGTTGTATGATATAGCATTTAGAAGTATTTTTCTGGCCTTGTGGTGATTTTTGAAGACACGTTTCTGATCTTCTGACATCTTACTTCTGGGAACTTCAGCTCCATTTAAGATTGGAGGTTTGTATCCATCTGTGACAATGTCCCAGAGGTCAGCATCATAACCCAGAAAGAAACTTTCGATTCTATCTTTCCAGTAATCAAATTTTTCTCCATCAAAAACAGGAGGCTTGGCATTGTAAGAATCTTTCTCATTTGAGTGGGCCATTGTTTTTCTCGTACTGGATCTCTCTACACGGTTAAGTGTTTGATTAGAAAATCAATAACAGAGCCGGAGCTCTGATACCAATTGAAGGTGAGAAAAACAAGAAAGGGGGGGGGGGTTTGAATTGTTTGAAAAATAAGCGCTTTTCAAAGTGAAAATCACACAATGATTTTATACTGGTTCGCTTATAACACAAAGCTACTCCAGTCCACCCGGCCAAGGTGATTTCGCCTTCAACAAGGACTTAATCCACTAATCTTGAAAGATTACAAACAACACCTAAGAGAGAAGAAAATCTCTTAGTCTTCTCAAGTCTACAGACTACACAGAGTCACTTGAGGAAATCAAACAAATAAAAGATACAAGATATGTAATCTAGAGTGCTTCTAAGAAAGCAAGTATTACAAACTTAAGAACAGATTTTTCACTTAATAAGCAAAAGCTTAGTGAAATTCTTTGAGAGCAAAGATGATTTTCTTGAGCGTGAAATAATTCAGTATAGTTTTGGCTAGTTGATTTCTTGTTACTGAATGTTGATTGCAGCTCTATTTATATATGAGTTGAAGTAGTGGTTGAACTGGTGGATATTAGAAGGAGTTTACTCCATTTCATAAATAGCTTCTGCAGTTTAACTTTTCATCTTTGAAGTGACTACTTACCACAAGTAGTATCTTCTCTCTTGGAAGTGGAGATTAACGTCTCTTTCTCTGTTTAGGAAATCTATTTGAAAATCTTTACTTGACTTGAACGTTACTTCTTCATGATTAGCAAATCCATAATCAGAGTATTTGTGTTTCTGGAGAATCTTGGAATCTTGCTTCTGATGTTGATCTCTTGAGAGTTCAGATGGCGCTGATAACTTTCAGAATATACAGATAACGTTTCTCCAGAATCAGAGCTTCTAGACTTTACTTCATGTTCAGATGCTTCTGATACTTTGCAGTTTTGTCCAGAGTCAGAGCTTCTAGACTTTCTTGAACGTGCTTCCACTTCAGATGCTCCTAATACTCTAGAATTTGTATCTGATCTTGTTGTGCATCTGATGACATCATCAGATTCATTTCTTCTTTCTTTAGAACCCTGCACACTTAGAAACTTTTCGTTAGGGTGCCATTTTTGGTTTCATCCTTTGTTATCATCAAAATCAAGGAATCTGTTGTAGAACAATTTTTGTTCTTACACACACCTCTTGTATCTGCCAATTGCCTTAATCAAGGTCTTTTCCTGCTTGGGGACAAATATAAACAAGCACAAACATTGCCTCTTAAGGAGGACTTCAGACAGGTGTCTGGCCAAGTAACAGGCTAGGTCTTCCAGACTACATGGAGAAAAGAAATTCTACCTCAATTGGTTTATACAACCAAGCAGCAGCACAAGCAAGTTCTCAAGGGAACTGTTAGCGACTAAAGTACCTGAAATCAATCTAATTCAGTCAGTATACCAATCACAAAGTCAAAACAGACAAGATAAGAATCAACAGTCAACACAATCAATCACATGTGCAAAGCACAATCAACTCAAGTGAGCCAAGCATCCTACAAAATAAACCAAGTTAGTTCATAACAATCAACCAAACTCAATCAACTTGCATTAATCTCCTTAAAGCATTTTGCTTCTTAACCTGAAAAGCACATCCAAATGTGAGAAACAAGACCACTAGGACAAGCCTAGGATCCAAAGGAGATGAAAAATTTAAAACAGCAAGTGAAAATTGATCAAAACCAAGATAAATCACTCCATAATAAAGTCCAATTGGTCTCACATCAAAACTATGCACCAAATCTATTTTATGAACAAAACATGTCAAACTATGCCCTTTGGAATCACATTGGAGCAAACAGAATGATCACAATCAAATCAATACCAAAACAGCTCAATAAATTCCACAAAAATTCAAGCTTAAACATAACACATACAATGAGCAACATACCAAATTTCATGGCAATTGGATAAGTGGAAGTATGGAAATGAAATTCATAAAGTCCAGACAAGTTCAAGTAAGCTCATACAAAGCATCAAAACATACATCAACTTCCATCCATCACAAAACAGAAATAAAATATGATAAATGAATGGGACTAAAACCAAGATGTACCTCAAGATGTCTAAAATCACTCCACAAAATTTCACATCCATCCAATTAATAACCAGAATTTCACAAATCGAATACAAACATGTCTCACAAAAAGTCAACAAATGACTAAACATAAAATAAAATCCCAATCAAATAGGAAATGCCTTCAAAAACTCCACAAAAATTCACATGTATTCTCAACATCCATATGTAATCTCATGCAAAAATCCAGCTCAATTCAAGTTCAATAAGCATAGATAATAAAATCAAGAAGTTGCACAAAGCATGGCATGGCATAAAATGTAACACCTCCAAGGATCATGTCATAACTCTTAATCCAGGAACTCAAAAATTACAAACCACATATCCAAATGACCAGGAACATGTCTAGAATATGCACAAAACATTTCAAGAATTTCTAATGAAGTATCATCATTTTATGAGCAAAAGTGTGAGCATGGTGCACAAAATGGCATGTCAAAGCAAACCCTAAGCATTTTCAGAAATTACACGTGCACAATATTATTAAAAATCACCATAAAATCCAGAACATCACAAGGAGAATGGCACAAAAAATTGCATCAAATTTGGATTAAAATTGGATGAGTTATCATTTTTTGAAGATTGATGATCAAAATGAAATAAAAATTTGAAAAGGAAAAGAAATGAAATGATTTTAAATGCTGCAGTGGCAAAAGCGTAAATAAGTGGCAGCGAGAGTGAAACGCCGCGTTTCACTTAACGCGGTGTCAACATGCTATTGGCTCAATACCGCGGGAAACAGGAATTCAAACGCCAGGCCAGGAAATATGGATCAAACAGCGCTTCTGGAACGAAATTTGAGCATTCATACAAGTTCATCATTCCAGAAATCATCAAGGACAAAATCATCACGAAAATCATCATGCCTTATATCAAAATGACCGGCGTTCAACATACATCATGAATCTAACAAGCATTTAACCTAAATCTACTCATGCTTCACAAATCGAGCAAAAATAGTTTAACATGTCAAGATTCAAATCGCAATAACTCGCTCAAAACCTAACGAAAATCAATTCTACAAGTTGCAGCATGCTCAGCAAGGAACGAACTATCAAAGCCATATCATGATTTCAACAATTATTGAGATCGAATTCTAACCTCTTGGAGATGGCAGGTCTTGATTCGTGCGTTTCAAGGTCCAAAAGCTGAAAACAGATGATGCTTGATGATGTATAAGATGAATGGAGTAGGTCTTTCAGCTCCAGCGTGTTCCAGTTCCAAAATTGTCAAAATGCCATGGATGAGCTTGATGATAACAGTTCCAATTCCTCAATGTTTTTGCCAAGATCTTGCTCAACAGTTCTTCACAAGTACCTGTAGATGATGAATCTCACAAAAACAAGCACGAAGAGTGAAGAATTTCAATGAAAATGATGAAAAAAGTGTGAAAAAGTTTGAAGAAAATTGAGAGAATTTGATGAGTTTTCTGTTAGATCTGAGATTGTGAATTGTGATTATGTGAATTCTGTTACAATTAAGCATATATACCACTTCCTAATCCAATTGTTAATCAAGATTAAGCAAATGTGATGTGAATTAGTGAAATGAAGTTTTAAGTGTTTTGGCCAAAATGCCCTTTTCACAATGCAGCCAATGTAACAGTGCAAATGCAGTCCAAACAAGTCCAATATGATGTTTATGATGTGTTGGAATTGGTTTGAAGTGCAAATGCCATGTATTTTTCAAAAACACTATTTTTCCCACCAAAATGCAAATTAGTTCACTTGAAAAATGCCATTTTGCTATGATGATTTTTGATGAAATGTGATGATGCATCATGAAAGTTCATGTCAAATGTGGTTTGCTCAAAAAAGAATCACCCAATTTGGCCTTTCCATTCAAAAGTTATGGCACTTTGAATTTCAACTTTTTCTGAAAATGATTTGATCACAACTTGCCAACCACACATGAGAAATTCATGTTCTTGGACTTTTTGGAAAGGTGAGAGCAAGATCTACAACTTTCATGTTGAACCAAATTTCATTTGAATAATTTTTGGACACGTAATTTTGAGGTGAAAAACTTCCCATTTTTGGCAATTTTCAATTACAAGTCACTTTCTATTTTTGGAAAGTTTTCATCTGACTTTATTTTCTTCATTCTTGATGTTTGAAATGTCAAATGAAACTTGTTTAGACATGAATGAAGTGCCTCTAACTCTCTCCCACCTCCAAATCCATCAATTCAGGCACAGTTGACCACAGTTGACTTTTCTGACTGATAGATGAATCTGGCTATGCACTGATCAAGTTGAGCTTCAAACTCCTGATGAAATGGCTCAATGATGGAACCCTAGCTTTCATAAGCTCATTATAACCATAAAATGATCCCCATATCCATTGAAACCCCCATCTCCTTACCAAGCCCTGATTGGCCCAATGCAGATGATTCAACCGATTAGGGTTGACCAGTGGTCAAAACCCTAATCTCAAGGTATCTGATCAATCTCTTGAATCTCTGGGATGATGACAAAACCATGATGATGATGATGTATCATTGCAACCAAGATGAAGCTCAATCTCCTTGACAACCAAGAAACCCTAATTTGTACCACACATCCTCAGATGGTTACTAATCAATTCAATCAATGAAACCCTTAGGCTTGCATCTTAACCTCTTTATCTTCTGACCAAGACCTAGGAGGATGACTTGCACAATGTAGCCACATGATATGCAAAGATGCAATGACTAATGACCTAAAAAATGATATGCAATATGTTAAGCTAGTCCCAAGAGAGGAGGGCAAATTTTGAGGTGTTACACTTACTTCATACATTGTGCATACTAATATTGATCATCTTGTTCTGTTCATCTTGTGCTTCTTATCTTATTTTGGTTTGCTTGACAATCTCAATGAATCAAAACATTATAAAATGAATTGACTTGATCTATAAGACCTATGCTTGACCTGGATGGATGGTGTATACTTTGGACTTTGGACTCTAGACTAAGGACCTTAGACCTATGCTTGATCTGGAGTGCCCTTGGACTTATTCACTTCTTGATTCCTTGCACCTTGCTCAATTAGGGAACTTTTGAACCTGTGTTTCTTTTTGACTTTGCTTTGGTCATCACTTATTCCCTCTATTTATCAGATTCATCTATTTCGGTTAGCACACATTAGCACACACATGGCTTTCTCTTGGGCTACCTAACAATGAGGCCTAAGCTCAGTACACTATTGAACACACATGGCTTTCTCTTAGGCTATCTAACAATGAGACCCTAGGTTAGTATTTGTCTGATCATGCATTGTGTTTTTCTATCCATCTCATTCCCTCTGATTTAGTTTGATAAAATTCAATTTGATCAACTAGATCCCCTAACTTTGCACATATTCCCTGTGTCTTTGTTAACTGGCCATAAATTTTTTGGTGACTTGATAGAACTTGTCTCTGTTACTTCGGAACTTCAGCTTCCCAACAAGTACAATACCTAAAGTTCCAGTCAAGGCATTAATCATCCACCTCATCCCCATAGATCATCTATAAGAACCTGCTTCAATAACTTATCAGACATTGACAAGGATTGTATGCCACGAGTCTTAAGCAATAGATAAAGGGTGAGAGGGAGCATTTCTATCCTTATTATGAATATTTTGGGTATGGGACGAATGACCCAATTGCTCAGAGTATTCATCTATATTCATATACTTTAGTAAAATTCTAGTCAAGTCAATATCAAGTCTGCAACTAGCCATGTGGCTCCTCTTATCTTTCCTTTTAGTTTAAACATCATCGCAACTTTCCTTTGGGACACACCTTTATGGTTAACCCCCTACTTTCTTGGTTTTTACACCAAAATTCAGGTTGACACCTTCATGGTTATATACCTCTTTTGGGACACACCTCTATGGTTAACCCCCTTTTCTCTTTTGGGACACACCTTTATGGTTAACCCCTTTCCTTATCTTTTGGGACACACCTTTATGGTTAACCCGTTCTTTCTTGGTTTTGACACCATAATTTAGGTTGACACTTTCATGGTTATATACCTCTTTTGGGACACACATTTCTCTCTTGGTTTAGACACCATTTCCTTACCATATCAGTCTTAGTACTTTGGTAAGATCCTTGTCATGTCAGTCCCAGTGCTTTGACAAGTTCCTGCTTTCCTTACCATGTCAGTCCTAGTGCTTTGGTAAGCCTTTCCTTTCCTGGTTTAAACACCACCCCCAATCTTATCTATCTTTCAGTATTTTTCCTACGAACTCTGGAGCTTTGACTTCCTTATTTCACTATAAGGATACATAGGTACGAGGATGTGAATCCTTAGTGATCACTTTTCTTTCCTTTCCCCCATTTCTCTCTCTGGTTCCACGAACTACGAAGCTCTGAATTTCTCATTGCACTATGAGAATACGTAGGCATGAGGGCCCCAATCCTTCTCGAGCACTCTTTTAGTACCCCATTTTCTGTTTTGCAGGTACATGAAGATAGAAACAACCATCCAAGCAAGAGAATTCAAAATGGGTCCCATGGAGTACCATGGATGTGAGGGGTTCTAATACCTTCCCCTTGCATAAACGGCTTCCTTACCCGTTTCTCTGTTCCCCTTGGGTTTTATCGATATTTCTCCTTCCCACTTTTTGGGATAAATAAAGTTCGGTGGCAAATCTGATGGGGATTGCAATCTAGTTGCTAGAAGGAGTCGAGCCTAGTTTTGCTTGCTTTCTTGTTTGCTTGAGTGTTTATTTTCATGATTTTCTACTTTTGACATTATGTTTGTTTATTTCATTCATTTTATTGTTTTATATATTCATTTGTTAACCCATTATGGATATTTATATTTTGTTGTGGTTAGGTTAGGCTGATGTTATTTGAGAGAAGCTTTACACTCGAGCTTGAGTATACACACAAGATAGACTCGTGGAGTCTTGTTGACCTGTATTTCGCGCGTTGGGTTGGCACGAGACTCGCATCCAGACTAGATTCACTTAAGAGTATTTTTGTCCTGTGAGAATTCACTACACCAAAGTATTTTCACTTGTATCCATGACTCTAGGAAGCCTTTTAGGTATTACCTTGGAGACTAGTACACACATGTGAGTGGGATATTAGGTTTTGTAGGAAACCAATCTCCTACATACCCTGGTTCTCATGTGACGTCGAACCTTTGAACCGACATCAAGCAAAATGTTCAGATTATCCAGAATGCACCATGTTGTTGCATATCATAAATCATCATTACATCATATAACTTTTTGGCATATGGATTCCTTGGAAAATCTTATTTGGAAAACATAATAATCAAAATCTTTTTGCATAATATATCATTCACTCATATGCACTTTTCTATCCAAAAACAAAATGCTTACGCCCGTCTTCATCCTCTTCAGAAAGACGACGACTCGACATTGGTATAACACCAGAGCCAACAAACAAAGAATCAATTTGATCATGCATACCATTATATAATATAACATTAATGATCATGCTGACAAAACACACATATGAGGTAGAAAATAATTTACTAATGAAGCCTTGTTTCTGGGTCGAGAATCGACTTGCTCTGTACCAACTATAACACCGTAAATAAATATACGTCTAGATTCATATTAATTGAAGCATTAATTTATGGTACATGAGTACATTCATAAGTGTCTAACTGACATCACATACATGTATGACAAAGGAGTACAATATAGTGCATATGCAATAAGTGCATGTTGATACAAATACTAAAATAATAGCACAATAGAAACACAAAACATGAACATCAAGGTTTTCAGGGCATCTTCCCATTACCTTTATTCTGCCTTGAGCTACCTGAAATGATTAAACATAAGGTGAGATACAACTTATCTCCGTCGAGTCCTAAATAAACCACAAGTCCTCTCAGTTATTGTTTTATATTTCGTTCTCAATTTAATAGCACGACACTCGTGTGATAGCAAATAAAACAAAAGGAATGAAATGTATTTAGCTTCATACATCGTGTGAAGGTTGATATCCTATTTTTACAGGCCGTGTAAAACTTAGGCAATGGTTAGTATTTCAAACATCCATGACGAACAACTAACCCATTGCCCACTAAGGCAAGGTTTTAGGGGTTTACCTGACTCCCTTCTTCGGGATCATGTCCACTAAGGTGAAGTCTTCCAGGTTTAACTACCTCCCTTCTATCAAGGTCTTATCCACCTAATTTTTGAACTACACTTAAGGTAAGCCCTATGAATAACACTTAAGTCTATTCTCCTTACAAATTCCAGAGAGTTGCTATGCCCCCCTATGGCAGATGCTACAGACCATAGCAGAACCCAACAAATGGGATTTTCTCTCTTTGTGTTTTCCACCTACAATGAGTCAAATTTCCAGCCCAATATATTCCAACACAATCCGCACATAAAATGCACTCAACACACCTTGCAAGAACAAATAAGGAGGATACTTGATTCACTTCTTTTCCTAACATTCTTTCACACATGTTCTTAAGGCTCTTCAAGGTTTTTGCAAGAAGTCATGTTTCTTTAACATGTATAGACCAGACAAATAGCTTAGAATGCACATGTAATTAAACACATATAGAGGTCACAAACATGAACATGGTTCACATACATTTCCACACATGACAAGGAAAAAATCATATATACTCATTATCCCCACATGCATTCATCCTAATAGTTCTACCCCATATCAAGAACCTATAGAACACCACATTTAAGGTAAAACATGATTTGAAGGTGAATGTTAGATGATGATGAAGATGATGATGAAATTGAATCACTTGGTGCTACAATTATTCTCCTAGATTGCTTCACTCCCTAAAGCTTCAGCAATATACCATATACACTTGATGGTTTGTGTTGATTTTAACTTTCCTCTCTCTCTCTCTCTCTCTCTCTCTCTCTGAGTTTAGAGTATAGTCAAAATTAATAATCCAGTGCCACCTCCGGAGGGTGAGGCTGTTGCAGATGCTGAGCCAGAGGCTTTTGGAGGTGGTCCAGTTGATTTGTCTTTACTGACTTTGTATCCAAACCATACTGACAGACATATTTGGGACGAAGAGATAACATTAGTTGGATTATTTATTTATTTTTACGTTAATTTTAATTTATGATATTGATTATTTATGACGTTAATTATTTCTGACAAATTTCAGGAGCATGATCCACAAAAGTTTTTTTAACCATTGGAGGAAGATTGTTCTGTTGCCTCAATTGGATGAGGATTAATTTCAGTTAGTTTTGTCCTTATCTGGCCTGAAGGACCTGTGCATGATCGGTTACACTACGATCAACCATATAATGCTTAATGCATTCGTGGAGAGTTGGTACTCAAAGACCTCATCGTTTCATCTCCCGTGTTGTGAGATGTCTATCACACTCGATGATGTCTCGTGTTCACTACAACTTCCGATCAGGGGGAGATTCCTAGATCATGGGAGGATAACTAAAGACGAGGCACTCAAGATGATGATAGACCATCTGGAGGCTGACTCGAGATGATGATAGGACCAGAGGTGTTCATGCTAGGCTTGAGTACCTGGAAAAGATATACACAGTTGAGCTACAAAGAGCACAACAGGCTAATGGTGATGATGAGCAAGTGTCGCTCAATATATCGTATGCATTGAGAGCATACCTGCTTTATTTGGTTGACACTTCGATTTTTATGGACAAGAGTGTCATTTATACTGACGTCGTCTACCTATGGTACTTCGTGGATTTCAAGCAGATCCATGAGTAAAACGAGGGGCATCTTTTCTTGTCTACCTGTATTCGAAGCTGAGAGAGGGTTGTATGTGATAGACAAAGCAGGTCACAGGAAGCGTGACACTACTGACGGTAATAATTATTGGTCTTTGAATGTTTCTTTTTCATTTCCATTTCATCTTTGCAAATCCATTACTGATGATTCGTGTGTTCCAAACTTTTCATTTCAAGGTTGAATCGTCCAACACTTCCCGCGCATCTATGATTGGGTGAGTGTATCTGATTACATCAAGGATATTCCACATGATATTGCTTTTATCCCGCTTAGAGGGAAATAGGTGACCGAGCCTTATAGAGTTTATCTTGACTGTTTAGTTATTGAGGACATGCACTTCAACAACTAAGTTGATCACTGTGAGACGCGACCATTTGACGAGGTTGTTCTATACTCTTAATGGTTGGCATGCAGATCGCTTCTCATTGCTCTCATCTTTCGAGCGCATCATGCGATAGTTCGAGTACACTCAGACCATTCCTAGACAACATGTTGTCTCTGCTCCGTCTGCCTTGACACATATACAGATAAATGACATGTTTGATAATTATGAAAGTTATCTGGTACCGGAGGAGGCACATACTACCATAGTTGGAAGCGACTGGAGCTACGTTAAAGGGTACATCAAATGGTTTTTCAAGGTGTCACATTCGTACATGGTGCATGCTGCTTTAGGAGCCTGTCGAGACCAGCTCATCAGGAGATACTAGAGGAGGAGCAGGCACAACTAGATCATGCTAAGGATGTATTTCCTAGGTGTCGTCGCATAGTGGAGATTATGCAGACAGACATTGACAGTGGTATCTTCTCTTATGAGTCTGATGTGAGACAAGTCCTAGATGCTATCATGGTGGAGGCACGGGGGGCATTGATGTACCAGAGATAGCGTCGGGGGACGAGTGAGATTGATGGTCGGGGAGGCATAGCTGACAGATGAGATAGAAGGGAGGTTGTCAGACTCACACAATAGTCTCTTATTATCTAGTAGTAGTATTATGGTTTGTATTTTATTTTGGCGGTCTTGCTACTTTATTGATCTCGATTGTACGATGTTTTCGATATTTATTGATATTTTATTTTTGTATGGCATTTTTGGTCCATCTGAAATTATGTACGTCTATTTTTTTTATTTTCGATTGTACGATATATTTTAAATCTTCATCAGAACACAGATAAATAACATATAACATAAAATACTTGTTCTGAGACGTATCAGAGATGTATCTCCAAAATATTCACGGAGATACTCTCTAGTACAATTCAACTGTAAATGATTTCTGAATGAGATGTATCGAATGATTTAAATTGTTATGGAGATGTATCTCTGAAATATTATAACGTTCATTCAGAATTTGGTGCGTTCGGAGATACATTTCCGAAAAATATTAGCACTTAAATAATTTCGCATGATGGCTAAGAAATCTTAATGATTTATTAAGAAATGCTCTTTCTCTATTCCCATTGATCTCTACTAAGTTGCGAGGTGTACCGTTTTTATTGGCCACATATTTACAAAATAAATTAAAATGTTCTCAATGAATATAATTGACACATATAATAAAGACTCAATAATTATAGAATATAATGAAATATGTAGAAATGGTAATAATAAGATATAATGAAATTTAATTACACATATGTAGAAATGGTAATACTAGAAAACAAACATAATAAAGACTCAAAAAGATATAATGTTAGAAGCATGACAAGAAATATGTGTTTCTTAAGAATAGAAGTATAGATAAAATTTACCCCTCTGTTCCCAAACAAGTGTCATAGTTGACACTTTCATTAGTATTTCATTACTATTTTTTAATGTGAGAGAAATAGTAATTTAAAAGTATTAATTAAAAAATAATTAGTATTTCATTATTATTTCTTAATGTGAGAGAAATAGTAATTTAAAAGTATTAATTAAAAAATACAATTAAAAGATTAACTAAAATTGCATTGAAAACTAAAACCAACATTTATTTTGGGGCCAAATAATTTTTTCAATGTCACACTTCAAGCTCCTGTATGGACAAGTTGTGTGAATTTCAAAAATAAAATCTAATGTGTTTTGATTTTCAAAGAGAAACTCATCAAATCAAGACAATGAGACTATAAAAGAAACACTTAGGAAGGAAAAGGAGACCAGATTGATTTAGAGCAAACAATATATTTTATTCTTAGTGGAATTCCTTCTAAGTACATTGATTGGTAGAAGTCAATGCTATAATCCAAACAATAAGAATCACTTTAAACAGTTGATGCACCTAAAAGAAACTAAAGTAATAAAAAAAGAAGCCATAGGATGATTTACATCATATCAATATGCATATCATAATCCAGTGAAAAAAACTCACCAGTGTGCATTGCAATGCAATTCAACTGAAAACAGTAAATTATATACATATCACTCAATCACACTTGTCCCTTTTCGCCATTATCTGCATAACCCAATTATCCCACCTATGCATTTACACTTTTATACTTGGCAAAAATCAGGAATTTTATATATCCCCCCAAAATCTCTTTCCTTTTAATTATACCCCCCTCACCTTAACCAAAATTTAAAAAATAAAATAAAACAACAATAATTTAAAGGGTCTTCCTTCCCACAAGTTTATGTATATGCTAAGTAGAATTTTCAAAATCCATTGCTATTATTATCATCTTCTGTGCCTTTCAGGAAATGATTTAGCAGGTTGAAGGATACGCCTCGTCAGTGGAGGAGCACCAAGCACCATCGTCTGCGAACGTGTCACCATATCAACCATCGAAGGAGTTTGATACGACTGCAAGAGAGTTGTGCTATCAGTAGAATCTCCACGCGCCGTTGCTCTTTGCGCTGAATGCGAGCTCAATCCTGATAAAACATAGGCTCTTCCAGACTGCTCGTAGATATGTTGGTTAGCCATTCTCTCTTGCATTTCCTTTAGTTCGGCAGCAAGTGAAACGCATAACCGGTCACCGGCTTTAGCAGAAACAGATTCGCACAATGTCTTATGACAGATATCTAAGACGGAAACTGCAGAAGAGAGTTGGCCGCGTTCAGCTGCAATTCTTGCCTCCGACATTGCCTCGGCTGCTCGAAGCCTGTTCCGCTGTCTGTCTACTTCAATTGACACGACTAGTTCTCTACTTATGTTTGGTCTCTCGATTTTTACTTCACTAGTTTCTTCCAAAGCTATCATTTCCTTTGTTATAGGGTCTCTATAAAAACCTTTAACATTCAACAATGACATCTCATCATTGGAACTATCAATTGGAACATTGACTGTCACCAAAAAGTCCCTCTCTTCTTCGGCATACAAATCTCCGACATTAATCGAAGCCATTCTTCCATCGGCTGTCAAACTTGTTCGATAACTTCCTGCTTTTATCGAACTAAGTTGCAGCCGAGGATGAACACACCTGATTTCTAATTGTACCTCCTGCACTACTACACTCAACAGTCCACCGATACACTGCGCAAATGCGTCCTGAATTACTTCCTCGGCTTCAATAAAAGAAAATGTACCTCCTGATATTTCAGAGATTGAATGCATTGAAGTAGCATCGTGGTCAGCGCCGAAGCCGAATGCATGCACAGGTATCTGCAAGCCTAGACTGTTATTATTACGGTGAATGGTGTTCGGGACAAGTGACTGGTAATCTGCTCCGACACCTGGTCTGCTATTGACTGTGTATGTATCTTGTCCATCCGAGAGTAATATGATGCTGCAAACTGGATTCTTCCATCGTCGATCGGAAAACACTTTGGCACCTTTCCTCAAGCCTTCGGCAATGTTTGTTCCACCGTTTGAAACCAAAGAATTAACAGCATGCAACGCCTCTTGCCGTCCGATTTCAGTCATCCTCCGAAGAGGAAAGATGCGGCGCGCTGTGGAGGAGAAGGCAATGACAGACAGTCGGTCTGAGGGACCCATATTCTGAATGACAAAACCCATAGCTCGTTTCAGCAAAGCAAGCTTAGTACCTAACATGCTACCGCTTACATCAAGGACAGTAACAAGGTCAACCGAAGCGCGAGAGTTTTCAACCGGAGGTGGTGATGAATCAGTATCGTTTCCGGAAATATTTTGTGTTCTCTCGGACTGAGGAGCTTTGAGATGAATTAACACGGCAAAGGCGTCATGAGAGGCTGATTTTGGAACAGATGAAACCTCAGGATATGTTCTGATCTCAACTTTATTTATTATATCGTGATGATTAGTCTCGTTACCATTGTTGTTGCAAGGAATTGAAGTGTGTTGATCAATAGGTTCATCATCATCAAAAATAGCCGGTTCGGTAACATGATAAAGTGATGAAATCTGTCCACCGGGATTGACTTGATTAGAAGACGGAAGCCTCCTTATGGCAGCCGGCCACCCATTATCTCTTGTTAATTGACTGCTTCGAGGATGTAAATCAGGGCTCTGAAAAGGAACTTCTCTCCACTTTGCTCGACAAACAGGGCAAATTTGGTTCCCGTGTTTTACATTGGAAGTGATACAGTGGAAATGGAAAGCGTGAGAGCACTCTGCAGTAAAAATGGCCTGGCCATTCCCTGGTTTCAATGTGTTCAGGCATATTGCACAAGTTCCCTGCAGATCATATGGACGCAAATCTCAGTAAAAGAAGGTATTACAATTACAACTGCCATTATGGTTTCGAAAACTTTATATATATTGAAGTATAAACAAATTTCAGATCCAGAATCGTTAGCATACAAAACATAGTCAATCCACACAGGAATCTCATTTTCAATAACCAAGTTCCTTATAGACACTAAAAGAGACTACACAAAACTCATACCCTCAAACACCGTGGGAAATAATGCATCCACATCCACTAAATTAAACAGTTTTTTTTCTGTGAACGAGATTGAACAGCTTAGTTAAGAGTTTATAGCATATGGGACGTCGCTTGTCATATATGTGTTTTCAAATGATAAAATAAACTATATCCTGGAAAACTTAAAAAAAAGAAGCTGAAAACAGCTTATAGACCTGTCATAAGTAGTTTTCATAAGTTCTCTCAAACATTATCTCGGGTGCTTGTTCAAAAAAGTCAATTCAAAAGCTGTATCAGAACCTTAAGATCCCCAAAGGCTTTAAACATTTAAACTAAAAATCTTTTCAGCTTTTGAAGAATTCTAGGATGCTAATACAAAACATCCTCACGCTTTAACAACTATCTAAATTAATCTTTGTCACAAATGAAGAGAATCTACATCTTCAGCACAGATATCATATATTAATGATTTGTAACTGTGATTTCAAACTAAAATAATGAAAAAAGAAAAAGAAGAAAGTTCACAAAATAGGCAAATCTAAACAGTGGTACAGTAAAGTGGTTTTTAAAGAATGCAATATTTGCAAAGGTCACTATTAGCACATTATAGTGTCTCTAACACTGCCTTCTTGTCTCAATGTAGGTCCACCCCACTAATAAACCAATGCATAAAAAGATGAAATAGAATATAACTCATCTTTACCACACATTCCCACTTAGATGCCAAGATTCTCAATCAAATCTACCACATATACTAGAAAGATAAAATTAAGGTCAACGTTTAGTGGTCAAATCCTTTGAGTACACCAAAGGATAATAAGCACAATAACCACATTACTTTAAAAAAATAAAAAGACAAAGTCTCTAATCACAGCTCTAGAATTGATGCTTTCTAGACATTGACTAATATAATATAGTAAATGACATCGAAAGAAGGAGAAATCAAAGATGATTTATTCAATGATGTAGCATTTTATTTTATTTATATTGTTTATCCTATAAAATTCCAACTTTTACTTTGTCCACAAAGCTAAATTTCACAATCAATGGTTATGGGGTCATTTTGTTTTGTTCATTTCCTCATTCTTTGAATGGAAATGAGCTAAAAATAATCCGTCACTACAAATTGAAAGCGTAAGCGTGTCTGGTATCTAACCGATGTGATTATATTCAATCACGTCTATTTTATCAAATTATTATCAACGATTACCGTGTATTAGCGTCGTGAGTGTCGTGTCTGGTGTCGGTGTTACTCCTATATAATGCACCCACATCGACAAAATTGAAGAGTAAATAAGTAATGGACGAAAGAAGAAGAAGTGTCTAAATTCAAACCATTTCTAGTAACTGGTCCTCCTCTCCACTAGAAACCATTCCCCACCCAATAATGGGTTTAAAAACAAGACAATCAAGAATAAAAAGTTATGCAGAATAGTCAAAAAAGAATGAGTCACAGTCCACCAGCCCCTTTGATTAGAGGTGAAATTGACGTACATCTAATCATGTTCATTGATTACAAGAATAGTAACTAAGCTTAATGGTAACTTTCTTGTTACAGTACCAAAAGAGAGTTGAAAAATAAATAAAAATAAGCCAGACCTAAATAATGAGATGAATCTAGCATGGAGATTCATTGGAGAAGAAGAAAAAACAAAAGGGTAAAAGTTTAGAAAGAGGCAAGAATAATAAACTAGTGGTTACCTTGGGGGATTTGAGTGATCGGTGAGCAGAGGAGGAAGGTGATTGAAGAGTTAGAGTAGAGGCGGAGGTGTCGGCGGAGGTGTCAGCGGAGAATCTTGCGTTGGTGTTGAGAGATGGAGAGGAATCATCTAACTGTTTAGGAATGTGAATACAGGAATTGAATCCGAAAGCTAGCTTGACTTTTCTCCATTTGCTTGCCATGGGTTATGTGTGAGAGGGTTAGATGAAAAAGGAGTGAGGAATGTGAAGTTTATTGTGGTGGAGAGGAAGCATGGTAGAGAGGAAGAAGACAGTGGAGTATGGGGTTTAGGTAGAGAGAGAGAGAGAGGAGTTTTTTTAATGAATGGATGACGAATGGTCATAGGGTCACAGCTCATAGGATGGAGTGGAGTAGCTGAGATGAATACTGTAATCCCTCTTATTTTACTTTTATATTTTAATTACAAGTAATACAAATCCTTTTAATTCTAGTCGTTTTTTTTTTTTTTTAATAAAGAAAGTTTTTATTAATGGGGGCTATGGCCAATAGTTGAGATAACTATTACTAGCAGGGTTAGGGTAGGGGGTTGCTTCTCCCCTCTCACACTTTAGGAAAAAAATAAAATTATTGGTAGAATGTTCAGAATTTTTTTACAAAAATAATCTATTTTTTAAAGGAAATTTTCAAAATACTCATAGTTTCAAAAAAATTCTCAAACTATCCCACTTTTAAGAGGAGGTGTCAATTCAATTGGCGACTCCTTTTAAAAATTGAATGCAGACGCCAATTGGATTAGCTAGGGCAGGTGTCATAGCCAATTGGATTAGCGCCCCTGTGTATAAGTTGATAGGAGGCGCCAATTGGATTGGCGCCTCTGTAAAATGTAATTTTTTTGTTATAAATAGATGTGTTGTGTTAGTCATTGTTCCACATCTCATTTAATCATTTGGCAATCGTGTTTGGTGTTCGTCGCCGATAAGGAAAGGTGATTTATGCGAGAGACAAACCTCAGATGCTGATGTTGTTCTCGAACATCACTACGTTCGATCAACTGAGGAGGGAGCTGGTTCGTTAGTTAGATGGGAAAATACTAGAAGGGGGAAAAATTAGAAGTATTGAGAGACTTGACAGTATCTTTGGTTGGATGCAAATGAAGATTGATAAGGATGTTAGGGAAATGATGTTCGGTCGAGATGACATCAATTTGATTATTGTAATCAGTTAGAAATATTTTTGTTTTCAGATAGCTTATTTTGTATTGATGTTTGTTGTGAACCTCGTTGAAACAAAAAGTTAATGATATATAATGATTGAAGGTTACAGAAATACAATGTTACAAAAAGCTTAAGACCCAGATGATGTTCCTCGATTGGGACAGTTGTTCTTATTGTGTCCTGGTTGACGACAGATACTACATAATCTTATCATTTTATCTGTGGAATCCATTTATGTCCTGATACGTGTGTTGTTTGGCCTTCCTTTTTTCTTTCTACGCATCGCATCGTTGTGCCAAACTATATCACCTTCATATGGAGGCCAGTATTCCTCCATTGGTAGTACCGAGAAGCTTTGATTATATACATTCATGACGGTGACAGCCTTGTACACATCAGATAAATGGTTGTAAGCGTCTTGACGAGTATAAGCGCAAGGCCTGGAATTTTCCACAATCGCACCAGCTTCTGTTTAGTCTAACAGCATAGGCTAAATTTGGTCTCCCCTTGTTGTGGTCCATTGTTTCCTAGACGCTGAAATTTTGCCTATGACGGTCAAAGACTGTTACAGCGTGTGTGCTAGCTTTGATGCTCTCCTCTTTCATGACCTTCATGCAACACTCACTGAATACTTGCCCGGACATTAACATTGCACTCCATCTTTCACCTCTGGTTGCGAACATAAAAGCCAACTTATAATAGGTCGATCTTACCAAGGCAGTTATCAGCAGATTTCGAATTCCTTTGAATACCCCGTTCATGCATTCCACAAGGTTTGTTATCATGTGGCCCCATCGACAAACTCTATCAAATGCCCTTGTCTACTGCTCCACTGGTATGTTATTTAGCCATCTCCTTGCGTCTTCATTAGACAGTCTAATTTCATCACGATAATATTGAAATGACGGCTGAGTTAGAGCATACCCAGCATTCACCACCTTCTTGCGAAGATTCTTATCTTTTATAGCACACATGAAGTTTTGTGCAATGTGTCTGATGCAATAAACATTGGTAGAAGGAGGATCATGCCATCCGTTGTCATGGTTGGTGTAAGCACTCTCAATGGCAGCATGTCTATCAGAAATCAAACAGAGATTGGCTTGTGGAGCCACATGCATTCTGAGATGTCGAAGAAAGAAACCCCATCCACCAGTCGTTTCACCTTCAACCAGAGCAAAGGTAATGGGAAAGACATTGTTGTTGCCGTCTTGTGCAACCGCCATAAGCAAAGTACCCTTGTATTTGTCGTATAACTAAGTGTCATCAATTTGAATAATAGGTTTGCAGAACGCGAAATCTTTGATGCATGGGTCAAACGCCCAAAAGAGACAGTGAAAGATTCTATTACCTGTAACACAAGTTCCGTCTGACATCATCGCTGGCAATGTCTCCATAATTGCCACAGTTCCTGGGACATATGTTTTTAGTACCCATAAAAATCGTGGCAATTCTTTGTATGAATCCTCCCAGTTGCCGAATACCTGTTCAACAGCCTTTGTCCTCGCAATCCAGGCTTTCTTGTAAGATGGAGTATAATTATATGTTGTTCTGATATGGGATATAATTATACTCACCTTCACTGATGGGTCTTTATTAACCAACGGCAGAATGTCTTGACATACCAATGCAACACTTAGTTTACGGTGATCTTGTTCAATGTTAGTTGCAATGCAATTGTGAGGCGAGTCTATTGAAGCGATCTCCCAAGAGTCGTTTTTCTTTTTGTAAGACGCAACCAATCGAAACTTACAAAGGATGTTACGACATTCGATAACATACCTTCTTGAATCAGTGTGTTTCACTGTAAAATCATCAGAGTTTTTCATGTGGAATTTTTTGATAGCTCGCACACATTCTTCTTTGGTACGAAACATGTCTCCTACCTTTAATTCTCCTTCTGATCATGGGTACGGGTATAGAAAACACTATTGGATATATCATTGTCGTGCAAATCCAAATTTGTCATATGTTGAGGCGGATTGTAGACATGACTAGGAGGTATTGGTGGTGGTTGATCATCATCTTCAATATCGTTGTTCAGCATCTGATCAACCTGTATCTCGGTCTCCTCTTCTTCTTCATCAACGACGCCTACTTCTGCTTCTTCTTCTAGGTTGACGTCATCTGACCATTGTGGATCAAATTCACCAGATTCATCCTGACTGGTTATTTGAGACTGCTGAAATGGTATACATGGTTGAAGAGTAATGTACAACTCAATACAGTTGTAGCCTGAATGTTCATGACAAACAAACATGTATTCAACATCTTCATTGTCTCGTACCTTAAGCGGGAAAAACTTGCATTGACTATTCTAAAAAAATATTGGATTTTGATACGTGATCTTTGACACAATACCCGATCCTATACAGGATTGTATTCGTTTTTTCAAATGCAAGAAGGTTGCATTTCTCTTGATCGTGAGTGTAATGGTATCAGTGTTTCGAAAACAAAAACCATATAACTCAGACTCGTATGTTTCACCGTTGCAGTGAATGTTGACACTGTATTTTGGTGAAGATGACATTGTGCAGATGAAAACTATTTTCTTGCTGCAGGTGAATGTGAGTGAAGTGTCTTAGATGTTGATAGTAAGACACTTAAATAAGGGAGTAAAGTGTCTCACATGCTAGCTAGTTCGAAATGACGTGTCGCACATGCAAGCTAGTCCGAAATGATGTGTCAACCATGCAAGTTACTAAGAAGTGACATGTTTAGCATGCAAGAGAGAGGACAGACACATGTCAGACATGCAGACACACACTCCAAATGAATTGGCGCCCCCATTCATTCCTTGCACATAGGCGCCAATCCATTTGGCGACACCTTGTCAAAGCATGCATGCAGACCTCGAAACCAAGCAAACAGACCCAGGTCTTACATGCATGTCCCTATGGAGGCACCAATTTGAATGGAGAAACCATGTACAAGTTGTACATGGGTGCCAATTCAAGTGGAGACATCATGTAAGCACAACTTTTCATGCTCCCATTCATTTGCCTATAAATACATCCACTCCATCAACACTTCTTCCACACCATCACTCTCACTACTTCCTCTACAATACTTCTTCTATAATTTCATCTGCAACAACTTCTTCTAGTTTCATCTGCACCAATCCCCCGACAAAATGTCTATCCTCACAATGGGCGAATCACATAGAGGAACGGCTGCAAACATCGCAACATATGTAAGTTTTTTCTTTTGTTAACTTTTTTTCTTTCATCTGCAACAACTTCTTGTAGTTTCATTTTCACCCACCCCCTTTTATTTTAACATACCAACTTAGTCAAGTTTTTTGTTCTTTCTTTTATAGGATGTATCAAGGTTCCGAACTCGGGTCCACGAATATGTCTATATGGACCCGATGATTCAACCTTATATTGAACTCGCCGGTTTTGGTCATATAAGCAAGATTTTGTCTTGGTCCGTAGATAACAAATTCATTCTAGCTTTATGCGAAAGATGGCAACCAGAGACACACACATTTTGGTTTCCAACCGGTGAGTGTACCATGACGTTAGAAGACATCTACATACTTTTGGGACTTCCCATTGAAGGTAAGGTTGTTAATAGTAAAACCAACTATGCAAGTTCAATTTGCATGGATCTCTTGGAGACTGATTTGTTAGATGATAACGCAAGAGGTCAAGGTATACTACTTTCACGCCTTAAGTCGTACTATAATAGTTTATACTTAGATGAGCATTCTACCGAAGATGCTCGAATAATAAAAACTAGGTGTTACATTATGTTGTTAATTGGTTCGTTTTTATTTCCCGAAGGTAGTGGTTCTAGCATGCATATTATGTATTTACCTTTACTTAGACATATAGATAAAGTAGGAAGTTACAGTTGGGGATCTGCTTGTCTAGCCTATCTCTATAGCTCCTTGTGCAAAATCTCACACAAAGACCCATCTATATTTTCTGGATGTGTTGTTTTGCTACAAGCACGAGGTTGGTCAAGACTACCGTGCCTAGCACCTGTCAACAACAACCCTTTCACATTTCCGTATGCACAAAAGTAAGTTGTTTAAATTGTTATATGTTTACTTACTTCTTTAAAGATTATTATCTCTAACTAATATTTTTACCTTTTTAGTGTAGATGGTTTGCACGTGGTATGAGTTACAACAGATGTCCAAGACACTGTATTACTCAGTATCCTAATCTATTGGATCACCTTCGACCGACAGACGTAAGGATAATGACTTAATTATTTCGGTATAATTAATTAACTTCTTCTACCTAGATTAAAATCCTATCTTCTTTCATATTTCAGTTCATTTGGCATCCATACCTTAATTTGGATCATGACCATGAGGTTAACACCGAAGACGCGGCCGTATGGACTTCATGCACACCGATAATACAGTTCACAACTGTGGAGATGCACAATAGCGACCGTGTGAAGTTGCAGTTCGATATGCCCCAAAACATCCCAGATCCCCCAGCTAGCCTAGGAGAATGGAATCTATGCAAAGTTAACGACCAATTGAACTTCAATCCATGGCAAAGCTTCGCAAGATCGGAGTGTCGCAAATGGAAGCACCGCTATGACCATGTGTTAACTGACACAGTCATGCCAACTGAAGAAAAACCAAGTCGTACTTATATGGCTTGGTACAGATCGGTTGGTTTTCAGTTCATCGCTGAGGATATGTACCTGTACGACCCACGTCAGATGAATTACACACCTGACACCTCAACATCGAACCCCCAACAATAGTGTCAGACCGGATACACACAACCCCCTGTCCGTCAAACCTTCCGTTCAACCAACACACAAACATACAACCAAAACATGCCATACACCCAACCCCAATACCAAGATCATACCTCATACCACCACCAACAAATTTACCATCAACCTGAGACCCAATATCTCTTCGCACCCACCCCATCACCCTACCAAAGTCGCCTTAGCCAGAACACCCAATGATCATTCAACACCAACCGCCCTTCCTCCTACCATAGCCAAGAAGCTCAGACCTCACAAAACCAAAACATCCAACAACCCTATCTCTACCAAACACCCCAACAACCATTCCAACCTTTCCACGACGCATCATTCATACCCATGTCTCCCTTCAACCGTCTTGGTCGCCCATCAATGAGTCAACCACAACCCAACTTCTTTGGCATGGGTCATGAACTCAGCTACGGCGATACACCATCGATGCATACTGAAGACTATGTCGACTTGTCTGACTACCTCAATAGGCTTTCTCCCGTAGTTGGTAGTGACACTTCTGGCCCCTCAGATGCTCAAACACCGATACTGAATCATCAACGTGGGTTAGGGCCACGAGTTAGGGTAGCTAGAGGATGTGGGACCGGAGGTCGGTTAGGTGATCTCGGTCATCACCATTAGGCTTTTTTGTGTAAATGGAAAATTTTATTAATATCAATTGGTCCTATTTCAAATTTATCTATCATGTATACCATTTACCAAAAAAATTGCATTTTACACTGAGGTGTCAATCCAATTGGCGCCTCCTTTCAACTTATACACAGGGGCGCCAATCCAATTGGTGCATGCATTCAAGCATTTAAGAGGAGTCATTAATTGAATTGGCGTCTCCTCCTAAAAGTGGGGTAGTTTGAGAATTTTTTGGAAATTAGGGGTATTTTGGGAATTTCCATGAAAAAGTGGGTTATTTTTGTAAAAAATTCGAATGTAGACACCTATATTTTTTTTACATATTTCATTCACACAATTCATTCATTATCGAGTATGTCTTTATTTTATATCAAAAAATTATCGAGTATGTCTTTATTTTATATCAAAAAATAATATGCCATGTATTTTTGTATAACTAACCAAAATGCACTTTCATATGCATTTTTAATCAAAACACGCAATATATTTTTTTCCTTACTCGTTTCTTTTTTACTCTCTCAAACCCTTTCAAATTCTCTCAACTCATTTCCAAGTTTATACTTTTAACATCCAATCAATCAAATAGTTCATCATCAAACTCATATTTGATAAGTTTTGTATTTCTCTATACATTTGATTTCTCTATTTTATTGTAAAAATTGAGCAATGTGTTTGATAAGTTGTGTAATAGGTAGTTTAGATAGGTTGTTTAACTGTGCAATGTGATTGATAGGTAGTTTAGATGATCAATGTGTTTTAGAATTTTGGATTTTCACGCATTTCTACCATTTTTGTTCTTTCTGAGTTACAGCTTAATGCAGAAATGCACTTTCGTATTTGTTTAGAATTTGATTTTTCAAAAATCCGAAGCATTTTCTGTATTTGGTTTGCCTGCACTGTTTGGCTTGATTTTCATTGTGTTTCATCTAGGTTTGATTTTTTCTACTATGTAATTCTTGTGTGATTAGGCATTATGGTCCATAATCAAAAAAGATTGAGGCTCAGTAGAGCGTCGTAGCATGCATCGGTTCATATGGAAAGAGGCTGACTTTCGAAATGACCGAACAACTCTAGTTCGTTTGATGTGGATGCATCAATTTTTGGGGTTCATGCATCTCCATATTTGTCTTCCTAGTGGACGCATGTGTCACCTCCTGATACTCCGAAAGTCCCATCGTTCCAGGTCGAGGTACCCTAGGTTTGTGTCATTTCTGAGGGGTTTAGAGGAAGATTGTTATGATTTCAAGTGAATAATTTCACTTCCTTGACAGTTTGGGGCAAATGGTTGCAGCTTGCAAACATGATTTAGGGCAGTTGGTTTGGATGGTTAACTAGCTTGGAATGTTAGCCTAATAATTGAGGTTAGGGTGATGTGATTCATGGATTGTAAAGGGCTTAAGGGTAATTAGAGGTTAGAGATTATATGGACTATTTTTTGTGAATTGATAATGTTAACTTGTATGCTTGGTGTATTGTAGATGTTAGGTATTGGATCCTTACGGTGTGCATGCTATGGAGTTAAAGTGTATCTTGTGAATTTGTCCCATTCAAAGGGAATCAGACGACCGAGCCCTTTAGAGTGTATATTGATCACACAGTACCAGATGATATACACTTTCAGTCGTACCATGATCACTGCCAAACGTGTCCCTTAGATGACATAACCTTGTACTCTAGATGGTTGGCTTATGGGTCACATCTGGTGTATCAACATAGTCTTGAGCGCATCATACGCCAGTTCGAATATATGTAATTTATTCCAAGAGATCCCTCTGATTCTACTCCTCATACTATGGTCTGCAGATATGTAGATGTCACTAATGATGACTACCTTAATTATTTAGTATTGGATGATGCATGAGGTATTGTAGCTCTTAGCTATTAGAGATGTGCATATAACTATGTTCAGTTATATTTCAGAATGTTGCATCTTTATATGACACTGAATGCTTTGGGAGATCCACCTAGGTCAGCTCATTAGAATATACTTGAGGAGGAATGAGTTATGGTTGATAATGTCGTTGATGTGTTTCCTACATGTCATCGGGTATCATGAATCTTCTGAGAGCGGGTGTAGAAAGAGAAGTCTTGTTAGACATATGACTCCACACATAAGAGGAGGTAAATTGTGGGTTTAAAAAAAACTTGAGTTTAAAAAACTTTTTGGATCATTTTTAGAGTTTAAATTCATTTCAAAATATTTTAAATAAGTAACAAAAAGTTAAAGGTGCAAAAAGTAAAATGCACAAATTTAAAGAGTTAAGGGATAAAGAGAATACACCAAGAATTATACAGGTCCAATAAAAAAGACTAAGCATGTCCTCAAGGTTTGATCTTAAGATTATCCAATAAACTTAAGATATTTTGGTAGGTTGAACTATCGAACCCCCTTATACAAGGAAAATGATGTTTTTGGCTAACTTCCAACAAGCAACGACCAAGGAGAGAAGTGATGAGTCTTCCTTCCAAATGAAGGATTAAAGTAGTTAGTATTATTTCCAAAAAACAACTTGAAGTAGTTAGTGTAGATGTTTGATTGGCTGCATTTTGTGTTAAAACACTAACTGTACTCTGATGTCTTGACTAATGTCATGACATGCTTGAGTAGCTTGCTGCAGGATTAGCTAATACACGATTTATTGAATGTCAAACTGGATGTTATGACATTCATCCATGACAGCAGATACTGGACTATATAATAGTTGGCTTTTCTGTTATAGCTCAGTATTTGGTTTAGTCTGTTTCTTTCAGGAGAGTAACAGACCTGGCACATTGCCTATTGTCTGAATGTCAAACTGGACGTTTTGACATTCATCATTGACAGCATATACTGAATAATAGGCAGGTTGGTTTTTCTGCTACAGTTCAATATTCATTTCAGTCTGTTTATTAGGTGAATAACAGACCTGACATAGGACCTATTGTGTAAATGTCAAACTGAATGTTATGACATTTATCTCTGACAGGTGATGCTGAAGTATAGACTGGTTGGTCTCTCTGTTACAGTTCAGCATTTAGTACAGTCTGTTTTTTAGGAGAATAACAGACCTAGCATATGGTTTATGTTCTGGACGTCAAACTGAATGTTATGACATTCATTCCTGACAGCATATGCTAAATTGTAGGATGGTTAGTTTTTTTGTTTCAGTATTTTTCTCAGGCTATTTTTCAGGAATCCAACAGCTGAGCTAAAATCCAGGAAACTAACAATTGAGCTACATTTAATGAACCTAACAAATAGCCTATTTGTTAGCACCCAAATATGTGGAAATTAGGTTAACTTGATTAACCTTAATTTTAGGAAATACAAGTACAAGGCCCAAGTGCTGCAATATAAAAGGATGGCAATCCTACTTTCAGCAACTCAGGGGTTTTAAGCGTGAAGCGTTCATTGTACCATCTCTCTTCACTGCTGTATTTTATGTGTGTCTTGTATTAGGTTTAATTTGTGAGCCAAGCAATTATCACCTAGATGATTGCATTGGACTAGGGTGTTCATTGAGTTGGAAGTGTTGTGTCACTCTAAGCTTTTAAGCGTGAGTGTTGTGTTTCTTGATTAAAGCTGTGAAGCACAATCAAGAGTTGTTTGAAGTATAACTTCACCATTTAACTTTAAACGAATTAAAGGTTGTAATCACTGAGGTGATTGAGGGGGAGTGAGTAGGAACTCTGGTCTTAGTTTAAGATTGAAATTGCATTGGGTAGGTATTAAGTGATAGGATTAAACAAGTGGTTTAAGGCCTGAATCAATACTGCTAATAGTGGATTTCCTCCCTGGCTTGGTAGCCCCCAGACGTAGGTGTGTGTGACACCGAACTGGGTAAACAATTACTTGTGTTATTTACTGCACTTTACTTTTAAGTTCTGCATAATTCTTGTTTGCGCAGAATTGGATGTCATAACATCCAGTGTGACATCGAAAGTCTGTTAACTAGAATTTCAATTGGCATCAGAGCAGGCACCCTGCCTGTTAATTTCTGGGTGAGATCTAGGGACGTTACTTTCTAGTACCATGGACAAGGATGTAGGATTCTCAAATAGACCCCCCATTCTGGATGGTTCTAACTATGATGGCTGGAAACCTCGTATGATAGCCTTCTTGAGGTCTCTAGATAGCAAGGTCTGGAGAGCTGTCAACAAAGGATGGGAACATCCAACGAATACAGGTAAAGATGGAATCATTTTGCAAATCCCTAAAGAAGAGTGGGACAAGGAGCAAGAGGCACTAGCCCTTGGAAACTCTAAGGCCTTGAATGCACTGTTCAATGGAATAAATAAGAACATTTTCAGACTGGTGCATCACTGTGAACTAGCTAAAGAAGTTTGGGATACCCTCAAAACAACTCATGAAGGTACCTCCAAGGTGAGGATGTCTAAACTTTAGATGCTGACCACCAAGTTTGAAAATTTGAAGATGAAAGAGGATGAGACTATTCATGACTTCCACATGAATATTCTTGAAATTGCCAACACTTCTGGTGGCTTAGGAGAGAAAATGGCTGAAGAAAAACTTGTAAGAAAGATTCTCAGATCATTGCCAAAGAGATTTGCCATGAAGGTCACTACTATAGAAGAGGCTCAAGATATCTGCAATATGAAGGTTGATGAGCTTATTGGTTCTCTCCAAACCTTTGAAATGGGCTTATGTGAGGATGTTGAAAAGAAGAACAAAAGCATAGCTTTTGTATCAAATACTGAAGAGGATTCAAAAGAAGGAAATATTGGAGGTGATGAAAGCATTTCAGAAGCTATAGCCATGCTTGGAAGACAATTCAACAAGTTCATAAAGAAGGTTGATCAAAAGGGCAGACCTAATGTCAAGAACTCTTCATCTGACATCAGTAGAAGATCAAAATATGAAGAAAAGGTCACCCAAGGCAAGGGAATCCAATGCCATGGATGTGAAGGTTTTGGTCACATTAGAACTGAATGCCCTACCTTCCTCAAGATGCAAAAGAAGGGGCTATCTGTCACCTGGTCTGAAGGAGATTCTGAGAGTGAATCTGAAGGAGAATCAGCTAAACATGTCATTGCACTAACTAGTGTCTGTGCCTCTGATGATGACTCAAGTGGAGATGAACTTACCTTTGATGAACTTGCTACTTCATATAAAGAGCTATGTGTCAAAAGTGCAGAAGTGTGTATCCAAGGAGAAAAGCAGAAGAAACTCATCAAGGAGCTGGAAGTTGAGAAACAGAAGCATCTGACAGTCATAGATGGTCTAAATGGTGAGATATCATTGCTGACATCTAAGCTAGAACAAATGACAAAATCCATCAGAATGCTGAATAAAGGAACTGACACCTTGGAAGAGATTCTAAAGGTGGGACAGAAGTCAGGAACCATGTCTGGTTTAGGCTTTGGTAAGAAATCCTCAACTGAACTCGAAAGCTCAAAGGCTGAAGTTCAGAAACTCAAGCAGAAGTCACAACCAATGTCACAACATCAGGGAACCAGGAGGAGTAACCATCAGAAGAAGAAATCTCAGAGATGGAGATGTCACTACTGTGGTAGATTCGATCACATCAAACCCTTCTGCTACAGGTTGCATGGTTATCCTAACCAGACCCCTCAAGTCAGACCTAAGCAGAAGGCATCTAAGCATAATGCCCCCATTAAGAAACAACAATGGGTTGCTAACCAGACACCTCAAGTTAGACCTAAGCAGAATGCATCTAAGCATAATGCCCCCATTAAGAAACAACAATGGGTTGCTAGACTAGCTCACACATCTCTAAGGGCATCTACCAGACAAGACTGGTATTTTAATAGTGGCTGCTCAAGACATATGACTGGGATGAGTAACTTATTGGTGGATATACAACCTCATACTACCAGGTATGTGACATTTAGTGATGGAGCTAAAGGAGAAATCAAAGGTGTTGGTAAGCTGGACTGTCCTGGAGCTCAAAAATTGAGCAATGTGCTGTTAGTAAAAGGACTAACTGCTAATCTTATTAGCATAAGCCAGCTATGTGATCAAGGCTTCAATGTACAGTTCACTAAAGAAGTATGTCTGGTGATGAATGGAGGCAATCAGGAAGTTATGAGAGGTTCCAGATCCAAAGATAACTGTTATCTGTGGGAATCTAAAGTCTCAAACTACTCCTCAAAGTGCCCCTTAGCAAAGGAAGAGTAGGAAGTGAAGCAGTGGCATGGAAGACTTGGACAACTTCATTTAAGAGGAATGAGGAAGATCATTTCCAAGGAACCAGTTAGAGGAATCCCAAATCTGCTTATGGATGAAAGAAAAGGATGTGGAAAATGTCAGGAGGGCAAGCTAACCAAGAGGTCATATCCCAAGATGGGACATCCAGAATCTTCCAAACTTCTGGAACCTGTGCCCATGCACTTAATGGTACCCATGCAGATTGAAAGTTATGAGTTGTCCTCACCTATTAGTCCTCATCAAAATGATGTAGTTGCAAGGGAGAAACAAAATGGTGTATCATTATCCACTACAGAAGCTAAGTACCTAGCATCTGGTAGCAGGTGTTCCCCACTGGTATGGATGAACCAGATGCAGACTGAGTACAATGTCACTCAGAATGTCATGACATTGAATGTTACTCAGTGTGACCAATTAAAGGGCAAAGTGGGAATGTGTTCCTCTGAGAAATTATAGCAACTAATGATGTTAGTTATTTACTGTCTAATAAGTCAACTTATTAAACATTTGATAGTTCTCTCTGATTGGTCAACAAATAATAGATATTGCTCGTACAACAAGCGTTACCTATTCCATCGTTTCAACTTTCAGTCTTGCAAGCTTTCTCTCAACGAAACTTTTCATTTCTCCTCTGAGATATTCATCATGTCGCACCAATCCGACTCATCTTCCTACACGACCATGTCTGATTCCTCTAGCTCTAAATCATGCAACCCTAACAGGGAAGATCCTATGTCTGACTCTGCAAATACCTCACATGCAAGAAGACCTAAAGAAACTGTCTCAAGCTTCTCCTCAGCACTCGCACTTGATGAACAAACCAGAGAAGGCTCCAGGTATGTTCACAATGCCATTGCAACTATGGTAACTGGAATTTTGTCTGGTAATCATAAGGTTCTTGGGGTCTCAGTTCCCTTAAACACGATTGTACCGGAAAATGTTACTTGTCAAGAAAATACAGTTTCCTTAGCAAAGAATGTGTCTGATGAGGCTGAGCAAAATGATGCTCATGAGGGGTCAAATATTGACAAACCCTTAGAGAATGTGGGTAGTGAGGAAGTCTGTGTCACTCATGATGTCAGTGACAACCCTAACTGTGAAGCTGACACAGTTAATCTGGAAGAATTCTCTGATAATGAGTTGTTGACCTCAGTTGTCCCTAGCATAGCCAAAAGGGTTAGGACTAGGAGAGAAAAGAAAACAGTGGTGCAGAGGTCCCCAAAAAGGAAGATTGATGTGTCAACTTCTCCCAATCTAAAGGTGGCAGAGAGTTCCCTCAAGAGGAAAAGGCATGGTCCAACAAAATCTTGGAGCAAAGGGGTGCCCAAGAAAATGAAGACCAAGACTGTTGTGGTGGAGTCTGACTCAGATGTCCCATGTGATGTCACAACATCTCTGTCAAAGAAGAAGCCAACCACTAGCAAGCTGGCAGCTAGTGTCCCTGAGGTACCAATTGACAACATATCATTCCATTTTGCTTCTAGTGTGAACAGGTGGAAGTATGTTTATCACAAGAGGCTGGCTTTGGAAAGGGAACTGGCTCAGAATGTTCTGGAATGTAAGGAGATTGTAGACCTTATTCAAGAGGCAGGGTTAATGAAAACTGTGATTCAGCTCTCAAAATGCTATGAGATTTTAGTAAAGGAGTTTATTGTCAATGTGTCTGAGTAATGTGTTGATGGAAAGTCTAGGGAATTCAGAAAAGTATATGTGCGAGGCAAGTGTGTGAACTTCTCTCCCTTAGTAATCAACATGTATTTGGGAAGACCTGATGTAGCTCAACCTGAGCTTGAGGTGACTGACAACAAAATCTATCAAGTCATCACTGCTAATCAAGTCAGGAAGTGGCCCCTAAAAGGTAAGTTGGTGGCCAGCAAACTCAGTGTCAAGTATGTTATGCTGCACAAAATTGGAGCTTCCAACTGGGTGCCCACCAATCACAAATCTACAGTGGCTGTAATGCTTGGAAAGTTCATATATGTTGTTAGAACCAAAGCCAAGTTTGACTATGGAACCTACATTTTTTATCAAACCATGAAGCATGCAGGAAGCTTCAGTGTGAAGGGGCCTATAGCCTTTCCTTCCCTCATATGTGGTATTGTGTTGAATCAATTTCCAAACATATTAACAGAAAAGAAGAGAGAGTCCCTTGGCCTTCAATCATAAACTGTTCCTAGGGAAGCATGTTCCTGACATTGCCATGGCAACAGGAGAGACATCAAATATTTGCAATCAACCAGGTAAAGTTGTTGTCATTGCAATACTCAAAGAAACATGCAAGGAGTTAGAGGCAAGGAAGCTCACTTTGGAAAATTTGACTATCAAATTAGAGATGACTGAAGATGATGTACTTGGTGAAGATGCTGATGCTGCAGAAGGAGCTGCAAGACAAAGTCCAAAGGGTGAAGAGGATGCCAGTCCTGATGATGGCACTGATAATGATGTTGACTCTGAGTCAGATGAATAAATCATTTCCCTTGTTTCTGAAAAATTCTGTGTAATTTTATTTTGTTTTGGTCTGTAATTATAAGTGTTGCTTTGGCAACATTTTTGACAAAAAGGGGGAGTAACACCTGTGCCCCAGGACAACAGATGTGCTATGTGCTTGAGCAGATATTGAAGATCCTCTAATCCAGAGGTTGTGATGCAACTTGATGTTCAACTTCTATGTGTGTGCATGATGTGTGTGTGTGTGCTGATGTTTAAAGTTTTTATTTAACTTCTATGTGTGCTGTTGTTTGAAGTTTTTATTTAACTTCTATGTGTGTTGCTGTTTGAAGTTTTTACTTAACTTCTATGTGTGCTAAGTGTGAGGCTATTATGAGTGTATTAGCTATGTTAATCTCTCTGCTTGGATGTGTGTTTTCCGCTGCTGTGAACTCTGTTGTGATGCCAAGTTGTTTTAGCCAAAAATTTGCCAAAGGGGGAGTTTGTAGATGTTTGATTGGCTGCATTTTGTGTTAAAACACTAACTGTACTCCAATGTCTTGACTGATGTCATGACATGCTTGAGTAGCTTGCTGCAGGATTAGCTAATACAGGATTTACTGAATGTCAAACTGGATATTATGACATTCATCCATGACAGCAGATACTGGACTATAGAATAGTTGGCTTTTCTGTTATAGCTCAGTTGTCATACCCCGATTTTGATCCTGAAATTTTTCATTTTTTCTTTTATTTTTGCATTTGCATACATTCATCAGTATAAAATGGTTTTTAATCACTGGACTTTTGTAATTTTTCAATATTTGATTTTAATTTCAAATTAAGTTTAATTCCAATTGTCAATTTAATCTTAATTGTTTATTTTTACTAATGATTAAAACTCTAATCGATTTTTATTTCCAAATGAATGTTAGAGTTGATATCCAAGTAATCTTAAATGAATTATAGATTAATTTGATTGTAATTTGATTTTTGCTGATTTGTTATTATTATCTAAATTGATATTTAGATTAGTTTTGGAGTATTCCTAAAATCCATATTCATTTTATAACCACACCCAAATTCATTTTTTAACCATAATCCATTTTAAATCCAACCCATAATTCATTATCCAAACATTTTCCATTTATCCAATTCATTTTTCATTAGTACATTTCATGATATTTTATATATCCTAATAAGACAAAATGAAGAAAAAAAAATTGGAATTGATGAGCAAGATAACATGAAGCCCACGGCGGTAGCTGGTACGGTGCAAATGCAAAAAGTGAAATGGAAAATGCATCATGACAATCCATGCACTTTTGTACATAACAGCATAACAAGGAAGTTTCCATAGTAGAATTCATGCTAAATTCACATGATAAACTCATTTTAATAGCCAATTCAAAAACAACTGAGCAACCTTTAGTTCAATCTTATTTTTATGACAGTATGTTGGTTTAGCCTAAACAGTTTCACAACACCCCAAAATGCCGCACGCCGGCGCCGAAAGCAACAACATGCCAAGCTGCTATACCAGAAGCATTATAAAAATGGCAGCATCACCGTAACCGCAAAGGCTGAACCATTTCACAAATCCAGTTGCATAATGCATGACGGTAGACTGCATATGGCCTGTGATAATACCTGCAGAACCATATCAACCGTGTCATGGAATCTCGCGAAACATAAGGAAATGCTTTGTTGCAATGCAGTCGACCAATCAGATCATAAATCCATACTGCCAGTCAACATATGCTATGCACATTGATTATGAGCCTAAGGCTGCGGACAGTTGTGGAATGAGAGAAATTTTTACCTGTTGCAGACATGTGCTTAACCTCATCCATAAGCACCAAGCAAACCGTGAAAGGTCTGATGCAAGACAGAATGTTAACAAGAGCAAGCCAAGTCTTGGAAGCAACATCCTGCACCGGTTAAGACGGAGCTGTTAGTTCAAGCACAGTTGACTCGTGAGTTTGCAATCTGGTCTACATCTTTAGCAAGAGATTTCAAACAGATTTTGGAAACGGCACCTCGCCTGCTTGAAGAGTTCATGAAGATGGCAGCCACCAACCTACCAAATCAATAGAAGAAATAAAATGTCAAAATAAAATATTTCAAACAAGGCATGCTTTTCCTGAATATCAAGCTACAAATTCCAATTTGTCGTTAAGCTATTTTGCATTAACCTTTGGGGAAGTAATGGATAAAGGAGGGGATGTTCGGTTATCTTCACCTGCTGCAGCAGAATCCCAAGGACGCCTAGCCTCTAGAGCCTGTTATCCCCGTCTACAAATGCCGGGCCTGAGCAAGTGGAGAAAGCTCTGAAGTGTTTACCAAATGCGACAAACAAAACTAAAGGAAAAGAATTGGAGATTTTTGTTAGCAATATTGCCGGACAATAATGGTTCTCTTGATAGTAATCTCAAACGTGTTTGCGAAACAGACCTTGGTATTAGTTTCACGGTGCCGTCTAACAAAGCATGTCTTCAAAATCAGCAAACAGTATCTGGCTAACGTAGAAGCAGTCCTAAAAATGATTTGCAAGATATCAGCCTTAGATGAATGAAACAGCAAAAGCAATGCTAAGGAAGATCATGAAATGAGATACTCATCGTGTAGAATCTTTCAGTAAAAATTCTGATAACTACTTGATTGGTGACGGCACATCCCCATCCAAAGCAATGGACAGTAGTAGCTCTTCAAACTGGAGTTCCAGAGTAACTCTTCAGGAAGTTCCTCCATCTTCAGTGCAGTCTTCTCACATTCCAGCTACAACAGGAGCTCGACGACACATACCTTCTCTAGATGTACCTCAAGCTGCAGCATCTGAAAATGTTATACAATCCCTAATTCTCAAGCAGATGTTGTCATGCCTGACTTACCTCCACCACCGGATGAACCGTTCAAAGTTTGCATCAAGATCTTCCATCAGCAAAATATACACCTGCAAGGTTAAAACAACAACAAAGCTCTTCAAATGGAAACGTAAATTTTATTGAAAACAAGGCTCTTTCGAACTACTCCAAGAACTTCAGTTTGACCAAACTTCTGATTCAGCATCAAAGGGTATTGTTGGATTGTGTAGTGATGCCACAGCTAGTTTATTCTATGCATATGAGCAAAATTCCATCTTTCAGGTGTCTATCAACGATGAAGGTCGAGATGTGTGGAAAGTGTATCTTGACTTGAGAGAATATGCTGCCGCTTTAGCAAATTGTCGTGACCCTTTTCAGAGGGACCAAGTATGTTTAGTGCAGGCTGAAGCCGCATTCTCCTCCAAAGATTATTTCAGAGCTTCATCTTTCCATGCCAAATCAATTATATTTTATCATTTGAGGAGGTCACTTTAAAGTTCATCAGTGCTGGTGAACAGGATGCTTTGAGGACTTTCTTATTGCGGAAGCTTGATAATTTAGAAAAAGGATGACAAATGCCGAATAACAAAGACATCGACATAGCAACATCGACCCTGAAGCAACAACAAGCTAATGCCAATTTCCAGTTACCTGCCAAAATCAAATGCAACAAGGCAGACAAAGTTACTAAAGAATTCACTACGGTAAATAAAATAATTACCAAGCCAGTAAGTCCAGAAATTTCCCAAAAAATAGGATTAAGACAAGAATCAAGAAGAAAGGTTACGGTAAGGGTACCTTTTCGAAATCTATCATCAAACAGGCTAAACTCCAATTCTGAGCATCCAAAAGCAATCCTGAAGCATTCTCCATTGGACCATTGAGCATCACTTTCGAAACCCTAATCCGTGGCATAAATAGAAGAGAGTGAATCAAAGAGAAGGGGAGTTAGCGGCGAAAAAAACACAGATACCCTAATTTTCAAAAAACGAAAAAGTGAGAGAGGGAGGCGGCCAAAATACCACAAGAACCCTAATCCTAAAATTAAGGCAAGATCAAAGCGAAACCAGACTTTTTTTTGGAAGAGGCGAAGGGAGAAGATTCAACCCTTACCCGAGTTGTCGCCACCACCGAAGGTGAGCCCTTTCCGTTTTAGCCATGGATTCTTGCATCATTTCGGGAGATTGAGTGAGATGTGAGCGATTGGGGATGGATTGTTTGCGCTTGGGAAAGAGAAACTCGATTGTGAGTGAGACTGTATTTTGAGAGAATGATGGGGGACGAAGAGATGAGAGAGAAGGTTTCTTTGGGTTAGAGTGAGCGAGTTTGAGAGAAGTGGAGAGTGGCGTTGAGGTTGAGAGAGCGAGTGAAGTGTTGAGGTCGGAGATGATGAGGGAAACGCGAATGGTTTCCCTTTCTGTCACTGTACATCTCCCATTTTCCTTTTTATTTATTTCATTTCTTTTATAGAAAAAACGATAAACATTAAAGCGGTTAAAACTTAATTTTTTTTAGTTTTCCCAAACCATTTCATTAACAGGGTCTGTTAGTATGCTGTGTTGGTTCCCACTTATTAAAGTCTCTTGTTTGAAAACCCAACAGCCAGCGGCTGGGTTTTGTTTTTTTCTTCACCATTTAGTTGGGAGTGTAACAGACTCTTTGCTTTTAGTTTTAATTAGTTTTTTTTAATTCATACTTTTAATTTACATTAGCTTGTATATTTAAGTTAGCAATAAATTATCAGTCAGTTAGTAAGTAGCCTAGTGGAGAGAGGGTAGTGCCATAGTCTCAAGAGGAGCGGGTTCGATACTCGTAGGTAGTATTTTTAGTATTTCTTTTTAGTATTTCATTTCTTTTTAGCATTTCATTTTTATTTCTTTTTAGTATTTTATTATCTTTTAGCATTTTGTTTCTTTTAATAGTTTTTTATGTCCATGATTTTTTTTATTAAATCCATCATGCATGCAAAACCACTTTCAAAAAAAAAAATCATACTTTTCTCGATTTAATATCGAGCCATTTTTCACACCCTTGTAAGTCGATTGCTTTTTTAAAGCATCGCCATCAACCTCACATAGCTTACTCTTGGGCTTTCTTACAATGAGCCGGTTCCCTTGCACTTACACTCATGCATTATTTGTTTGGGCCCGATTTTATTTATTTCATGATTGTTTAATCCCCATTTGACAAATGTACCCCACTCCCCCAATGTGTAATAATCCTGTACTATTTTATTTCTTTACTTGTTTGGCTGTATAGTTAGCTACTAACACAAGAATAAAATCAACAATTTCAAAAAAAAAATACAAAAATATGACTCGATCCAACGTCGAGCATTTTCTCAATAAACAAAGCAACTCATTTCTCCCTCCTATTCCATCCCATCTTTTTCAAACTTCATCAAATGCTTGATCCAACGTCAAGCCATTTTTCATAATAAAAACTCAAAAAAATATTAATTCTTACTTAAACGCTTTTTCAATAAAGGTGGAAATGGAACATGATGTATATCATGCACTCCTGAGGTTAAGATTCAAGACGTATGCCTCGCCAATCTTAACTCTCGCCATCATCCAAATTTGTCCACTTTGTTTCTTCAAACACTCAGCCAAATTTCTTTTAAACGTCCATCAATACTTGATCTAGGTCAAGTCATTTTCCCAACAAACTCAAAACACCTAATTCTTACTTAAACACTTCTTCAATAAAGGTGGAAATGGAACATGATGTATATCATGCACTCCTGAGGTTAAGATTCGAGACGTATGCCTCGCCAATCTTAACTCTCGCCACCGTCTAAAATTTGTTAATGCGGTTTCTTCAAACTCTTTCTCAATCAAACTTCAAAATACCTAATTCCTACCTTAATATTTTTTTAATAAAGATGGAAATGGAACATGGTGTATACCATGCACTCCTGAGGCTAGGATTCGAGATGTATATCTCGCTCATCCAAGTTCTCGCCATCACTCAAAATACATCCAACCAATCAAACTCTTTTCTCGCCGCCGTGCGATTAATCAAAAACCTTTTTCATAAACGAAAGATATATTGTCTTAAGAGATACGAAACAATGTTTCGGCCACGATTGTTGAGTAGAGATAAATGACGCTTTTCCGAATGTAGATTTATAAATCCGTTCGATGTGTGGTATGCGTCCACTCCTCATCTGTTTTGGGTAAAACAATGTTTTCGTCGATTAATACAATATAGCTTTCGCTAAAATCGACCAACAAACAAACATTTTTCTACCCAGAACTACGTAAGCCTTGATTTCTCTTTTGAGATACGTAGGAGCAGGATTTGTAAATCTTGTCAGGCCCACTAATAAAAAACTTAGGTTTAGTCCTTCGTTAAAAATCCAAAAAACATTTCTCCTATCTTCTATTCTTTCATTCCCACCTAATAAATTGAAAAGCCTAACATTTCAAACTAACATTAATGCACACAACTGACCTAATGGCTCCCGTTGAGTACAACGGACGTGAGGGGTGCTAATACCTTCCCCTTGCGTAATCGACTCCCGAACTCGGATATTGGTTGCGATGACCATATCTTATCCTTTCTTTTGTCTTGGGTTTTATCGATATTTCCCCTTTCCTTTTTAGGAATAAATAAAGTTCGGTGGCGACTCTGTTCAGTCCATCATTGCGAGCGTGCGATCGCGCTTCGCTTTGAAGTCGTATCCCCATTTTTTCGAGGTGCGACATCAGTATTTGGTTTAGTTTGTTTCTTTCAGGAGAGTAACAGACCTGGCACATTGCCTATTGTCTGAATGTCAAACTGGACGTTTTGACATTCATCATTGACAGCATATACTGAATAATAGGCAGGTTGGTTTTTCTACTACAGTTCAGTATTCATTTCAGTCTGTTTATCAGGTGAATAACAGACCTGACATAGGACCTATTGTGTAAATGTCAAACTGAATGTTATGACATTTATCTCTGACAGCTGATGCTGAAGTATAGACTGGTTGGTCTCTCTGTTACAATTCAGCATTTAGTACAATATGTTTTTCAGGAGAATAACAGACCTAGCATATGGTTTATGTTCTGGACGTCAAACTGAATGTTATGACATTCATTCCTGACAGCATATGCTAAATTGTAGGATGGTTAGTTTTTCTGTTTCAGTATTTTTCTCAGGATATTTTTCAGGAATCCAACAGCTGAGCTAAAATCCAGGAAACTAACAATTGAGCTACATTTAATGAACCTAACAAATAGCCTATTTGTTAGCACCCTAATATGTGGAAATTAGGTTAACTTGCTTAACCTTAATTTTAGGAAATACAAGTACAAGCCCAAGTGCTGCAATATAAAAGGATGGCAATCCTACTTTCAGCAACTCAGGGGTTTTAAGCGTGAAGCATACATTGTACCATCTCTCTTCACTGCTGTATTTTATGTGTGTCTTATATTAGGTTTAATTTGTGAGCCAAGCAATTATCACCTAGATGATTGCATTGGACTAGGGTGTTCATTGAGTTGTAAGAGTGTTGTGTTTCTTGATTAAAGCTGTGAAGCACAATCAAGAGTTGTTTGAAGTATAACTTCGCCATTTAACTTTAAACGAATTAAAGGTTGTAATCACTGAGGTGATTGAGGGGGAGTGAGTAGGAACTCTGGTCTTAGTTTAAGATTGAAATTGCATTGGGTAGGTATTAAGTGATAGGATTAAACAGGTGGTTTAAGGCCTGAATTAATACTGCTAATAATGGATTTCCTCCCTGGCTTGGTAGCCCCCAGACGTAGGTGTGTGTGACACCGAACTGGGTAAACAATTACTTGTGTTATTTACTGCACTTTACTTTTAAGTTCTGCATAATTCTTGTCTGCGCAGAATTGGATGTCATAACATCCAGTGTGACATCGAAAGTCTGTTAACTAGAATTTCAGTTAGCCTTCAAGATTTGAACAAAGAGTTTACATGGGATGATCTAGAACTTTGGTCAGATTTTAATACGAGATGAAGTCAAACCAAATCGAGGTTTTGACAGGCTGACCACAAACCTAGGAGATTTTACACCAAACTTATCTTCAACCTTAGAAAACTTTTAACTGGAATGAGCTTACGAATTGAACCAGGGTTTTTACCAGGATAACCATGAACCAATGTGATATTTATACCGAGCTGATCTTGAACCTTGGAAAGCTTTTAAGTGGGTTTAGCTTTCGAACCGAAACGACGACTTAGTAACTAAATCCCAAAATAAAGCTTTTAACGAGTTTAGCTTCAAAACCAGATAAATAATCTCTTGATGGATAAATTATTCAACCAAGGTAAAAATGTTTCTTGGTGAATTTACAATTCTACCGTTCTAGAATTACAAAGATGCCTCACTCGCAAAAGACGTTTCTCAAAAGCACCGCGGTTAAATTTCTAAGTTAAAGAAAGAAAGAAGAAAATTTTAGAGAGAGAATGAGGAGTGAGATATTAGAGCTCACAATTCTGGATGTAAAAATATGAGGGATATGTCCCCCTATTTATAGCCCAGAGGGTGTCACGAAAAAAGATTTTTTTTGCCAAATTTAACGAGCCAATCAATTGGCATCATGCACCAATCGATTGGTTGGCATACAAAATAATCGTTGAGGCTGTTTAAAATGGAAGGAAAAGATATATAGGCATTGTCATTCTTTAAGACACTGTCCTAAACGATTAAGGACACTTTTTGCACATGCCCAATCGATTGGGTAAATGTGCCAATTGATTGGACAGTAGAAATTTTCTCCAAAAATGGTATGATATTTCCTGATTCAGATGGCATGACTTTAAAACATTTTTAAGAGTAAGTCTTTAAGAAAAATAGGTTTGAAAACATATTTTTATTATGTGTGTGTGTGTGTGTGTGTGTATGTGTGTGTGATTTAACTCTATAAATTTGCAAAAACTCCCTTTTGCTTTTACAATAATGTTCACTCAGACGCGACAATGGCGAGCTTTCACAAATTTCAAGACTTTTCAGATACTTCAATCTTATAGACACTTGCTTGAACTTTACATGTAGACGAGGTTTGATTATATTCCGTTTAGGTTCCATCACTAGATGATGTTTGTAGTGATCATTAAACTCGTCAAACCCTACTTAGTCTGCTTGCATCTTTAACCGCTTGCATTTTATACTTGACTTTAGTTAGTCATCATTTAGTTGTTACCATCGAAACCATATTCATCTTCAAGACTTCTTTGATCACTAACCTGCAAAACATGGTTCCACATTCTCCCCTTTTTCGATGATGACAATGCATCTCTTAGGGAGGTGGTAAATGAAACAAATAAATATGTTTAGAGTAATCAAACTCCCCCTTAATTAGGTAGAGAGTATACTTCACTTCTTTTGAGAGTATACTTCTCCCCCTTTGTCAAAATCAAAAAGGCGGGTAAAAAATGCATTGTAAAATTTTTAAATATGAAAACATAAGCACTTAGGAAAAGGAAAATATATCACACTTTTAAATTGTACTGAAATTGAATTACAAAGAAGCAGAACTCAAAAATATTGCAAAAAACGGGAAAAGACTAGCAAACTTAGAAACTAAAACATATATTAGAAATCATTGTCTCTCATAAGAATCACATCTCTTTTGATGACCTTTTTGAGTTCTCTCACTTTTATGGTTATGCTTTGATGGATCTCAAAAAATTTGTTGATTGATATGTTTTCAGTTTCTTCCAAATCTTTTTCTTCAACTACTGGGTCATCCATCAATCCTACATGGTTAATATGGACCTTCATCTCTCTTAGGGTTGTATAGTTAATCATATGGTTGATGGGTTTACAACTTCTTTCATGGTATTATTGTTGAAGGTTGCTAGGATTTTAGTGATTATTTCTCCATAAGAGAGTCCTGATGGTTGGTTCTCTTTGGAGCAAATCATGTAGTGAAAGATCCATTCTATACAATTTGTTGGAACTTCTTAGGTTAAAATCCATAGGGGTACGAAATCTTCTCTAATGACATAGTTATGGTTAACACTTCTTGGAAAAAAAGGATTCTAGTTTAAAGATAGTGAATGATACGAACCTTTTGTTTTAAGTGGATTTGTTTGAAGGGAAACTTTATCTTCTCAGTGGGATTGATAACAAGGTATTTTAGGTTTTTGGGGCTTTTCATGTTCTTAAAGCCTAAGGGGCCCTCAGAGGTGTAGAATGTTCCCTCAAAAGGTAGCTCAAAGATTCTACCAAAGTTATCCTTGTGGGTATCTATCTCCACTCCTCTAATTGAAGATCTTAGGGATGTTCCTATAATCTACAAATTTGAGTAAAATTCTCCTATAAGTCTTGGAAAGGTTATATTTGATACCTTTGTAAATAATTCCCTTAGAGAGGCTTAAAAGATTTGAGAGTAAGGTTTGTTAGTTCTAATGAAGCTTGGTTCCATGAACCATGGTTAGATTACTTTCTTCCTAAGGATCATCATCTTTTCTTCTTGCTTTTTAATTATCAAACCAGCTATAAAGACATCTCTCTTTTGGGCCCCTCTAGACTTGTGGCTTTATGAGGCCATGATGATGCTTACGACAAGAGAAATCTCACACAATAAAATGCGAAAAGATTAGACAATTTGATATGAAAATATAATGAATAATGAATACCTATTTATAATGTTCCTTTTGAGTGCTCTAGGTGTGTAATTCTTGTAAGTGTTCAATGTTGATTGTGCATATTAAAAATCAGATCAAAATCATTCCAAAAGAGGTGTACCAATCAATTTACTTGGGGCTCTAATCGATTGGATGATCAGGTATTTCAAGATATTGGGCATTTATCATTAATGCTAGGATCTGATTTCCTTGGATCACATGCTTAACTTGGATATGATATGAAAATATGAGAGCCAAGCTTCTCTAATCAATTTCCTCAAGGTGCCAATCGATTGGGCCTACGTCAATAAACCTTCTTGGTGCGTTTTGGGCTTTGTGCTGGATTTTCTTTTGGCCATTACTTTTCTGCACCTCTTTTTATCTTTAATTGCATATGCTTTCTATAAAATACTTGAAAACTCTTCCTTTTAGTTAGCAAAATAGTTTTATTTGATGAGCATATTTAAATCCACTATTTTAAAGAATTAATCATAGTTTTTCGACCATTTCATAAAATAATGTACTACCTAAAATAAGAAGTCTTGATAAACCTACTCTTAAAGGGGATCACCAACACATTGTGGTGCGTCCTTCTCTACGAATTGTTAGATACGAGAATTGGTTAAAACGAGTTTGATATGTATATCATAGATGTATCCTACTATGAGGTTAAATGATCACCGAGGATCATAAATGTTAAGATATCCTCAATGTAAAACTCTACTTTGATCATTATCGTTGATATCTACCATCATCGAATATTATTGGAACAAAGGATTAAAAATATCATATACTTAAAGTACAACTCCATTTAGTATCCATTAAAGCTTCGAGCTGTAAAGCATTCTTGCAAAACATGCTATGGTTTCACCTTCTGTACTTATATTTTCTTAAGTTCATGTGCATTAGTTTTTCTAGAGGGTCTAAGGTTGTTTACCTTTAGACCTTTTTAGTTTATCAAAATAGAAAGGCTCTAAGTGGCCAAATTTCTTACAGTGAGTGCATTTATAAACTGGACAATTATATTTCTTATGATTTGAGCCTTTATTATATGTTCTATCCATTTTGAATCTTAGTCCATTTTTATTTAAGGAAGGAATTTGACTTGATAAGATCAAGTCAATATCATCTCTTTCTTAGTAAATTTACCTAGGGTTTCGTTCATGCTATTCACTTTCTTTTTCAGCGAGACACAAGTCTCACAAACTTTTGTTGAATTTCTATTGTTGGTTATTTCTAATTTGAGCAATTTATTGCTTTCTTCGAGAAACCCTAAATATTTTTTAAGGTATAAGTTATATTTTTTAATCCCATCATTTTCTTCAACCAACTTAGCACTAATTTTAAACAATTATTTCTAGGATGATTTAGTTATCTCATAATCATATTCCTCATATGATGCCTTTCAGAAAACTTCATCTTCTTCGTTTGAAGAGTATTTTTCTAGGATTCTCCCAGATGTTGGCTCTTCTTTGTTTGTAAATTCTTCGTCTATTATTATTTTGAAGATACCGTTGGACAACACTTCTTCACAACTTCTTACACATGAAGTTCCTTCATTTGATGTTGAACCCATTAAGGATCGTTCAACTATTGAGTATGTTATTTCAAAGGAAACCATGGATTTGTTTGATATGAGTTTACTGAGGTTGATGATTCTTCAGGCTTTGTGCTTGAACCTTCATCATTAATTAATTGAACTAGTTCGTTTAATTTTTTAATAATTTCCTCCTTCTTTGAATTTTCCTAAAACTTACAAACACTCTCATCTTTTGATTTAAGGATTTGATTACGTTTCCAAGTCTTAATTCTTAGATATTGATTAGCAACAAACATTCCAATACACGTTTTAACAATTCTAAACTTGTAAAAGCATTGATGAATAATATATTCATCTTGTTTTCCTAGTATGTTAATTTCCTCTTGTTCGATACTTGGAGAAAATCCATATATCATCTCAAGAGTATCCCATATTTTCTTGGCGGTTTTACAATTGTATATATAAAGAAGTTTACTATCATCTAAAGCCATTACTAATTTTTTTTGGCTTTGAAATCAATTTCATATTTTCTTTTTTCTTATACAGTCCAAAGAGAATCAGGTTTATTTACTACTTTTTCATTTACTTGGTGAGTATGGATAAACAGACCTTTGATTATAGTTTCCCACAATTCAAAACTAATACTTTGAATAAATATTCTAAATCTAGATTTCCATATTTTAAACATATAACTATTAAACGGTTGAGATGTATTTAGGAAATATCTCTTTTTTAAAAATGTGTTAGAAGTCATCTTCGTCCCCAGACGATTAGGCCTTAAACAAGAGCTAAGCTCTGATGCCACTTGTTGGACATATGACTCCAACACAAGAGGAGGGTGAATTGTCGGTTTCAGAAAAACTTGAGTTTGAAAAAAAATTGGATCATTTTTAGAGTTTAAATTCATTTCAACAAATTTTAAAGATAAGCCGCAAAAATTAAAGGTGCAGAAAGTAAAATGCAGAAGTTTAAAGAGTTAGGGGATAAAGAGATGACACCGTGAATTATACAGTTTCATTAAAAAAAGGCATAGTATTGTTATCAAGATTTGATCTTGAGAGTATCTAATAAAATTTGACCCTAAGTTTATTACACATAACATTGTGTTCTTTAAGGTGGTGTTCTACACCAAGGACTATTTTGTAAAAGACCATAACTTAGGGTATGGAGGTGGAGAAATTTATGCATATAGTGGTCAAGATCCGAATTATTTGTATTATTTTAAAGCATGTGACTGAATTAAGGGGATTAATTTAGACTTTGATGTTGGACTGTAAAAATATGGTGGAAACATGATGGTGGTAGTTTGGAAGAAGATTTAAAACCCTTTAGCAATGATGGAGATGCATCTGAGTTAGTTGTGTTTGCATTTGGACATAATTTCAAAGTAGAAATATTTACTGAGCCAAAACCACTTTTGAGAGGCCAAATTTATGGATAAGGTTAGTGAGAATATGAAGGGAAAGAAATGTGACAAAGAGGTCGATAATTCTAGTGAATCAAGTGATAAATATGTGAAGGGTATACATTTTGATGATGGTGAGGAGGAGAGGATGAATGGGTTTGATGAAGGTGTCGATGAAGACCAACCTAGAGGTACATCTCTTATTAATGGTGATGCCAAAAGTGAACCACTCAAAGAATCCTTTATCACACAAGATATTGGTAGGGAACATATAATTGAGGAAGACTATATGACTGATGAACTTGATAGCGGGGAAGATGACGACATTTGTGATGAAAGGCCTAGTGTAACTAGATTCAATGAAAAATATGCTCTTAGTAAGGATTTTATTTTTAAGGCTATAATCAAGTTTTCCTCATTGAAACAATTCAAGAATGCCATTTTAGATCATAATGTCTTGAATGGTATGGATGTGAGATTTGAAAAAATGATACAAATAGGTGTAAGATTGTTTGTAAGGAAAAAAAAACTATGTAGCTACACTGTCTTATGCAGTAGAGTTTTAACCTCCGCAACATTTAGGATCAAGACATTATTTCATATGCACAAATGTTGAAGACATATCTTTAATAAAAATGCCAAAGAAGATTGTGTTGCAAAGTGATTGTAGATGGATTGAAGAACAATACCAGGATAAAGTTAAATGAGGTGGTAACAAATGTGAGGCTGAGGCATGCCACCGGAATCCCTAGTTGTATAGCTTTTAAGGTAAGACAGCTTGCTAGATAAGTTACTGAGGGGGACTCTAGCAAGAAATATAGCTTGTTATGGTCATATGATGTTGAATTTAGGAAGACTTCATTAGGAAACACTTTCAAACTCAACATTAATTGTCCAACACTAGGGTTGCAACCAAGGTTTGAAAGGTGTTACACATATTCTGCTGGGACACAAAAGGCTTTGACAAAAGCATGCATGCACTTTATAGGTTTAGATAGATGTCATCTAAATCACAAATAAGGTATAATATTACTACTTATTATTGGGATAGATCCTAATGATCAGTACTTCCTCTTGCTTTTGGAGTTGTTGAGAATGAAACCCAAGGATTCATGAAGTTGGTTTATTAAGTTGGTGCTGAATGACATTGGTGAAGTTAGATGGTATTTCATTTTTGACCAACAAAAGGAAAGTCTTACTCTTACTAACTATGTTGTTTACCTAATTTATTATGTTTTTATACTGATTGCATTTCTTATTATTGAAAGGGTTTGGTTCAAGTTTATGAGGAGCAGTACATAGGATATGAACACAGATCCTGTCTATGACATTTATATGCTAACTTCAAGAATAAGTTTGGATGAGGAATTTTGTTTAGAGATCTTAGGATGGTTACAAGTCATACTAAGATAAAAATATAACCAAACTAATCAACAACTTTCCATTAAGAATAATTTTGATTATATTTTGAGGGAATAAGTGTCAGTTGACACTATTCAACAATATTATACTTCAACACATTCATCAACAATTACACTTCATTACTAAGTACATGTTGAGCATATACGAAAATACAAAACATATCAACTTAAATTTCCAGCAAATGCCTCTGAGTTCAATTTCCTTTGCAGATTCTTATTATTCTTTGATGATTCGTACAACTCCTTCAAATTTTCAACAACTTCCAACTCCTTTATCTTACTACCATCTTCCTTTACAGCTTCATAAACATATTTTTCTTGTTCTATGTATTCATCTCATATGAATAAATTACAAGTGTCATCACCATACAATCATAGCCAAACATGTTTCAAAATTGTGAGAAAGAAGAATATCAATTTTGAAGAAGAAAAAGACCAATTTTAGGGAAGAACAAGAACCTTAGGTTTACGAATGAGAGATGAAAGGTTTCATAGTTGTTCAACAAATCAACATAAAACAAATATAAATAATATAATTCAACGTCATGATGTCACACGTAAAAAAGTTTTCCATGTGTCACTCCACATCAACTTCCGCTAGAGGCATTTAATAAGAGGGACAAATACTGTTGATGAAAAAGATTAAGAGAATCATTGTTCGAAGAATTTTTTTTGAAAGATTAAAATTTAATTATGGAATATTTTCGGAGCCACTGACATATTTAATCTATTATTATTTTATTCAAATAATATCTTATTAACTCTTCTAATTAATGTTTTTTACTGTTATAAAAATTTAAATAACTATCTTAATTAATAATAGTTAAAATATTCAATAATATTTTTTTAAAAAATAATTAACAAATACTTAAAACAAAATAAATAAAACAAAAGTTAAGATGATACTTTAAAATTATTGGCGCTTTTGTGATAAAAAATATATCATTTAAAAGAGAGAGATATTGAAATATGTGGAAAAAGATGAATATTTTGGAATGAAAAATGTTATTCTTACGCTATATTTCACACCTACGTCATATTTTACTGTTCATCAATACGGTGAACAGTAAAATATTATAATAATATATTATTTTTAAAAAATATATTATTTTATTTTATTTTATTTATTACCTGGACATTTATTAATTAATTTTATAATTTTTTGAACCAATTTCATAACTTATATTAATCAACTTTGATGACTATTCAAAATTATTTTTAACATCTGAATATTTATTAATCAATTTGATAGTTCCATTAAATAATTTTTTATTTTTTATTAACTAATTTTGATTTTTCACTAAAAAATATTTTTAATATTTGAACGTTTATTAAACTACTTCATCACTTCATTAATCAATTTTTTATATTTAAATTAATCAATTTTTTTTCACTATTTTAAGTCACAGTTCACGTGGATTGTTCATAAATACTGTTCACGTGTATTGATCATGTACGGTTTATAAATATATTATTTTATTTTAAAAATGTGAGCACCATATATGATATAAGTATTTGGTATAGAAAATGATGATATATTATTTTATTTTAAAAATGTGAGCACCATATATGATGTAAGTATTTGGTATAGAAAATGATATAAAAATCCAAAATTTTATTTCACTTGTGAGACATATGTATTTACTAATCATATAAATAAATAAATGGACAAGAATTTAAAAAAAAAAATTGTATAAGAGAAAGAAAATCCTTCAATTGAAAATGACATTGACTTGATCAAAAGAGATAAAGAAAATGACATTATCCTATCAATGAAGTGAAACTAACATTTGTATTGTATATCTGAATCCATCTAGACTCCACTCACGAACTTGATCAATTAAAAAAGGCTTCTGAAAGAATATATTTGTGTTTCATCAAATTAATAAAGTTATTTTTGGATGAATGTGAACTCTTTAGTTTGTTTTTTACATTGAATACTTTATGTATTAGAAAAAATAAATAAACTACAAACATGAAATACAATGTGTTTGAGCATTTTTCATCCATATTTTAACACAATAAAACTAACAACTAAGCCAACTAAGTTTTAGACATCAATAATCTTTAAAAAATTTAAAAACAATAGAGTATTACCAATCTAATTTTTTAATTTAGTAACGAAATAAAACTCTTTCATATATCATTGGTGGGTTGAGAATCCACAATCTTTAAATCTATACAATTACAAATTATTTTTTTAACTTTATCACACACGGTTGAAGTTGATTAAACTCATCATTTATGATAGTGTCGAATGAAAAAGAGAATCAGATTTGCAACAACCATTGTTAACTTTTCACTTGCAAACACATTTCCTCACATTCCTTTCATCCACGTCTCTTTAAGGCATTTCAACAAATACCATGACTACAAATTTAAAATACACTAAACTTAACAAATCTCAAAAAAACAAAAGAAGATAATAACAATAATTATAATGGATACACCAACACAATATTTTAGCAATTTCGTATCTTCCACCGTGAAGGATCCGGTGAAAGTTGTTTTCCATGTCCGTACAATCGTGGACCATTTGTTGGTGCAAATGGTTTTGGAATTGAGAGCACATTAGCATACATGATCCGGACAATGAGAGTTTGGTGGTTGTTGACAAAACGAGAGAAACCATGATGAAAATTGGTGATAGAACACAATATATGAATAGAAGAAAAACTTACACTGGAGAAGAACCTCCACCGGAAAGAAGACAACCTTCGTATTAAAGGAGAGGAGTTTCGATCGGGAGGTGAAACCTCTACAAACCCTCCCTCAAACTAAGAAAAAAAATCCTAATTTAAAAAAAAAGATAAATAAGAACTCTTTAATTATTTTATGTATAAATTAAATATTCTCTCTATACAATTGCATAGACTAATTTTTTAAATAGAAGAAAATTATAATAGACTGTAAATTTTCTTTTAAAAACTAAAGTATTAGATTTTTTTATGATTTTCTTGATCCTTTCGATTGAATGTTGTATATGTGACATATTCAATTGTTACATGGAACTAACATACCATGATTTATGTAAATTCAAGTAAGCAAATCAATTCATATCACTAAATAATTATTATTAATATTAATGAAATTTTAAAATAAACTAATTAATATTGTAAATGCTAAAATGACAATCATGTTCGCTTTGGAACTTATTCATGCTTTGTTTCGATTTATGGTTTAAGAATTGATTTCTGTTTTAAAAGAAAACAATTATCATAATATATTATACTTTTGATGTTTTGAAATCGATTGTCCAATTTTTTCAACTTAATTGAATGTTTTTGTTTTAAAGTATGCTATATTTTTGAAGTGTTTAAAAATCAAATTCAACTATGCTAAACTTTGTAATAATCAACTATAGAGATAGGCATGTCATATCAGGAAAATATGATAATTTGACAAATTTTCCACTTAATGAACCCATTTTTTTTGTACATTATTAAATAAATTATTTTGGAGAGTAAAAATTGTTTTTTGAAGACCTTAAAATTGATTTATCTACTATAATTTAAGTGATAAAAATTTATTAATATTAAAAAGTTGAGCGTTATTATCAAAGTTTGAACGGTTGATCTTTGATAATATGTGTGAATTTTTAATATTTATTATCACTAATATAAAAAATATTAAATTAATTTTAATATATTTTTAAATTTTTAATTAGATTTAGTTTTGTATTTTTAATTTATTAATTTGAAATTGGGAATGAATTTTATTTTAAAATTTAGCTTTTATATTCAAATTCATTGTTCAATTTATTTTCATTTTTTATAATATATTCAAACATAAATTATTTTATATTTAATTAATTGTTAAGTAAAAATTTATTTTTAATTAATTTATTTCAAAATTAAATTTTATAATGGTATTCAAACACACATTTAATATATGTTACAAACATTACATCATTAGTTAACTTATTTAACTCCATATAGTTGTAAGTGCTCTCGTGAGCCACAATAAAAAAATATAAAGGATAACATTTGATAAGATAGATGCTAATTTTTGTTTTAGTCAACAGATACCATTCAACCATTTTGAAAGAATGATCATTAAATTAGAAGGGTCGTTGTTGTTCCTTTGGAAAGAAAAATAAAATACAAAAAAACTAACTAATGTAGATTTGGATGTTTTTTCTGCACACTAAAATACTTACTCATTATTGTAACATCAATCAACATATTCTTGCACGAAATTTGTAATGGCACCGCTCATCGAAATGACTAATCATGCATAATATAACAGCAAATCTAAAATTCTAAAATGGAGCACCTGCTCCACAACAAAACACCACAATTTACCTAACAACATATAAAATTAATATTATAAGAGATGAATTTAATTATTAGAGACTTAGATAACTCATGTAAATGAAATTATAAGAGTGTCAATATAATTGAAATTGTTTGAATATTTTATAATATTAATATATATATATATATATATATATATATATATATATATATATATATATATATATATATATATATATATATCAATAAATTTTTTTAATTGATTAAGTGATGAAATAAAGTTTAAAAGTTAATTAAATTTTTATTTAATAATTAATTATTTACATCTAAAAAATGTTTAAGATATTAGGAATATTCATTGAAGAAAATTTACAAGTCAATAAGTGTTGGTCATTTTTCTATACACTTTTGCATTTTAAGATTATCATTGTTATTGTTTAAAAAAATTCCTTAAATTCGTCCAAGTATTCCTATAATTCTCATAGACTAATATCTCATAGATTCTGAAATCATATACATATTTATTTATTTATGATTTAATATCTCTTTTTTCATCGTATTTTAATCTAAAGTTGATTTTAATCTCTTAATTTTAAAAAGTTCATATTAGTTTATTAACTCTTCAAAACATATAATGCTAGTTCTTTTTGTCTAATTAGCAACGGAAAAATTCAAAAATTAACCGTGAAATTCGTTGCTAATTTGATAAAAATGGCTAAAATTATATGTTTTTAAGAATTAAGAGACCAATATAAACTTTTTTATTTAAATTAAGAGACCAAAATGAACTCAATATTAAAATACATAAATGAAAAGGGTGTTAACCCTTTATTTATTTTATTTCACACTAAAGTATATGATATAATATATAAAGTATGTGTATCAAATTAGTGACTTTTCATGTTTGATTTATTTTTATCAATTAAACATCAATATTTTTTATATTTTTTAAATGCGATCATGAAACATATATTTGAAATTCATGATATTTTATTATTTTAACTAAGATAGATTGACTGAGTTAGTAAAAAATTAGCTCACAAAATGATATGTCATGGATTCAACTCTCCTGGCCGATGTGATGATCTCTTTAGTAGTTGATTAAAAAATATATTTATAAGTACTATTTGAAGAAAATTTTACCTCATACCCCTACATTTATCTTTCAATCCCTATATTTTATAAAAAAAAATACCAATTTTATCCTTATATATTTTTAATTAATTTATTATTTTATTTTTTAAATATTTTTAAAATTTTATTTTTGTGTACCGGAAGACTTTGCAAAAGAGTTCCAGTAGTCATTTTTCAAGTATTTTTTTAATATATTTTTTATGTACCGGAAGACTTTGCAAAAGAGTTCCGGTAGTCAATTTTTGTGTACCGGAAGACTTTGCAAAAGAGTTCCGGTAGTCATTTTTCAAATATTTTTTTAATATTTTTTTTTATGTACCGGAAGACTTTGCAAAAGAGTTTCGGTAGTCAAATTTTATATACCGAAAGACTTTGCAAAAGAGTTCCGGTAGTCAAATATTTTTTTAACATTTTTTTGTGTACCGGTAGTCAATTTTTTTGAACTGGAAGACTTTACAAAAGAGTTCCGGTATTCATTTTTCAAACATTTTTTGATTATTTTTTTTGTATACCGGAAGACTTTGTAAAAGAGTTTCGGTAATCAATTTTTGTGTACGGGAACTCTTTTGTAAAGTCTTCCGGTACATAAAAAAAAGTTTAAAAAATACGTGAAAAATGACTACCGGAATTCATTTACAAAGTCTTCCGGTATGCAAAATAAAATTTAAAAAATATTTAAAAAATAAAATAATAGATTATTTAAAAATATATAAGGATAAAATTGGTATTTTTTATAAAATGTAGGGGTATAATGATAAATATAGGGGTATAAGATAAAATTTTCCTATTTGAATCTTGAGACTTACTCTGACCCTTGGAGAGCCCTCGAAGCCCATCTCGCATAAAATTTTGGATTTCCAAAAAAAATATGTTTTATAAAGCATGAAATTTTGTAGGCATAATATTTGGGAATTTAGTTTTATGAGGTATAAAGTTTGGTGATAATTTTAAGATTCTTTTTATTTTATATTTAATGTGATACTAGAAATTTTATGGTTGTGTATTATATTTGGTTTAAAATTTTGATTATAAATTGAACATTATTATTATTATTATTATTATTATTATTATTATTATTATTATTATTATTATTATTATTATTATTATATTATTATTATTATTATTTGGGATTTAGTTTCTTTCAATTGATATTTTGTTACTTAAGAAAATTTATATGCTTGCGTTTTGCATAAAAATGAATAAATATTTTTAATGGATGAATGCAATTGTTTGGATCATTAATTATATTATGATATTAAATATTTGATTTGTTCATGATTTTTTAGAAGAAAAAAAATAAATTTAAATTTAAATAAAGTTTTGATTAAAATTTTAATATTATATTGTGATATATATCACAAATTTTAAATTTGAATGAACTATATTTTTGCTATGAAATAATGTTTTGACTTTCATTTGGATATTTTATGATAAAGATTTTTATCAAAACTAAATTTGAATAATTTTTGAAAATATTTGTATAATATTTGTGAAATTATATAAATATATTTGAAATTACATATACATTTATGATTGATATTTTAGAATCATAAAATCTATTTTTTAAAGGATTATGATTTTTAACGTAATATATTTTAGAAATATACATTTATGTCGTTTTGTGACATATGTTATTTAATATACATTATGTAAATATATTTGGAATTACATAGACCATTTATGATTTATATTTGAGAATCATAAAATCTATTTTTTTACAAAAGGATTGTGATTCTCAACACTTTATTTGTGGCTATAATTTAGGCCTGGAAATGAACCAAACTAACTCGATTCGATAATTAATTTGTTGGACTTGGTTCATGAACCAAATGAGTCGAACTTGAGTTCAAAACTAAGTTCGTAAAATAAATGAGCTGAACTTGAGCTATGTATAGTTCGACTCGTTAGGTTCATGAGTCGACTCGATTAAATCATATATCTCAATAGTATCATTTAAAAAAATAATGTATAGATTTTAACCTTTTAACTCATCAAATTAAATATTTTAAATAATACTTGTGATATTTTTTTATACAAAGTACAATACTTCTAACTCAAAAAAAAAAACATAATGCACCGTGACTTTTAATTTTAAAGTGTCATTTTAAATTATTTCTAAATTTGTTTTTTAAGCTACCACCACTTTAAAAATAATGTTTTTTAAATATTGTACCATTTATATAATTTAATTTGTATCCTTTTATATTATTTTTGACTTTATTATTATTATTAATTATTTTTAAGATTTTAAATATGCCCATTTATTAGTATTGCATTTTCCAAAAGCAAAACCTTTAGTATTCCTTTTTAGATTTTAGGTTTTAGAGAACTTCCTTCATCCTTCATATTACGTATTTTCAGTCTTTGTTCTCTATTCTGAAGAAAAAAAACTTTAACTCTTTCTTCCAGATTCAACAATTTTTTTCAATAGAGGTAAATATTATTATTCTCATCATCTGATTGTTTTAGTAGCTTTGTCATTTTTTTACTGTATTATGAATATGTTGAATATGTTCTTCCTGTATATAATGAATATGTTGAATATGTTCTTCCTGTATAGTTATAACTCTATAATGACTTTTTAGTCCGTGAAGTAAACAAACTGAATCTAACGAACTGAACCTAACGAGTTGAACCGAGTTGTTCAAGAACTTAAACCGAGTCGAGTTCGAGCTTAAAAAAAAGTTCGTGTCGAACTCGAGCCGAGTTTCGAGTTAAACCAATTCTTATCGAGTCGAGTCGAGCTGACGACGGGTTCGACTCAACTCATTTCCAGCCCTAGCTATAAATAATATATTTAAAAATATATGTTTATGTAAGTTATTTTGAAATATATTACAGTAAGGTTGTGTTAATCTGACTTTTAAAGATCTTTGCTAATCATATGTATTGATCGCATTATCTTTCATTTGGTGAAAGACTATCTAAAGTCAGTTCTCGTTTGACTGACAAAAACAAAAAGGCAAGACACCAGTTCCCATATAGTAATATATCTTTCAAGTTCAATTCTCGTCTAATAGTTTATTTTTCCAAAGTCCAGTTGTTATCTGGTACCCTTGAACCATAGTTCAATTTTCGTTGGCATAAAGTCTAGCTTTGTCTGACACATTCAAAGATTGTACTTTGTCAGTTTGACTCTTTCATCGAAAGGAATCCCTCAGAAGATTGGATGATTTTCTTGCAAGAAAAATCCAATATTTTTGTTTGGATGATCTTCTCGTAAGAAGACTCCCGATCTTTTTGTCTTGGATAATTTCATTGTAAAAAACCTCCAAAGATTTGTGTGAATGATCTTCTCGTAAGAAGACTCCTTATCCCGTTGTTTGGATGGATTCGTTTAGAAGAACTCCAATATATTTTGTATGGATGATCTTCTCGTAAGAAGACTTTCGATCCTTTTTGTATGGATGATCTTCTCGTAAGAAGACTCCTAATCATGTTGTTTGGATGATCTTCTCGTAAGAAAACTCAAATATTTTTATGTGGATGATCTTCTTGTAAGAATACTCCCGATCTTGTTGTTTGGATGATTTAATTTAAAAGAATCTTCAAAGCTTTGCGTGGATGATCTTCTCGCAAGCAAACTCCCGATTTTTTTTCTTGGATACATTCCCTGTTAGAAATCTCCAAAATCTTTGATTGGATGAATTTCTTGTGAGAAATTTTCAGAACTGCCAGATATACTTCAAAGTGTCTGCTTGTCATCTCTAACTAGTTTGATAACCTTTATCTTTGAATATTCCCAGTGACATCTCTCCAGCATATTTGTTATCCCCAATGAGTCTTCACCCACTTCATTGTCCATTTCATTTCCTGTGGACCAATGTTACTGTATGTCTCCATCATTCCCTACATGTCCATCTTCTGCTTATCATCCATCATAAAACAATCCTGCTAGGGTTCATCTCATATCACATCATATCTCTAGCAAATAAAAACAAAAAGAGTCCTTCATGCATTCATATCATATCATCTGCATTCAAAGACAAAATTCGAGTATTTTTGGTATTTAACTATCTCCCACCATGATCATATGAATAATGACATTCTTCATATTCTCTGATCGAAGATACTTAAATAGGGGCAACTGTCACACCCTAATTTTGACCATGAATCGCCAAATCGATACATTCAGCATGACATTCGCGTCATCTGCATAACATAACATGCATTTCATCATTACACAATGCCTAAAATATCAACCAGAATAAATTTTTGGATCTACAGACAGATCGGTCGAACTGATCCTCAAATGTACGTGAAATAAGCGGGCGAACAATTTCAAAATTGAGTTTGCAGATGTCAATTTTATTAATCTACGGTTCACGTTATTTAACTTGGTGTGCCCATTTTATTTTTTCGACTACTTTTTCGGTCGCATTTTGATCAACTTTAGCCTTTTAATCGATCATTTTTTATTTCAAAATATGTATGTTTTTGAGAAGTTTATTTTGTGTTGATAATTTTGTTGCATTCGATTTAATTGTTTGAGCATTTTTGCGCCTATTTTTATTCATTTTGAGTCATGTTATTTATTTTTTGTCAAAGTGTTTGTAATAATTAAATAGGATTATTTATATTTTCGTTTCGATTTTATTTTGATTATTTCGAATAATTTGTTTTTTATTTGAATTATTTGATTTAAACTCATTTTCACTCTAAAATAAAAGACAGACTTTTTTTTGTGGAATTCTTCAAAACAACTAACTCTAATTGGTCCTTATATAAGCTAATGTGATGCTGAAGAGAAAGGGGGAAGACACCATTTTTGCATCCATACAACGACCAAATTATTGGGAGGGGATTTTGATTTTCAAAAAAAAGCAAAAGTGGGACTTTCCTGAAAAAGAAAACTGGGTTTATCAGTTTTGCAAGAAAACTTTGTTTATCTTTTTTCTCCATTCCTTCTTCCCTTCCGACCTTCAACGTTAAACTTTCACTCACCATTCCCACAAACCGAAACATATTACACACGCCATCCCACCTTTCTTCACTCTTCAGCCACCCACCATACCACTTCCTCGCACCTACCATCTTCCTCTTCACAAACACTACTATAACACAATCTCATAACCACTGTATATAAAAATCACTTGCTACATGCTTTTCTTGCTTACACTCATCAACTTCTTCATAAACTCTACTCCACCATTTCAAATAATAAAAGCCACATATCTCATCCTCGCTTCAGCCATGAACTATACGATACAACACAAACTTTCATAATTCCAACTCCCATCAACCTACTGTTTACCTTGAAAATTAGTAAACAACCATTGATCTTCCAAATTTCTAAATTTGGTTACTCACATGATCGATCAGATTGATCCTAGGACATGTGCTAACTGTTTTTAAAATAAATTTTAGTAATCATGAACATGTTGACAGTACTAGTGGGAATAATGATTAAAACTTATGATAAAAGGCTAATATTAATTAAGGAGAGAAATTGTAAAAGACTATGGTGATAACCAAGTGGCAACGGTAAGTGTTTGAAATAAAAAAATATTTAGACTGTGAAATAACGAAGTAAAAGGAGACTGTTTGAAATAACAAAGTAAAGAAATGTATTTCTGGAAGAAAAATAAGACGAATGGTATTGCTTTAAAATAACTAATAATGGTGTAAATAAACGTACATTCTTTGATTTACGGTTCCTCTTCACACGGGTACTTGGTAAATTTACAGACTCTGTGCACACTTTGACACACTTGATCCTAACACTAAGAACCTTTATTTATACTTAATCGAAATAACCATTTCTAACGGCCCTTCAATCATGTCGAGACACATGACACCTTGCATGGATGTAACTATCCACTATGCCTCACGTGTACCTCCAACAGTTTCAGATAAGAGCAAAATTCCCTCTTTTATTTGAATTTTGAATCTCCAATTGAAAATCGTCTTCAACCATTTTAAGAAATATTTCTGAAGTCCCAACTGCACGCTGACTCTTATTACCCTTATCAAGTCGAAACACCTATACCTGGTCGAACATCTCCTCCTGGTCGAAACACCTCTACATATGATTTCCCTTTTGGTAATCCTTTAGTGGGCATCAAAATTATGAGCTAACAAATTGCCCCTAAAAATGTTATTTTCGATATACGAGAGAAAAATACATTTTTTAGACCATGCTTCGACGCCTTAACAACTCTAACATTGTGCCAAGTGTTCCAATGTTGCAAAACTTTTCAGTTTCTCCAACTATCTGGTGACGTCATAGTCATCATTACCTTTTTCCTAACCATGTCTCTTCAGCCCACAACCGAATCTTTTCACTCATCACGTTTCCTAGACTCTAGGAAATCATGGGTTCAGACATTAATTAACATCTCCATCACACTGCCCATGGAAGACACATGTCCCACTAACTTGTCAACCATTAATGCTGACTTGAAACGTTTTCTCTTCCAAGCACGCCTATAAAACCCATAAACTTACCCATTTTACACTTTACGCTTTCTGAACTCCCAAATGCTCTAGCTTTTTCTCTCCAAACAATCTTCAACCAAAAACCCAGATTTCTCTCTTTCAATCTCCAACAGAAATGGCAACTTCAAGCAAAGCTCCTAAATAAGTAAGTGTATCCATCAAGACCACAACTACCAAAACAAAAGCTCCCAAGAAGATCTCAAAGCTTCCTTCTTTCACTACATTGTCCGCTCCACTAACAGTTGGTAACCAACAATACATACCAGAGCCCAAAATGGAGGAACAACGCAGAATCTATGCTTCTCAGGTACTTATTCCCATTTCTGTTTCTGAAAAGAATCATGCATTATTTGGACCTTTAACTGATTTAGACATTGATTCTAGTAAGCTTAGAGAGTATTTCCCTTCTTATCACAAATGCAAGCTTATATGGCAAGCAAAGAACCCTGGGACTGGGATAACCACCACCGAAAACCCTAAGGCTAGTGAGACCATATATTTAAGGTTTATGAACAATGGATTCGGAGTTTTCTGCGCTACCCCCACATTCAAAGACCCCACTGATTATTTAGATTGGTTAAAGAAAGTAGAGAAAGCTAAATCTCAGAACTGGAAAGACACAGGCATTTATGACCTAATCATGTTGTCGAAGATATAGTTGGAGTATAGAACCTCTAGGTTGATTTCTTCATTGTACTTTTGGGATAGTACACACTATACTTTCCACCTTTCTTTTGGTATGGCCACACCAACGCTCTTCGACTTGGCCGCTATCACAGGGCTAAAACTTACCGGACATACTTACGATCCTGAAACCGATGTTGCGGACACCATAGCCTTTTCGACATCCCGAGCAGCATATTCAACTCACATAGCCCACTATCATGACAAGGATACTGACACCGTCTTCGACGTGGAGCACATAGCTTTCGTGGCCTTGTGGTTGTCTCACTCTGTCTTCTGCTCGAAGTCTTTACAAGTTGCTAAGAAATATCTTACCTTGGTAAATCAACTACATGTTGGACATGATATTTGTCTAAGCGAGATGGTATTGGCCAGTCTTTATGAGTCGTTGAGCGATGGAGTCGCTCAATTGAAGAATTTGGGCGAAAAAGGGAATCTTCTCCTTTTTGGCCCTTTTTGGCTATTGCAACTCTGGCTCAATGCCACCTCCGAGGCTAGTCTACTGAACAAAGGCCTCGTTGACAAAGAAGATGAGGAGGTTAAAAACAGAAGGGTCGAAGGCGTTAAACTGGCTCAGTTGACTCCCAGTGATGAAGGATAAACCCTGCAACCAACTTTCATGAGCTACATAATGATGTTCTCCAAGCGCCATGTTTTCACTTCGAGCATGGCCTCCTTTGCTTTCAGGAAGTACGACCCAAATTGGTTTACCAGGCCCTTCCCATCTCCATCCAAGAAACAAGAGACATAATCTTTACTGATTTAGGAAGCCTTCTCGACCCTCAGGATCCTAACCTTTCGATTTAATCCTTCAAAGGTTCAGGTTACTTTGATCACCTATCAACCCAACCTTGTTGCACGACAATTTGGGTTAATTCAGGTTCTTCCAAAGTGCCTGTATGACAAAAAGGTTAGCCTCCTTCTCTACAATGCAGTCCACATCGAAGCCACTGCCCTCAAACAGATAGCCAGATACACTGGCAGGACCCAACTTACTCCCTTTAACTTCGAGCCTAACTTCCTCTGCACTCGAGAGTTTGGGAGATAGTGGACAAAATACTACATTGAAGAGTTTTGCAATGTCTCTTCCTTTATCCAACTCTTTGACAAAGCTTTTCTTCTTGTGCAGTAAAAGACCAGAAAAGGTACTTACACGCTTATCAAAGAAATCCAAACTTTTCAAAACTACTTTGAAACTGCCTATATGCCTGATGATCTTAGTCGAACCATCCGTGAAGCAGCTGTCACGCTCAAAGTAATTTTTTCAAAGAAAATGGAGAGTCTGAAGATTCCTTCGTACGCTCCTCATGAGAAACGCTATGAAATGGCTTTCAAAATGTTTCCCCCAAAATTCCATCCACTGCCTAATGCTGACTTTGGAGTGGCCCTTGCCCCTCTTTCAGGCTATTTACTCTTAGCTAACACTAACTGCTTTATGTTATTTTTATTTAGCCATTTGGGTTCCACCTAAGAAACCCACCATCAGAAGACCAGTCGAATCGAAGACTGGGGGAGCTAGCAAGCCTACAAAGGTATATTTTTGCCTTCTTATTTCTTTTTTTGCTTTTGTTATGTTTAATGATACTGACATTTCAATTCTTAACTCAGGCTGCTCGAAAACCTCCTCTAAGCCCCATCAAAATCCAAAAACCTGCCGAAATCCCCGTCATAATAGAATCTGACGAAGAGGATCTATCGCCGGTTCTCAACCTAACTTCCAGGAAGAGAAAACAGCCACCAAAGGTCACCGACTCTTAGAGTTAGCCTCCATAAAAAGTCCCGAAGAAAAGGCCTTCTACACTTACTATCCAAGAGCCTACTCCTAAAGAGATGGAAAAGATAGCGGCGACCCAAAGTGAGAGTGAGAACTCCAGCCCTGGGGTCGAAGGTGACAAGGTAAAACAAACTTCACTCTGCCTTACATTTATTTACCGTCTTTCACCACTTGTTATTTCGATTGTGTTGATTTCAGGGTGGTGCAAGTATCGTCGTTCGAGCTAAAACCACAACTTCCTCCACGCCATCTTTTATAGCGGATGTCTTAAACAGTGTTGGCGAACCCACTTATCGATCATCATCTGAGAAAGGCTCCATGAGTGAGATTAACCAACCTCCTTCTGATGGCCTTGATACTTCACCACCGAAGACTGCTACTCAACACTCCCACACCAGCGACTCCGATCATGAAACTGCTTCTATCGAAGAAGGTGAGGCTAGAGGGAACTCCCATGGTGGTGGATGGATTGATTTAAGATGGAGACAATCCTGAAGATGATTTATACAACGTCGAAGGAACAATCAATCCCCAGGGGGAAGGTGGCAACGTCGAAGATACGGTGATGGAGGAAGAGAATGAAGGAAACCAGATCCCAGTCCCTGATGATGATGAAGGCTTTGAAGAGAGAGGGGCTGATACAGGTGAATGGAAGACTCAAAACCAAACTCTTGTCACTCCAACTATTGCAGTTATTCCGATGGGCGGAGTTTCGACAAGTAGTATTTGGGGCCTTTCTGCAGAAAGACTGGCTATTCTGAAACGAAGCCAACCCATTGAATATTTGAAGGCTATGTTAAGCTGTAGGGAAAGTTCCTCTGAAAAAAGTCTTAGCATTGCTTCGATGTCTGAAGATCAAACTTCGAGCACTCCTGCAGATGAAGTGCTTTCCAAGATTAAAGATAAAATCTTTAAAGGCGACTTGTTCCTGCTGCTATTGGATGATCCTTTTGCCCCTTTAACCTTAAAGGCTCTTCTGAATCAAGTCAACCTGCTAGAAACTTCCCCTGGAGTTTCCAATGTTATATTGGAGATAGGTACTATGATCGACCAAGCTGTCACAGATAATAAGCTGCTATCTCAGCTAACATGGGAAATTGAGAAGAAGTTTGGTTCTAAGGCAGCTGCCTAGGATGCTGCCACCGAGTCCACCAACAAGGCGATGGAATTAGAATGAACTAAATAAAAGAACAAAGAAAAGATCGAAGGCCATGATCATGACATTTCTTCTTGGAGGAAGCAAATAGAAGAACTCCATGCAAAGATTCCTGATGCAGAAAAAAGCAAAAGCCAAATCTTAGAGTTTAATGATGCCTTAATGGCTAAAGAGCTAGAATTTGGCATGGAGTTCATCGAACAGGCTCGAAAACTTGAGTCTGACCTCAAACTTCTCCGATCGAAACGATCTTTATGTGAGAAACGTTTGGAGTTTCTTAAAGCAAAGTACCTTCAGATCAAGGTCAACCTTCCTTTCTAATTTTTTAGGCTCCTTTCCATTTTTTTAATCTTTTGATGTAATGAGACAAATTTTAATTGTAATGAATATTATCCCTTTGGGCCTTCGAATCAAATGTAAACCATTTTGGCATTTTTACCATATTGGCTCTGATTAACTTATATATAACTATTCATCTCTTATTTTTATCTCTTGGAGTACTGGTCTATATTTTTTAAAATATTTCCCATTTACTCTCAGAGTCCTCTTATCTTCATTAAGCTCTTCGATTTCATAGGCACCATTAGAAAATACTTGCAAAATCTGAAAAGGGTCTTCCCATTTTGGAGACCACTTCCCTAAGGTCCTATCTTTTCGATCCATTGGAAGGATCACTTTCCAGACCAAGTCTTCAGATAAAAAACTTTTGACTTTCACCTTCTTGTTATAAGAGTTATCTACACTCTTCTTCCGCCGTTTTAATAACTCCAAGGCATTTAACCTTTCTTCATCTAAATAAACTAATTCATCCAGCATCATGCTCCAATAAGACTCTATTGGAATTTCATGATGCCTTTGAATGCTTATAGATTGTAGGTGAATCTCTATTTTTAAAACAACATCATGGCCAAAAGTTAGCCGAAAAGGGGTTGACTTAGTGGATTCTTTGGGAGAGGTACGACATGCCCACAAAATCTTATCTAGAGTTTTGTGCCAATTTTTAGGCTTCTTCCGCACATGTTTTTTAATCAAACCAATGATCACTTTATTAGCATCTTCGACTTGTCCATTAGCCTGAGCATAATATGGCATCGAAGTTAACAGTTTGAAACCCATTTCTTTAGCAAATTCTTGCACTTTCGACTAGTGAATACTGGCCCTTGATCTGTTGTAACAGTCTCTGGGATTCCAAATCTATAAATAATATACTTCTGGATAAACTCGATCACATCCTCTTGACTCACGTTTGGTAAGAGTATAGCTTCGATCCATTTTGTAAAATAATCAACTCCCACCAGGATACATCTTTGAGTTTTGGATGATGGTGGTAGAATTTCCCCAATTAAATCTAAATCCCAACCTCTGAATGGCCAAGGCTTGATGATAGAGTGCAATTCGCTTGCGGGAACATGTTGTATGCCTGCATGTATCTGACATTCTTGGCATCCCTTTGAAAATTCAATGCAATCCCTCAACATAGTATGCCAATACATCCCTTGGCAAAATAAAATCCACTTCATCTTATGACCAACTTGGTGTACCCCACATGCCCCACTGTGGACAGTCGAAAGTGATAAATACGCCTCTGACTCACTGAGGAACTTAAGCAAAACTCCCTCAGGAGATTTCATAAACAACTATAACCCTAAAAGAACATAACTTAATGCTCGATACCTGGTTTTTCGATCAGCAGACACTGTTGGATTACGTAGATATACCATTATTGGTTTCCTCCAATCTTCATCTGTCAGATAATCTACTGCCAATATTTCGAAGTTCCCTTCATCAGCGTATCCCAACTTTGTCTTTTCTAAGTCTGAAGGGGTTAATCTTGTTGCCACGACCTTTCCTCTGACTTCGATGACTTTTTGCAATTTTTCTTTTGAAATTTTATACCCAGATGCAATCTGAGCCAACTCGTTAGCCACTTGATTTTCCAATCGAGGTATATATTAAATATTAGCCATTTCTAATCTTTTTAGAAATCGACTGACTATTATAAAGTACATAATTAAATTCTCCTTAATACATTTGTATTTCTTTGTGATCTGTTTTATGACTAACTTTGAGTCACCCATTATTTCGACCCGAGTTGCCCCCAATTCCAATAATACTTCAAGTCCGGCTATGAGGGCTTCATATTCGGCCTCATTGTTCAAACAGAGACCTTCTACTTTGTACTTGAGTCTTGTTGGAATTTTATTAGGAGAAATAATTAGCACTCCTATGTTTGTTTCTTCCTTGTGACTAGACCCATCGAAGTATAACTTCCAAGGTTCTACTTCAAGATAGTGTAGTGCATTTGCATCTATGGAGTGGTCGACTATAAAATTTGTTACCACTTGTCCTTTAACATCCCTTAATGGCATGTACGTTAAAGAAAATTCGGTTAACGCTAATGCCCATTTCCCAATTCGACTATACAAAATTGGTTTGGACAACATATGCTTAATAACGTCGAAATGAGATGAAACATAAACATCAACAAGTTTTATATAATGCTTCAACTTTGTACAAGATAAATACAAGCATAAACACAATTTTTCAACTATGTTATACCTAGTTTTTACATCATTTAAGACCCTACTGAGGTAATAGATGGCTCTTTCGACGCCATTATCATCCTCTTGAGCCAACATGCTCCCTAAAGTCTTGTCAGGCGCAGCTATATACGATCTCATACTTTTATTTCTACAAGGGGGCGTCAGGATTGGTAGATGACTCAAGTATGCTTTAATCTTATCAAATGCCTCTTGTTGAGCCTGAGCCTGCCCCCATTTGAACCCTTCCTTGCTGAGTCGAAGCAATGGTGAAAAAGCTTGTGTCTTCCCACTAAGGTTTGAGATGAATCTCCTCATGAAATTGATCTTGCCTAGTAGTGGCTGCAATCCTTTCTTCGTTAATGGCGCTCTCGCTTCCATTATGACCTTGGTCTTATTCTGGTTTATTTCAATTCCATTTTTGTGGACCACAAAGCCTAAGAAATTACCAGCCTGCACACAAAAAGCGCATTTTAGAGGATTCATTTTCAGACCATGCTTTCTCATCCTTTCAAAAGATATTCGAAGATGGTCTATATGACTCTTCCCTGAAACAGACTTAGTGACAATATCATCTATGTAGATTTTCATAAAAGTCTCTATAAAATCATGGAAGATTGAATTCATTTCTCTTTGGTAGGTTGCCCCAACATTTTTCAAACCAAAAGGCATCACCACCCATTCGTAGGTGCCTAAGGCTCCAGGGCATCAAAATATTGTTTTTGGGACATCCTCTTATGCAATAAATATTTGATTATACCCAAAATATCCATCAAGCATGCTTAAATATTCATAGCCTGCAGCGGAATCGACTAGCATTTCTGCCACTGGCATCGAATATTCATCCTTTGGGGTTGCAGTATTTAAATCTCTAAAATCTATGTAAACCCTCAAAGTACCATTCATTTTGACAACGAGCACAATATTAGCTAAGCATTCGACATACCTGGCTGTGCGAATGAAATTACAGCGAAAGAGCCTTTCGACTTCTTCTTTGATCTTCGAAAGTATTGCTGGTGCAAATCACCTTGGGTTCTGCTTAACATGCTTCTTTCCAAGCTTGATTGGCAACTTCAGTTCGACCATATCTCTGCTCAAACCAGGTATCTCATCATAGTCCTATCTGAAACAGTCCTTGAACTCTTTCAACAACTAGACTACTTCGACTTTTAGTTGAGGATGGATATTGGCGCTAATGTAAGTTGACCTTTTTATCAATCCCTCTCCCAAGTCTACTTCCTCAAGTGGATCCTGAGCTAACATTTTAATGTTTATTTCTAGTGGATCCTTCTCGAAACCCAAAGGCTCATCGTCGTAGATAGCATCTATCCTCTGGCCTTGCTCTTCATTCTGCCCCTTGTCAGGTGACATTGGGTCAAAGTCCTTCCCAGGACCTATTGGATGAGAAACTTCGCTGGCTTTGACAACCATGTTTTTTACTTCGGCCTCTAAGGCCAATTGTTGCTTATTTTCGGCTATGTAAACCGAAATCCTTTTTAGCGATGCGAACTCAGTCATCAGCACTGAATTCGCTTCCCGAACCTGTGGGTTCAACTTTAGACGCACCTAAGTCTCCAAAGTCGTCTTTGCCCACTACTTCTTTGTCCCAGCAAAAGCCATTGTATGGGTGCAATGACAGGGAACAATAAGCGTTGTCATCAGGAATAAATGCAAAATCGGCCGAATCACAAGGAGCGATATTGGCCAAATGCTTGTCGAACTGGAGTCTGTCGGTATGATTGATATGGGTTTTGAAGTACCCTTGATTTGCCTCTATATTTTCCACAATACCATCGGGACGCCAAATAATTATCCTCTGGTGCGTTGAGGATGGGACAACTCCGACCCCATGTATCCACTCCCTTCCAAGTAACAAATTATAATTGGCCTTAGTTTCCACAATCATAAACATTGTGGATCTTGTGACCGTTCCTACGGTTAATTCGACTTGGATAACACCAAGGGTGGAACCCACTTTACCTTCGTAGTTGGTAAGCACCATATTTTGAGGCTTGGCATCAGTGTCATACTTGCCAATTTTCCTCAGCATGTGATGAGGAATCAAACTCACAGTCGCACCACAGTCCACCAAGATTTTATTAATGGGAATGTCTTCGACCTTTCCAGTAATGAAGAGAGGCTTAAGATAACTCTTCATAGCCTCATTGGGTCTCTCGAAGAAGGCATTTTATTCTTCAACACAATCATTATTCATCACATAGTAGCATACTGGCTTATGAGCAACCATTTCTCTCTCTGTGATACTGTCGGTATCTTCCACCTATGTGATCCGGTCAAACTCCCTGGGCATCACAGATACCACACTGACTAAAATATCTAGAGAAGCCTCAGATCATGAGTCGAAATCATCAGTCAACATTTCATCTTCAGCAACCACTTGATATATCTTTCTATGGCCTCCTCTGCTAGATCATTGAATTTTCTTTTGACGAAGCTTGAGTCTTCCCTTTGCTTCGCAAACACGTTGGTGCTAGACTCATCTTTGTCTTTCTCACCAGCATCCCTACGGGATTTCCTTCTCCTTTGCTCCCTCCTCTATTGATACCTTATCATAGGGTTTTTTCCTTTATAGTTTTCAGATACATGGGAGGTTCTTTTGTCAGCCCAAAATTCCCTACGGTAAGCTAATGACGAACCCCTTTCGATGATTTTGAAAAGCTTTGTGACCCTCTTGGTGATTCACTCTTCTTATCCCTTCTAGATTTCGAGCCGCCTTCTTGTCGACACAACACTGCACCGAGGGCACAACATGACTTCTGATTGCTTTTTCTGGCACCTTCGAAGGAAGTCAGACAACATTTCGTCTTCTTTAGGGAAGGTGATTTTGTTATACCCTTCCTGTCGACATTCATCGTCAACTTCCATGGAGGTCTCATGGGATATCTCGACCATATTAACCTCCATATTTACATCTTCAGTGATGTCCAACTTTTGGAGTTGTAATTGAAGTCCCTCAGTGGCCTTGTCTATTTGTATGAAACCATCAGTGGTTTCCTTGGTGATTATCATCAGCTTGGAACCTTCAGCGTCCTCAGCGTCAGAGACATCAACGTTTTTGTTGGTGGTCTCTCCCACATCTTTTTGAATGAAGTCATTAAGAGATTCATGCTCAAGGTATTCAGAAACCTTAGCCATAACAGGTTCATTGACAAAGTCTTTAGTGACTTCAGTCATGTCGAAATCATCAGTGACTTCAACTAGGTTCACTTTCTCTGGCTCCGTGTAATGGGTATCAGCTACTTGCAGAGGATCAGAGTCGATCTTC